>NC_068361.1:62809845-63156095 GCF_020536995.1 Dreissena polymorpha
ACAGTGAAAAAGAAATCGGTCGACATGAGGCTGGCGATTCTTTAGGCTTATTGGCTTTGAGGATCGGTATAATTGTGGCCTCATGCCATTCAACAGGCAGGGTACCTTCAGACCATGACATATTATATAAGGTAAGTAATTCCGGTGTCGAGGAGAGTAGAAGTTGTTTGAGTATTTTATAATGAATAGTATCGTCGCCCGGTGCGCCATTTTTACATGTAAAGAAGGCTGTTTCGAGCTCAAACAGGCTAAAGGGGCATTATATTTGTGGGGTTTACCCTGGGTCAGAGATTGTAACCAGACAGGAAAGTCATTCTTTGTTTTAAGTTTTCTCGCGATGAAAGCTTTAGAGTAGCCTCCGTAACTGCTTACGTTTTAATAGTGTTGAACAAGGGTCGAAGCTTTATCAGCATTAGTTACAATAACTTCGTTGTTTATCCGGAAAATATTGTTATTTCTATGGTATATTGAATGGAAAATTTGTGAATAGTTTGTGCACGTGTTTTATTTAGTTTGGGCATATACGAATTGAACACAGAACGAAAGGTGTTTAGTAAGGTAGAGTGTGATGGCACACGATTCAATTGGGCAATCTTGGTTGATGTTTATTTCAGTAAAGAGAATGCACAATTTTACATATATTGCTGCCCCATTGCCTTGAAGTTTTTCCGTTTTTTTAGATCGCACAGATTCTTGATATCCTTTTAAGTTGACTTGCCGATGATTACTTTTAAAGTTTGTTTCCTGGAGGCATGTGCCATGCACTTTGTTATTGTTCATGTAATGTTGAAGCTCATACAATTTGTAAATGGTGTTATGAGTGCCAACCACTCGGGCGTTCCACGACAAAACGGTAACATTGGTTATATTGTTATTTTCTGTCGCAGAATAGGAATTTGACTAATGAGGTGTTAAATTTTACAAGCTAAAAAAGTACCTTAATAAATAACGTACGCATGACGGAAGCGCGATCACGTGCCTTTTACGGTATGGCGCATGAGAGGGATCGAACATTTGCGGCCCATGCGTAACCGGTCTCTATGAATATGGATGGGCGAACACGCGGGATGTTCGGGTTGCCTGTGCTGTTGTTTATAATTGCGTTGTTGCTATGGAAAGTATAGGGGCGCTTATTAGTATGAGTTTATCAGAGGTTTTAAGTGGCTAGGTTGTTTATGTTGGTTTTGCTGTTGGATGGGTTTGAGTTACAGCTTGTTTTGACTTTGTTTTTATCGGATGTTTGGTGCTTGATGCTCGGGTGGTGAAGGTGAAGTTTGTTCGATATTACATTTCGTCCCGTTTCCGGGGAAATCGTTATTTTAGAGTGGATAACATTTCTACTTCAGATTTCCCGAACAATTGTTTTGCTTTTTGAGCCAGAATGGAACGCTTTTTAGTTTATTCTAGATTGATTTGTTACACGTACATTTTTGTTGTTGATGGTGCATTAGTATTTTAGGTACCCGGGCACCCATTATTCGCCGCGCTGTGTCCACCGCCGAAGTTTGCACACCTCTTTACGCCCCTCGTTATGCATCGCGCCTGTGAATGGGGGACGTGTATTACTTCGTTTGTTAATTTTGGTTACGCGATTAGTTTGAAGTCGAAACTACCAAAAGAGAAGTTATGGGCTTTGCTTATCGCGTCCTTTCTGATTTTGAGAAGTATACCGTATTTTAAGTTCCGTAAGCGGTCTTACTTTTTCAGTGCCTAGAAATTTCATGAAGGCTTTTCTAATGTCTTAGCTTTTTCTCGAGGGAAAGTCACCGCGACAGTGCTAATGCAAAGGGTAAGCCACATGGCCTGGGCAGGTCCATTAGCCTGGGAGCAAGATGGCCCGTTGGGCTGGGGATTATTCTGATTGGAGTCGATTGAATTGGCTCGGACAAAATTTCTGGGCTTGTACAAATGGGTATCACGGGCGGAGAGATCGTTGTTGCTGGGGCGTCATCGGGGATTAATGTCGCGGTATATAATGGAAAGCTCGGCTCAGAGTCAATATATAGGTCTTCGATGCGGAATACTGCCCGCTTTACTTTGGATTTTCCGTGAATAAAGCGGCCGCGTTGGTGAAGGTCTTTTTAATGTTTCTATTTGCTCTTTTCGTTTTACCGGGATAAGTGATTATCCTATTATATATGCGGGTAAGTCGCTGATTAGGTAATACATGTACTACGCCTACGTGTCTATTTTGTTACGGTAATCGGTTCCTTTAATACTTACTTTTCTTTGTAATACGAAAGATAATTTCACACCAAATGTTTGTATGGGATAGAAAGATTTGGAAATGTGTTTTTGTTTGCAAGTTTTTTGCGCTCATAGTGCTTTGATTTTAATGAGCTGATAATGTATGTTACTTATACGGGCGAGTGAATATCTATCGCTAATAAGAGGTTGTTTAATATTTTTTCGCGAAGAGTGCTAATCGCCTTAATCCTAATTATTTTTAATTGGGCGCCCTATAAAATCTCGTCTTACGCTTAAATGGTCGAACGGTATTGAGTAGCAGTTAGGGACCCGGGTTCGCGAAGATTGTAAACTGCTGTCTTCACACGTTATTTTTTAAGAAATGTTTTAAGATTTATGTTATAATAAGCACTACTTATTATTGTTAGGTCAAGGTGAGGAAGATCCTAAGAAAGTAGATCCAAAGTCAAATTTTGAAACTCGGTAGTATGACTAGTATAACAATAACTCAAACTATGCTAACAATTTAAACGTTAGCCGTTTTGGTCATGGATAGTAAATATTGTTAAAATTAACCCTTTAACCAGACTAACTTCTTTTCATAGCTCTTCTATTTTTCGAAAATCCACAAATTACACCTCACAATAATGGCAAACAGTGTAAAAACATTATACTCGAGAATGCAATTGATCTGACTTCGGTTACCTTATTTAATAACCTTCAGCAAAGCACTGCATTGAATTAAAATTCACCGATTCTCTTATTACCATTACATTATAGTGATCTTAAATGATAAATAGACACAATATTATAACTTAAGTGGCTTTGATATTATAAGCGCTTTAAATGATTTCCTCCCTTAACTAATTCCACTTAATTTCTTTTTGCTGTTTCAACTTTTTTCCCGCATTTGGACTCCAAAGAATAGGCCCTAACTTTAGATTTCGATTTAAAACTTAACCGAATAACATGATTGTAGAAGATGTTAATTAATTAAAGTAGTAACCCCGATAATCCAATAACCCGACTCAAAATTACACGTTTGCCTGAATTAACGATCCGAATATGACGAAATGTGCAAAAACATAACTAACAATTTGCTCAGTATTTATTTATTTGTTGTTGATTTTTTTGTATACGAGCTGGAATTTCGTACACACTTACGTGGTTATAAATAGATCGTTTCGCGTTGCAACGCTTTATGATTCAACATTCACCTTGGCGAAGTAACCTTGTCCTTGTTAGGGCAACCAAACATGAATTGTCTTTAAATTGTCTACCAGTGCACATTAAGGTCTCATTTGCCATCGTGAATGTTAATGGACTTATGACAAGATGAAGGGAATCATAGCTTTAGTGTTCGTTTGTCTTCTTTCGGATTTAACATGTACGATCACAAAGCTCTACGAGTTTTCATATATTAATACATAATTTATTGTTTGATGACGCAGTGGTTAAATATTCAGCAAAGCAGGAAAAAACAACCCTCGAAGGCACGGTGAAGATAATACTACTATCATGTTTTATATTTAAAGCTACATATTAATTACTTGTCAAACGCTGTTCGAATAAACGTCTCCAGATGGGAGAAAGAGAATTACATCATCCAATACATATATTAAAACACATTTAAATTACTGGATTTACAATTGCTACCTAACAAAATATTACTTTTCTTTGTATATATCACTTAAATTTGAAAAAATTATATTCAGATTCTCAGGTTATTTCGTGGACACAGACCGGATTCACCGTCTGGGAACGGTACTGCATCAGTCAAGATGACATACGGTACTAAAGTAGTGGAGACAACTACAGCTGGTGACGCTATTCTGACCGTGACAGCAATTCCCACCGGCACGTACACTTACGCTTTAACAGTCACTGGGAACCCTGGTAGCGTGGGAAATATTGCGACGGCATCGGCTGCCTCTGGAGCGATTACACTTGCTTCAACAAAATCCATGGATTACGAAACAACGAAGTCCATTTTTTTCGTCGTTACCTAAGTCTTTCTGATATAGATAATGTCCATATGAATATATTTTATATATTATTTACTGTTATTGAATTATTTTGTTAATTGTTGTACTGATATTGCTTGTGAAGGATGCAAATTGTTGCCTGTTTGCTTTGAACACGATGTTTTAATATAAATTTGCATCAATTTCATTTATCAGTATTAGTTAAACACTTATTGACTCGTATGCAAAAAAGAAGTCCCGATCATGAGCACAATTCAAACAGTAAAGGTCAACATTTCATAGGCAAATGTCGATGAGTCAAAATTACTTAAGCAGTATCTCTGTTGATCGCGTTTCCCGTCCAATAAACCTCTCTACGTCAAATTAATGTTATGATACAATTTTTGGAGGATAATCGCATACAATTTTTGGAGGATAATCGCTTACAATCAGCATCAAGGACATGTGTTTATGTCATTTCAATATTTAAATTCAAAACTTACATGTGTTATACACTGTATGATAAGACATTCCTATGGCCAAAAACGTGTATTATTGACTGATAAACAACGTTTAGTTGACAATTACAATTTGCTTCAACTATAAATTTTTGGCATGCTGGTTTCGACATTTGATTTGCTATGTTATCATTAAATAAATATCCTCAACAGAACATGAACAATTTCTCAAGCAAATGGCGGAACATTACCAAGTAATTGCTTGTATATTCTTAATAATATGTAACTAAAATGACAATTTGCACTGCCAACTCAATCTAAACAACGTAACGCTACAGTACAGATATTTTAAGTTGAGATTAACAACCGTCTTTAAACTTAAAACTCATGCGCTGGATCAAATGAGACGCGCTCTGAGAAAACTTGGCATAATGCATGTGCGTTAAGTGTCGTCCCAGATTAGCCTATGCAGTCCAAACAGCAGGCTAATAAGGGACGACACTTTCCGCCTAAATTGGATTTTAGCTAAAAAGAGACTTCATTTAAACGAAACATATCATAAAAGTGAAAAGTGTCGTCCATGATTAGCCCGTTTGGACTGCACAGGCTAATCTGGGACGACACTTTACGCACATGCATTATGCCAAGTTTTCTCAGAGCGCGTCTCATTTGATCCAGCGCAGAGGGATTTGGAGCACACGAGTTCAATCGGGACAAACGATATCAATACAGAACGGTTGAGAACGTATGCTACGTTTGTCACAGCTTATAGTTGTAGCGTCTTATTTACACGTAATGATTCTTGAATGGATTCGAATTTGTCCTATTGTTTAACTTCGAAATAAAATTGTAATGTTTATTATCTCACGAATATGCGCGAATGTCCTCGACAAATCGATTGCTCGGTGGCGTTTCCGCACCACTCATCTTAATAAACTTCACAATACGTTTTGAAAAGGCTTTAAAGACGGCCTGGTATTTGATGGGACTTGATAGTTTACTCCACGAGTCTTGATAATAATTGATATGTTTTCTATTAATTAGAATAAACGAAAAAACGCGGCCTCTAAATGAGTAATTATAATATAATAAGGGTCAGTAATGTTACCCGTATTTTAAATGATTTTGACAAGCTTTCCAATTTAAAATCGGGTAAGCGAGCCGATTCATTTTCCAGGCGTGCCTTACCAGGATATGACACAAAACAAGCTAACACACATGGCAGTGAAATTAACAAGAATAAGTTTAGATAGGATTAAAATAAGGATTAATCTTGCTCAATAAAAACAGTTCAATACTTGGTTTAGTATAGCCTTTTCGAGTGTTATGAGATACAGCTTTATTACCCAAACGTTGTATATTGTGTCATCATTTTGAGAGAAAATATGCGTTTGTATCCGTTAGAGCTTTTTTGTCAAAATGTATGCAGTTAACAACGCCTATTATTGAATGACAAAGTCGGATCTCTAGACCCATACACACAAATAAAGCAAGCAGCTGTTATAATAATGGTAGACTTAATTGTATTGGTATCTATGTAGAACATTACATATACAAATATATAAGCGTGTTTTGAGCTATAACATATTCGAAGTGTTAAGTCCGACACGTGTGTATTCGAAACATCTGGACTAACTATTGTCTAGAACGCAAATTTAAAACAAAATTGATTCACCAGAGATGATTAAATGCGTGTAATCCATTCAAATAATTATAAGTTGAAACAATTAGCTATACATCACTTAAACTTCTCGTGTTTAAAATTGCCTTATCCAATCGACTAGGAAAACTGCATGATGGTTTACCATAAACGCTTGTTTAAACTGTTATATCCCGTTCGTAAAGTTGGTAGTGAAGTTAATTATAGTGATGTGATTTTAAGTATTTAGTTCATATACGCGAAATGCATTTACACTACTTACATCATGAACAACACTTTAATGTGAATTCATATATTGCACAGAACACCTCAACAAGATTATTCTAGTAAAAGAGGTAGAACGTTATTTCGCCATGTATTCACGATGCTTTCAAAACACCTTGTACAAAACATGTTATGTATTGCAATACACAATTTCTTGATTGAACATTCGACCCTCTGTTGCATAAATTGATATATTAAATATTTTTAACACGTATTGCCATATCTGTTTACAACTAGCTCCGAACATGTATACAGTATGTACCAGTTATATGTAGACTAAGTTAAAAATTGAGCTTACTTATTTGGTCTTGTTTGTATAAACACATTTTCGATATACAAATTGTCAAATTGAAAAACCAAATAAACAACGTATAGCTCCTCATTTTGTTACACATTCTTTAAAACATTATATCATATACATCAAGACCAATTTCAAAACTATTTTGTCTGGGTTATAAACGAGACCGACAAAATAGTGAAAAGAATGTTTCCTTTCTAACCCGATCAGTCCGGACCTCGAACTCGTCAACTCTCATGGCGCGTTGACCCTAATGTGACCAATCACAAGCCGTGATACAGTCTTGATTTTATTTTATAATCTATTTTACCTAATTCAACAACTTTTAAATTGATACCCCAACTAGGTCAATAAATCGAAATGAGCAGAAATTTTGTTATAATAGGGTCTTATCAAGTACCATATCTTGATAAAAATTCATGAGAAATATCCATTAAAAAACTGGTTTATGTGATCCGATACACACTGTGTAGATGTGTACAATTGAAGAATTGTGAACAAGAAAGAGGTCAGTTTTATATGCCGATCTTCGTTTAATTTAAAACTGCCCTTATTAATTCTCAGACGAGGGCGACTTCTGAAGGAAAGGGTTATTAAATCAAATAAGGTCCCTTGGTAAAAAAATAAATAATAATTTGATACTGGCCTTACATGTGGGCATCACTTATTTCCTTTACTATTTGTTTAATGTTACGAATTAATTTATGTCATGAAAGAGTAGTGACCAAACATGTACATTGCAGCAAGTATTACCATAAATGCTGAAATATGCCAATAAGTTTATTATCAATATGAAAACAGTTGATGTTTTTATTGTTAAAATGTCTAACCTCTTTAGACGGTCCATGGTCTAAAAAGATCGGATGGTACCGATTCGGCTATCCGAACATGCATCGAGAGCACCGATAAAAATTCACCAGGCATTGGTGCTTGTTATCTTGGTCATTTTCTTCCTAGCGTGTACAAGTCCGTCATCGTTCTTTGATAGGGCAGCTTTCCAGTACAATGACGATAACAGGTACAGTTGAAAACAAATATATACCGTCTTTAATCCCGTTCAGATTATTCGTCTTCCATAGTTTGACTTTTAAAGTAACACATTTCAATTTGTCCATCCTGCTAACGAAATAATATCTCCGTTTTCAATGTATGGCCGTAACGTTTTTAGCTTGACTAAGCCTATACCGCAGTGATAAGGTCAACGTAGTCTTTGTTTTCGATTGGGTAACGAATGCTCTAACACATTACATAATTATTCTTATGTAAGTGACAATGGCAACACCTGCACATCAGTTTGATATGCACCGCACATTGATTGTAATCAAACATGGCACTACAATTTTGATTTGTTGAAACAAAAGCACTATACACACTAATAAGAAATTAGTACGAGTATAACAGGTTTCATAAGTAAAGAATATAAAACACAGAATACTAAATCATACCACGAATATATTTGCAATTGCATGAACAAATTTACACATTGTCACTCGGTCAAGCGCACATGAAGATATAGATTTAATTAAGTTTGCGTTGAGTGTTGTTTTCTATGTATGGTCCGCGTTGCACACTGGGTATGCGGATACTTAGATAACAGACGGCACTTCGATACCAGATAACAACAGAAACCACGCGCGAGAGGTAAGTTCATCAGTTTTTGTTTAAGTTATATCATAAAGATAAGTTTTTCAGACAAGGCGCATGGTCGAGTTTAAAAATGGTGTATCCTTTTTCTATTGCAAAGAAAAACATTACGGAAGAATGGTAAATTTTTCCCCAAAAATAGAAAATTCGGTCGGGAAACAGCATAAACTGGATGAACAGTAAACATTTCAACACAATACAAGTACTTAGAAATATTGCAAGAAAGTGTTTGATATTCCAGTATGTAGAGTAATCACTGTGCTTCAAATACTGAAATTTTGATAGTATTCAATGAAATATAAACGAAGATAGAGCATGTTGTAATAGGTGGTATTCATGAAGTTGCGGATACTTTGATTCGCAATATAGGGCACTTCGGATAACAGAGACTTTCAACAAATTGGGCACTCTGATAACCGAGTTTTATCTTCTACCTGAAATGCATTTATGTATATTATGGCTATTCTTACCAAACATTTTGAAGTACGAATCAATTTGCATCGTCAAGCCCGACACATTGGGAATCTATGCATAACGTAATTACATACGTGCACATGTAAAATATAACCAATGGCGTTGTTCGTTTTCAAAAATCTTATTTATTTGTATAATTTATAATATAGGTGCAAACTTTAAATAAGCTTCAAATGCTTATTTCTGAAGCAATATATTTCAAGTGACGACCGAAAATAATTGTCTAAATAATAAACTTGTTTTTAAGTGGTAAATTGAGATTAAGAGAATTGAAAATACAACGGACCATGTGGATCAACACGACTGTTTTCAAATGCACTTGTAGCAGGACACTAGATAAGGGGAGCAAGGGGTCTTAAAGCGACCAATACACCTCATTAAATCCTTTGTCATTGGTGCTCATTAGAATCGCATCATGAAGACGATACTAATGCGTATTCACACAATTTAAAAGAGATTTGAAAACTCACTTAATATTGAGCTTTACACTTCCTTTTCCCTTTTATTATTATATTTCAAAGGGATAAGAACATGTTTCGGTAATTCGTTTTTAATTTACGTCTGTACATACATTTTAATTTATTCGCTGCTTATTATAGCAGTATTCCACAGCGATTTCTGCATTTCTGATTCACTAAATAGAGTTTGTTGTATCTGGTAAAAAGTGTCGAGTTATCTGGAATCGAAGTGCCATTGTCTTTGAGATGATCGGTAAAAGAAGTGTCCATGAAAATTTGGCATCCGCACTTTAAATATTTGAATTTCCTCAAATACGCTTTTCAACTAAAATTTTACAAGTTGTAACATTAATGGACATATTGATGTTTAATTTCAATTAGTTGGCACGTTCTTGATTTATCTCCAAGAATTTTTATTTTGTTGAAATACGTACTGATCATCGAATTCATGACGATTATCGATGAAATTTTATTTCTTTTTTATAATCCACTGTTGTTTTTTGGCGATTTTCTTGCTCCGCAATACGAAGTTCTATACCATTAATCGACCAAACAATGTACCGGGTCTAAAAACCAAATGAACAGAACATAAATGCAAAAAAGCTGAAGAACTCAACTCTCGCGTGGCTTTTTGTTTTTGTTTTCTGGTATCGAAGTGCCAGCTGTTATCAAAGTATCCGCATACCCGGCGTGCCGCGTAGTAAACGCCTTAAAATATTAGCCGATGCGGAGGCGGGTATGTGAATGTTTTCACTCATACTAGATTGTTTAGCTGTCGACTTCTCTGAAGAGAAATTATTTTCGTCGATACGTTTTCGTACTGTCAACGGCTTTGTGAAGTTCTTTACTGGCTTCTCTGGTTGTTTTGTTGCTACATTTACCAGCATGTATCACATATAATCTTAGTCTAAGAAAGTTGAACTAAATTCGCACTTGAAAAACTCATGGTCGCTTAGTCTTTGCGGATTTCTATTGAAGCCAATTTTTTCAATTTCAGCTAAGAAGTTGATTAGAATATGGTCGGGCGTTTTGTTTCGTTTTAACGTGAAATAACTTTTTTTACATATGTAAGCGATAATTACTGAAATCAACTGGAGATTAATGCTTCGTTCTTGCATTTTCAAATGAAGAATCTGACAAATATTGCCCTTTAGATTTAAGCAATCATGGTAAAGTAAGCTTGTGTGTTATTATTGTTTACATGGCTATAGTATGTATATAAGCGATCGATAAATATGGCTTCATCATTATATATATATATATATATATATATATATATATATATATATATATATATATATATATATATATATATACTATATCATTCATTATATACATTAGACACCACGTTGGAGGACTCCTCTGTCATAATTATATGTTGTGACGATATTGTTTTCATTAATTGAATGTAACGTTCTGATGAAGCTTTGAGAGCCCAAATGATAAACTAATATAACATGGAAGTTTATTTCAATATATATTGGGACCTAAGAGTATTATCTCGTGTATATGGATGACATGATCCACGAGTTTTCTCACTTCTCCAAAATATATCCTTATATAATTTCTGGGCGTTCATCATTTGCTTTATTGAATGTCAAATCACAATTCCTGATAGACCATCGTAAATAAAAATTCAATCCTGTGTGATTGTGACTCATCTTAAATCAAAAAGATTTTTCCATTAGTATGTTCAAATGGGACTCTTAATGTTAAACATATTATGAAATATATGATCTTTTGATTAATTTATGTTTCATTCAAAGGTTTATTTCATGCTTACGAACGACATTATGAAACTGAAAGCTTGAAACTTGCTAATTTAATAAAACGCATATTTATATAATTTTTATTGTACAAAACATATATATGTACAAACATTTGAAAAAAAGAGTGATTGATACTATATTGAATTATTAATTAAAGGATTAATAATCTAAAATTGTGTGGTATAAATACAAATGCTGTATGAAACTTAAAGTGGTATTATGGGCATCTTACAGTATATAGGTGTCTATCGCAACCTTGGTATATTGTTGGTGTTTTCACTTCATATACACTTATATTTGTTAATGCAGCATCAACATACTAAACAATATCCCGGAAAGAAACAAATATCGCATTCGAATATCAACCGTACTTTCGTTTTGACAACTGACGACAGAAATGATTCGATTTACGACGTGAGTCTAATTCAAGTTTTAGTGCAGATTCGTTCATACGACACACATACATTTCTTTGATTTACGGATCATTTCGGCTTAGAGGACTGGGTGAGTCATGTAAAATATCGAATATAATATATTTTTTTATAAACAACGGGTAGCAAGATGAGTTGCAGATAATTGGTCAGTAACCACATTTGAACTAACTCTTTTGACCTGTTAATTCTTCTTAGCTAAATTCAACAGTGAAAAATGCCCATAATATCACTTTAAGCAATAAAACAAAGCCGGCTACAATATTAATTCACAGTAAAAGTAAAATATTATGTAATACATTTATATATCTAGGGTTAAGACAATAATTTGCATGATATTATGGGCTAATTTTTGGGAACATAAAGACAATGTTTTTCATTAATTGAAAGGATACGTGAAAGGATATTTCTGCACTCTTGCTGTCGGATTCCGCAGCTTGCGGTAACCTGTCACCCTTACGGACACTTCTTTTGAGTTTTAACCTTATTTGGACTATTGTGATTTTTATAGTCCTAAAAAGACTGGCCAAGTGTGACACAACAAGACACAACTTAAAGGTAAAAATTACGGTGGGGCTATAAGATACAACTAGAGGGGCTTAGCGTGAATAAAAGACACTGCTTATACTACCACTATGTGAGTTGAAGACTGGAGAAATCAAACCCCGTCAAAACAACCGTCACACTCGTAAATTATTATAAATTATAATAAATCTATAACGTTAAGTCTCGATTATTTTTAAAAGCACACTCAGGTATTTAAATCAACATAGGTTGTAAAAGTCTCTGAAGAAAAATGTTTTCAAATTCCTTTTTAAAATGTATATTGAGACAGAAGTCCGGATTCTTGATGGTAGGTTATTTCACAGTTTCGGAACAACAACTCCGAAACTCTTGTCCACGAAAGTTGTTCTCTTTTTGCGTTTAACATCATAACATCCGTCAAATGAGACTGTAGATCTTAGGTTACGTGCTGGTACTTTTTTTCTGTTACAAGTTCTGTAAGGTATTTTGACGCGTGACCAACAGAACAATTATACATGAAGGTCAGTAATTTGAATGTAATGTAGAGGAAAATAACCTGAAATGATGTTTGTAGCAATACTCAGCAGTTTTCTAATATGTCCACGCATGGCATATTATTGAGGCTCATAACCCGTATCGACTATTTAATGATTCATTCAGAGTGATCTCCCTGGTTCTCTGAGGGAAATACCGATCATTGACGATTTCACGTTTCATTCATTCGTTTTCCTTCGTGTCTACACATGACAGTTTGTTGAGGAAATAACCGACATTGACTAATTCATGTAGTATGCTTAGTTTGCTCCCAGGTGCGACAACGACAGTAGGGTAAGGGAAATAAACGACATTGACTATTTTATGTTCTAAAGCACAATTCTCCGAATGTTCATTTTCATCCAGGCAGCCATTCGATGTGCATCCTGTATTAATTTCTAATTTACCATTCAAATTCAAATAGAGGCATGTATTAATCAGGTTTAATTTTTACAGTTGACTAAGACTGAATGTATTGAGTTGAATTCTCATTATCCGATGCTTTTCAACTGTGAGGCCAAAATGATCATTTAGGCCATCCTGGATACGAATAAAGGCTCGCTCGTGACGCAAACTTTTTCAATGTATACTAAGGATATGTAATATCCGATAATGAATTGTGATTTTTACCTGTGTTATCAAACACATTCTTTAAAAATTATTACTTCCCCTTTCATCGGACTAGTAAAGTGGAGAAAATATTGCTTTCGGTTGGTTTATGTAGAGATTTCCACCTAAAAATGAGTAAAAGTATTCAAGAAAGTTATAAAGTATTCTTAATAATATAATATTCTGTGTGTTGGTTTATAAACGCAGTGACAGAGCAGCTTAAAGAGTCATTTTAGCTTTTTTTTTTTGTTTTTTTATAGAAAATACTGTTAATTATATTTGCGAAACAAATGTAATATTTAGTTCTTAATAATTATTAAAAAACAGTGGAGTAACAAATATTCCACACCCGGATTCGAACCCATGACATCTTTTGCAAAATACAACCCCCAAGTACTACACAACTCAAGCATTCTATTCAATACTCGTATTTTAAAAGAAATATTCGCTCTACACGATATTTCTAGTTATCGATAAAATAAATAATATAAACGCTTAATTTGTTTAACAGATTTACTTTTATTCATGGGTATCTATAAAGCAACCTATTTGCTAACTTGCCGCATTTGATTGTAATAGTGTTACTCAGCATTTAGTTTTAGACGCAGGTCCAATGGTTATGGTTTTTGTTTTGCAAGTGATGTTTGCTTGACTCTACTGCTGATCAAAGTATATATAGACTATGTTTTCTGAATAATGTTATGCTCATGATTAATTTCAATTGTATGAGATCATTTGATTGATAAAACCGACTTTTGCGTTGCCTATTGATTAAATAGTTACTGCTTAGTGTTGGCTTTCAACATCGACATAATGTTTAAAAGCGTTAATGAGCCGTTTATAATGACAACGCAATGAATGTGACAGTGAATTAAAAATCTTATGTCATTGAGAAATTTGAACGTGCCTTTTCTTTGATTATAAAAACTTAATTTCTCAAACAAGGCAACTAGAGTAGCGCTGTATTGCTTACTAAGTGAATATACCAGTTATAGCAATCTATGAGTAAGTTATGTATAACGTTTATATATCCAAAGTCAACAAATGAAGTAATCGACTGCTTCCCTCATTAACAACAAAGCAGTGATCTTTAAAATATATTTTTCAACACAATTAGTACCTAGAATGTATTGAGCATTAATTGTAAGTTGATATTTTTATGTAGGGTGCCATTCCAATTCCGTGAATGTATACTTTAAGCTCAACAAAACGATATAACAAGTAAACATTAAATACATATATAGATGTTTTTTGTCGTTTTTTAAGTAACTTTTTTGCAGGAACAATCTTCAAAAACATACAATTGCAATACCTTGTATTAATAATAATCCTTATATAATACACCTCTTGAGGTTTATACTTAGATTACTACTTTAACAATATAACATGTTGCAAACTATACATTAGTTTATTTTTTTTAATAAAAATACAGAGCTAACACAACAATTTAGAAGTAACAAAAACGTATTATTGTTTGACAATAATATGTCTATGGTACACATGGACTGACTCAGACTATGTGTTCCATAGAGATGCAATTTCAAAATATAAATTGGTCAACATTAAACAATTACTCGAAGTTTGGAAGTGTTCTTATCACGAATCGCGGTCTAGCTTGTTGAAGAATATGTGTAATTCCTCGGAGCTACATTAAGATAATTTAGGAGCTGTCAGAAGACAGCGCGCTCGACTTTTCAAGTGATTGACAGTATAACGTAAGCCATCATGGGGAAATTGTTCATATTTAATAAGGTCAAGGTAATATAGTCACATTCTAACTGGACCATAATTGAAACATATTGATCGCTTATGTTTTAAAGAAGTAGAACATTATAGACGATTCTGAGTTCAGGTATCTTTTCCACAATCTATTGAACATTTGTACAGACATAAAACAAACTTATAATATTATATTTCAAGTTTGATAGCAATAGCTTGGGTGGGATGGTTGGACGGTCTTTCATAAATAAAATAATAAAAATAAATATTTGTGTTTTTTAAAACATGTTTCAAAAAAATTCTTTTTGTGTTGGGGGTGGGGGAGGAGAAGGGGAATAATGTGGGGTTGTGGTCATTTATTAGATGAAATTTAAAAAAGAAAAAGAAAACAAGAGTTGTGTTCGTGAAACACAATGCCCCCTACTGCGCTGCTTTCAAGCCATATATTTGACCTTTGACCTTGAAGGATAACCTTGACCTTTCACCACTCAAAATGTGCAGCTCCATGAGATACGCATGCATGCCAAATATCGAGTTGCAATCTTCAATTTTGCGAAATGTGAACTTGACCTTTGACCTTGAAGGATGACCTTGTCGTTTCGCCATTCAAAATGTGCAGCTCAATGAGATACGCATGCATGCAAAATATCGAGTTGCTATCGTCAATATTGCAAAATTTGACCTTTTACCTTGACTTTTAAACTTGAAAGATGACCTTCACCTTTCATCACTCAAAATGTGCATCGCCATGAGATACGTTTGCATGCCAAACATCGAGTTGCTATCTTCAATATTGCAAAATTTGACCCATGACCTTGACCGTTGACTTTGAAGGATGACCTTGACCTTTCACCACTGAAATTGTGCAGCTCCATGAGATATGCATGCATGCCAAATATCAAGTTGCTATCTTCAATATTGCAATATTTGACCTTGGGTTTGAATTATGACCTTGACCTTTCAGCACTCAAAATGTGCAGCTCCATGAGATACGCATGCATGCCAAATATCGAGTTGCTATCTTCAATATTACAAAATTTGATCTTGACCTTTGACCTTAAAGGATGACCTTCACCTTTAATCATTCAAAACGTGCAGCTCCATGAGATACACGTGCATGCCAAATTTCAAGTTGTTTAAATATCAAGTTGTTATCTAAAAATATTGAAAATGGTATGACCAATGTTAATGTTTTCGGACGGATGGACATACGCCATATATTTTTTCTTTGACTTTGAAGGACGACCTTGACCTTTCATCACTTAAAATGTGCAGCTCCATGAGATACACATGCAGCAAGTTGCTGTCTTTAATCTTGCAAAAGTTATGACCAATGTTTAAGTTTTCAGACGGATGCACTGCTAAGGAAAACAAATATTATTTTTTTAAACGGGGGGGGGCGGAGGGGATTCGGGGGGGGGGGGACGTAGGGAATGGTTTGGATGGAGTCCATTGTTGTAAGTCAGGTAAGTGTTGTTTTGTCAAAGTGTGAAACAAATCTGATCCTAAATAAAGATGTTATGGAAATTTAAGCAAAGTTTATTTATTTGACCTTGAGAATCCATGTCATTCAAAGGTCAAGGTCAAATTAAACGTGCCATGTACAATATCCTCATGTTAGTAAGAAAGTTTGAAAGCAATAGCCTTGATACTTTAGAAGTAAAAAGCATGCAAACACAAAATTTAACAAAATATTCAAAGTTACTAAGTAAAAAAAGGGCCATAATTCCGTCAAAATGCCAACCAGAGTTATGCAACTTTTCCTGTACATGCCCCTTATGATAGATAGCGATTGTTCCAAGTCTGAAAGTAATAGCTATGGTACTTTAGGAATGAAATGGCCCAAAACACAAGACTTAACAAAATTTACCATTTTTAAAGTATAACATGGCCATAATTCTATCAAAATGCCAGTCAGAGTTACACAACTTTGCCTGCACAGTCCCCATATGATAGTTAGTAAGTTTAATATATTGCGCAGGTTTAATAAAATGGCAAGTGTATGGAATGTTGCTTTGTCATGTATCCATTTTCAACCAATTTTCATTTTATTCAAATATTATTTCTTAACAGAGTTAGTGTACTTATTGCATTGGAAGCATATTGACAGATAAACATTGTGTTGACTTATGTATATATATAATAAAAACATGAAATAGAACTCTATTAAGGCTTTATGAAAACGTAAGTCTTCGTTAAACGGATCAAATTATAAATGTGCTGGGAGCACTATTATAATGTAATGTTGCATACTCAGTTTATAGTAATGTAGTTATGTTATTTTTTTTTATTTGGTAATTTTGTTTACAGGTATCGACCGGCAAAGTGACAATCGCACATCGTCTTGTATGACTAAAACTGTGTAAAAAGTCTTCGTTAGATGTAATGAATAGCAACACGATACATATGCTGACGTTGTCCGTGCGGTGATGCTGCGAAATTCGATCGGGCCTTTTCAGTTGAATATTCGCATTCAGCTCGGCGACACTAAGGATTGTCAAAGAGTTTTCTATTCAGTTTGAAAATCCCAAGTAAATAAATTATGCATTCCTCGTCTTCTGGTTGCCTCAACAATAAAAGGCATTTACCTTTGAATTATCTCCTTTTCTGTAAACCTTTAGTCTCCAGAAATTATTGCGTATTGTATAGGGACAATACGTATTCTGTTAAGTAGTGTTATGTCAAATAGACATTCGACATAACCCTACGTTACAGAATACATATCTTAGCAAATATTAAAGTCATCATCAATGAAGAATATAGTACATCAACTTAATATAAAAACACATTATGTTTATGGAACAAATTAATCGAGTGTTTTCCATGACTAAATATAGGAAATATTTGAAAAACTAAATTAAAAAACTGCAAACTATACGTGCTTGATGTCAATCAATAGCAAAAACTACGAACTCGACATGCTAAGCATATTTATCATCGTATTGTCCTTTAAATCGTTGACAAAGCGCTCAACGAATAACGCATTATGCATGACTACTAAAAATAGAGTCGTTCAAAACATAACATTATGTATGTGAAGTATTGAGACGTTTATAACAAGAGCGCATTAGGACAGCGATAGGTCTTTGCTTCATCATAATGGGGAAGTTTTAGGACAACCAAAAGCGTTTGAAAACGATTGAAGATAATACACACCAATGACGGCGGGGTTGTTATTACAATGTAATCTTACAGCAAACGTACCCAATTGTTACGGTCAATGACACGCTCAGTATGTTGTTCCCGCCATGTTTCCAAACTGGTCAGTGTAACCGCTCTGGGTGATGAGGATCATTCTGAGACTGGCGATATCGTTTTTGTTTCCATTAAGACTATCATCTGCAATGGCAAACAATTAGAATTTCGCAAACGCCAAACAAGTTTCGTTTCATTATACAAGTGTATAGGAATATAGAAAGCAGCAGATTTAAAATGTTTGATTATTTTATGAAGACGACAATGCAATAGCCATTAATGGTTTGTTTTGTTTACCAGGATAATACATTATTTATAGACGTACTGACAACCCGAGCACTAAACATTCTATGGAATATAATCGATTCGATAATTGGCATTTGTTAACGTTCCCGAAAGCGTTGGATGTCGATTGTTATGACGTCATTGATGAACATTATTTACGGAACACAATGTACGTTTAATCTTATTCATGAATATGGTTAAAAAAAAAAATTAAACAGTTATTATAATTATTCATACAATACAATAATAGCACATCAAGTTCGTATATGCAAAAATATTGATCTTTAGCATGAACTGGTAACTTATGTGCTACAATATGACCACTATGGGAGTAATTACTTTGAAACTTTGATCTGCATAACATGTTTGCGCATTGAACAGTGAAATCGTGCAATCAAATCAATACAATTCAACATAACGCGTACGGCACGGGTTAATCTAGCGTCTGAGTATCGATCAGCCATTGGCCGTGATTGTTCTTGTTTTAACCAGCAAACTGTTATATGCCACGAAACTATATCATGGCACTAACGTGGAAAGGCCTTTTTGTTTTCTAATGACGATGGATGTATAAAAAAACATGTGCATTTTGCAAAAAATGTAACACCGTGTATCTACTAGTCTCCACATGTGTGATTGTAGCTTACAAGACTGTACAAATAACTGATTTATACACATCGTTTCCGTGATCTATTGTTTTGTTCAATTTCTACACATCAATTAAATTAACACGATAATCAGTACTGTAATTCATTTTGGAATGTTCTTTTAATACAAGGCACGAAGGAGTTAATTTCAAGCGTTTCGTCAACCTTTTTTATTTTTATTTTTGTATAATCAGGTAGTTTTTTTATTAAGAGTGATCTTTAGCGAATAACGAACAAAATGAAACGTACCATGAAAGTGCCCTGGTAATGACCCAGTTATGTTACTTATTTACATCAGCCCTTTGTAGTTAAATGTATGTCTATACTTAATAATTGAGAGAATAAAAAAAATAAAAAATAAAACGGATAAACTGGAAGACCTGATTTCCCTTAATGAACTCGTTATATTATTTTTTCGCGACATGTGTACTGGGAAAGCACGTATGTTTAATAGGAAATCACTGTTAAATGTAACAATGTGTTACTATAGCCGTACGCTGGATAAAATGTGGTTTACGGTAAACTTTAAAGCAGCCGGAAAAACGTTGAAAAAACAGCGAACATGTCATGTTATTTCTTTAATGTCACACGTCAGCACTTTTTTTAATTCCTTTTGTAAAAAAGTAGTGTAATGTATTGCCCTACAAACTTGAAGGTTTTGAATTACATATCATATGGATTTGAACTAGAACATTTCACATACTTGGAGGGACCCCTTGGGCGTCGTAAATCTTTTCTCAATTTCATTCATGTCACTAGAATCATTCTTTAAATGGGGAAAACCACAATAGGGGAAATGGCTTCCATTGTAGTGGAAATAACAAACCTCAAAATATTCTATTGTAAAATAATAATGTTTGAAATATTTATGCAACTCTAAAAAGCTTTTCAGAGTTAAACAATGAAATGTCCATCGCCAGTGAATTCAATAACGACAAACGATCCCGATCGAAATAAACACTTGCTTTGGTATTCAAATATGTTCGAAATATAAGTTTTAGTAAAACACGTGTGAATGCTTTCATAACATTGCTTTTACATTGAAAACATTCATGAAAACTAACCCCTTACTAATATATTATTTAAAAAAAATGCCATTTTACCTCTGGGTTATAAAATATATTTAAATCCCTTGAAATACTTATTTAAATACTTTATTTATTTATTTATCTTAAATATTATCATTTAACGCCCTACCACCTACTCGAGTAAATAAGGACATTCATGTCCGTTAATAATAAGCATTAGCCAGGGAACTAGTCATTTTGTAATTAAATATGATTTTATATGATAACCTATTTAATACGGTTGAAATTGAAGATTTTTTTATATTATTTGTACAGCAAACGGGTATTTAAAAATGCCCTGCGTATCAGTAAAAAATATTCATAAAATAGAAATACGTCATACAAATTGGCCATCGTAACCCAAAATGTTTTCGTATAAACTGGAATATGATTCATGTGATCATACAACGCGATATAAATATTTAAGACCGTCACTTGGTTGAAGCCAGCATTTTGAATTGGCAACATCTATTGGATTAATGGTTTCTTTGTAAAATATACCGTGATTGCCTTTGGGATTGATCTGTCAACTATGATTGGCAGTAGGAATATACACGTTTTATTATTATGTTTCTGTGCTTTGATTGCCAACAGTTGTTTTGTTTATTAAGCATTTGTCACGGTACCGAACATAAACGGGATTAGTGGAAGGATGTGTGGCGGCCCGGTTAGCTCAGTCGGGAGAGCATTCGCCCTGTAAGCGAGGTGTCCCGGGTTCGAGTCCCGGACTGGCTGCACACTTTTCACCACCCGGCGGCAATGGCGCCCAACGTGGGGCGCCATTGTTGCCGGCCTAGCTACGCGCAATTTGCGTACTTTGGGTTCGACGACAAACTATCGAATCAATCGAGGTTTAAAGTTTTAATAGATCGATAAAGGTATCTGCAGGAATATAAAATGTCCTACACAAATAATGTAATGTTTCAATTAAAGATTGAATGGCTGTCTGAAGCAACCTTCAGCAAACAACTGAATAAAGGAGGGAAAGTGTATGATTGGTTGTAACGTCCACGTGCTAAATTAGGTTAAATTCAACTATATGTTAACTATAAAATAACTAAGACTACAGACTTTATATCAGAGCTACCTAAAACTACTCGACATGAATAACAAATAACTTACTAACGATAAATATGAATTTATACCCTGTGACAAATGTCCAAACCAATATTAAAAAAATATCATTAAAAGACCAAGTTTACGCAAAATCCTTTTTAAAATTAAATTTTCTATTCAAATGTATCACTATAACAATTGTTTGTGTCTGTCTACTTTTGGGTACAGTACTTGTATCTGAGGCATATTGTAAAATTATTGAGGTTGCTCACCACCTATTTGTTTTGATTATTTTTGTAACATTATTTGAATTTTAGAATTCAATTGATTGCTTGAAAATACTTGTATAATTTATTGATGTGTGTGCCTTCAATTTCATTTATTTCAAACAATATGAACTTTTGATATGTACAAATACTTGTCCTGAATTCTACTGTCTGTAGTTTTATGTAAACAAGATTTTGTCAGCCAGAACAAGTTTTACATGACAGGATAATAAATCACTAGATCTATAGTTTACACATGAATAAGTTTATATAATATGAATGTTTATAGAAAAGTTTATTTTTAGTTATTGTCAAATAGTAAAGATACATACTATGCTCATTTTCAAACATCTGGATTTTGCAATACATATCACATCTTAAGCCAGATTGCCTTATGAAAGTGTTGTTTATTATTGGTTTTATTTGCCAATAAATATTGTCTGTATTGGTTTGCTATAATCACCTGGTAAGGCCATTCCATTAAATCATCAAACTAGTTTTTGACGATGCTGTGAAGCAGCTCGTCTAAGTTATCATACCATGAAACAATTCTTCACAATGGCGACCTATGTAAAAGACCGAGCCAGTCCGATTGAGATAGCTCGATTTTTCTAATTGGCATACCTCGCTTATTATCATTGATAAAAGTCTAGGAAGCTCAGCTATAAATAGGACAGCATATTATGAGAAAAAGATTTAATAATAGTTCGAAAACGTTAATTTTAAATAAGTTAAATTCAATCCATTATATGTTTATAGATCAATGAAACAACTATGCATTTTCTGTATTGTATTTGACATTTATCTTGATTTAGTGAACAAATTGCGAATTAAAACGTGTGTAATTAACTTTCAACGCAATCATGAGTGTAAAAAAAACGAATTATTTCGAACCTGCCATTTGTAAACGTTGTAGCGACTATGGTATATGAACAGCATAAAAGCCGTTTGACATCTGTGGAACTCGCTCTTATGTGTGCTTTCTCATTTTGCATATTTAAAAATCTTTTCAAACAAAAATTACAGAGCCACATCAGTGCACATACTATGTTTGATAATTCATTCGTTTGTTGGTTATTGTTTGCTGTTTTAAACACATATTAGGTCATATCGCGGAGATTTAGTTAACCTTACCACGTGTTCATGGGCAAACTCACGAATAAAAGTGCTCTTACGACTATGTGCTCATACCTACTTTCGGGAATCATCATGGAATTATTGCTGTACTTAACGAACAAACATGCCTAAGCTTATTGAATTAGAGAAAAAAAAAATACTCAAAAGAGAAAAATTATATGTTCATGCACATGGGCATTTGAAATCACGTCCGTACACATAGCATCATTAACTTAGGAAAGGAAACAACTAAATATTAAGTTTGGTATGATATACATGTGAAATTAAAGAGCATGGTGTAATTAAAGAGCATGTCAAGTTTAGAATTTATATGCTGAAACGTAATGTTATAACCCACAAACGTTTTACTGTAACAGAACGTTTTTAAAGATAAATGGTACAGAAAATACATGTTGAATATCTTTTTAAAGATATTTCTTGTTATATTTGATCTAGAATGTAACCCGCCTCACAGTTTCGCTGAATGGATCAAGTTCCCCACGGGCACTACTTCCCAGTACCCCCATTTTTTTCGTACCCTACATTTTTCGTACCCTATTTTTTTCGTAACCATTTTTTCGTACCCAAATTTTTGCTCGTACACAAATTTTTTTCGTATCCAATATTTTTTCGATTCCCAAATGTTTTATTTTGTAACCAAATCTTTTTTCGTACCCAATTTTTTTTGGGGGCATAATTTTTGTACCCAAAATTTTCGTACCCATTTTTGTTCCTACCCAAAATTTTCGTACCCACATACACAATTGTGGTGATGTAGATAAACTTAAATAGATGCTTTTATATCAATGCTCTTCAAAAGCATCGTCCCACCAGTACTGTCAGTACTTTGATTAAGTTGATGCACAGACTACATCTCTGCATTACTATTTTGAATAAATGCAGGCCTTTTCCGCTCCATTTTGGGAAAACGCGAAACTGGAATTTTTGGAATTTCGTGTCGTGAAAATAACCCATTTTGGTAAAAAAATTAATCACAAAACTGGCTCAAATTGGAAAAATAATCGCATGTGAATAGTGTTTCTTATATTTCAAAGATGCCATTAACTGGTAAATAACGAATATTTTGATAGCATATTATTAAAATTTTACAAAATATTATGAACATGTGTTATAAGTCAAGTTTTTTTATCTGATTTTGTGGAAAAGGCCTGGTCTTTTTTTAGGTGAAAAAAATTGCGCGAAACGCCGGATTTAGGGAAAATAAGGTAAGTCCTTTAAAGGAAAGTCTTAAATAATCAATTTAAATGTTAACATAATTTACTGTTTTTAAAACAAATTCAAGGCAACAGAAAATTTAATTATGCAATTTTTTTCTTTTTCTACACTGGATCAGGTTAATTTATATATTTAAAGGTTTACAAAAAAATAAAAAATATTTTATTTTTTTTGGAATTGGGAAAAAAAATTCAATTGGGAAAAAACAACCAGATTTGCATTGGGAATGGGCCGAATTTCGGAACCGTGGCATAGGGCAGAAAAGGCCTGAAATGTGTTTCATTTCTGCTTTGCAGTGCGACTTTATGTGCTTCTAACTCTCACAGAAAAACAGACCAACAACACTATATCTGTTAAGTCGATGGGCAAAATAAACAAACTAATACAATTTGAAAGAACTTTTTGTGGACTAACATTTCATAGCTATTCAAACTCATAACAATAGTTTTAAAAAATGTGTCCGCGGTCATCAATTATTGTTCCTTTACTAACACAAGAATGCAGGAATTCAATCTGCTTTGAAAACCACCATGATAACAGCACATGGACATGATATATTGAGTTTAAATATAAAAAAATGGACAATTTAAAAAGTTTGGCAATATTACACTTGGAAAAATAATACAGGTAAGCAATAATGCAGACATGCAATAACACACTTGGGCTGTAATACAGGTGGGTAATAATACACTTGGGCAAAAATACAGGTGGAAAATAATACAAAATGACAATAATACACTTGGGAAATAAAACAGGTGGGTATTAATACAGGTGGAAAATAATACAAGTTGGCAATAATACACGTGGGCTTTAATACAGGTGACCAGTAGTAATACACTTGGGCAATAATACAGATCAGGGTAATATTACACTTGGGTAATAATACAGGTGGGAAATAACGCAAGTTGGCAATAATGCAGTTGGGAAATAATACAACTTGGCAATTATAAAATACACTTGGGCTTTAATACAGGTGGGTATTAATACACTTGGGCAATAATACATGTGGAAAATAATACAAGTTGGCAATAATACACTTGGACTTTAACACAGGTGGGTAATAATACACTTGGGCAATAATACCGGTGGAAATAATACAAGTTGGCAATTATACACTTGGGCAATAATACAGATCAGGGAAATCATGACTTGGGAATTAATGCAAGTTTGTAATAATAAAGTTGGAATAATACAGGTGGCTTATAATACACTTAAATTGCGCACTAATACCAGGGGAAAATAAGACAAGTTGGCAAGTTGGTGGGTAATAATACACTTTGGCAATAATACAGGTGAGTAATAATACACTTTGGCAATAATAATAGTGGAAAATAAGACAAGTTGGCAATAATGCACTTGGGCTTTAAAACGGGTTGGTAATAATACACTTGGGCAAAAATACACATGAACAATTATACAAGTTGGCAATATATGGCACTCGGGCAATAATTCAGGTGGGTAATCATACACTTGGGCAATAATACAGGTGGAAAATAGTACAAGTTGGCAATAAAACACTTGGGCAATAATACAGATGTGTAATAATACACTTGGTAAATAATACAGGTGGAAAATAATACAAGTTTGCAATAATACACTTGGGAAGTAATACAGGTGTGTAATTATACACTTGGTAAATAATACAGATTGAAAATAATACAAGTTGGCAATAATACACTTGGGAAATAATACAGGTGTGTAATTATATTCTTGCTAAATAATACAGGTGGTAAATAATACAAGTTGGCAATAATACACTTGGGAAATAATACAAGTACACATGTAATTAAACACTTGGTAAATAATACAGGTTGAAAATAATACAAGTTGGCAACAATAATATTGGGAAAAAATACAGGTACACCTGTTATTATACACTTGGTAAATAATACAGGTGGAATATAATACAAGTGTGAAATAATACACTTTGGAAATAATACAGGTGTGTAATTATACACTTTGTAAATAATACAGATGGAAAATAATACAAGTGGGCAATAATACACTTGGGAAATAATACCGTAACAGGTGTGTAATTATACACTTGGTGAATAATACAGGTGGAAAAAAATACAAGTGGGCAAAAATGCATTTCGACAATAATACAGGTTTGTAATTATACACTTGGGCAAGAATATAGTGGGGCAATAATACATGGGAGCAATAATCCTCTTGGTAGTAGAAAATTGGCATCTGTTTTGCTGATTTTATAGCCGTTATTCATTCATATTCCCAATGGCAAAAGGTACTTTTTTCGCTTAAATCAGGTCTCAAAATTACCCATTGATGGTTTGACTGTCAGGTGCTGGGAAATATAGCTGAAAGAGCTTGCAGTTGTAATAATCTTTTGACGGATATCCTTAAGTTTAATACTTTTCTTTTTGTTTGTTTTATAAATATTTATTCAAGTAATGAATGCGGCAATAGTACATGTTTCTTAAATTTAAAGAAAATACGCAAATCTTCTGAATTGGGTCATAGGTGCAGGTGATGGTCATATACCAAAAGTGATGAAATAAGTAACAATACGCTTGCGCTTGAACAAAAATTGTTTTGGGTCATACATTTTGTAATAATTACATTTGGACATAAACAATCATTATCTAATGCATTAATGCACTTGAGATGTAATATGGCACCTGTTTTAGTAGTTTGTCGGGCATTGCTATTTGATTCGAGTATTAACAGTATCGAGAATCATCGCGCTCATGCTTAATTCATTAGTCAATATGGTGGAATAATTCTTGATAAATTACTTAAAAATAATATTTATCTTGGTATTTTTGAAAACACATTAAGAATCTATTATTGACATACCATAATTATATCGCTGGATATCTTCACTTAACATCTTGCTGGTCTAAAGAAAATTCCAGTTCACCTAGTTCACGCTATAGCGTCTTTATTATATAACGATTATTTAACTGACTGCGAACTCTGGTCAGCACAGCGATGACCTGTATATAAACTCTTGACATTCACACACACTAACCGTGAACTGACGAAGGTGTAGAATCTACGCACAAATTGTATTGATGTGAAGATTTGAGTGAAAAACTGTTCTATCTATCATGACTTTTCATAAGAGATAAAATTGTTTCATGCTGAACCCGCAGTAAAACAGTGTTAGAAAGACACGGCCATGTTTCCAATGTTCTGGTGGTATTCTCAAATCAGCCAATGGACTAAATGAAGTGTATTCATTCGTGGGTAGCCGCGGGCATTTTTATGAATGTAACCTAAAGGTCACCTAAGGTCAAAAATGACGTTAAACAGCTACGCCGAAAAATACAACCGTACATTGTTCCAGATGCACTGTTTAATTATTTACATCCAACATCATAATTAATTTGGTATAAAAGAAGCTACATGACCGTTTAAATGAAATTTCATTTGTTTTTTTCTTACAGACCCCAACATGAATATAATAGAAACTGTGTTCCTCATGGTAGCCCTGGCAACAGTTGCCAAGGCTCAGATGTTTGTACCATGTGGCCCGCCAGTTGCACCGAGTCCTGGGGATCCACCCCTGCCGAAACTTCCCCAGCAGTTCCAAATGCGTGTCGAGGCCAACATTGCAAATGTAAGCATGTGTAGATGATTTCTTAAAGTTTCATTAATTTTGATGGAGAACTCAGTTGCTAGGGTGATTTAACCAAAGTTCGCAAATGTTGTCTAGTCTGTCTTGAGGATTTGTTTGCACGCCAAGTTTAATTATTTATTGAATTATAACAAATTTGAACTAAGGCATATTGTGTAAAAAACAGATATAAGAATATTCGAGAATTGTCCACTGGATTACATATCAGAGGATCACAGCTTTGGTTCCCTGTTTTGCCACTGGATTGCATATCGGAGGATCACAGCTTTGGTTCCCTGTTTTGCCACTGGATTGCATATCAGAGGATCACAGCTTTGGTTCTCAGGCCCTGCAACAATGTTACATGGTGATTGGTTGTGAAATTGAGACTCGTTCTGGATAAAAGGCTTTATGCATGTGTGCCCGGAAATATCTTCCCAGATTAGGTTGTGCAATCCACACAGGCTAATCAGGGAAGACTCTTTCTGTCTAGACTGGATTTTGGTTAAAAAGAGACTTTCTTTCCACGAAAGATTTGATAAAAGCGGGATGTGTCTTCCCTTATTAACCTGTTTAGACTGCAATTGTAAATATAGGACGACACTTTATGCACATGCATTAAGCGCTTTTTTTTTCCTAAGCGAGGCTTATATGAATGTTTGGCCATAAGTCTCCCTACCTTTGGTTGTATGTGCACTTAGTGCTAGTAACAAAGCGTACGCAGAAAAAGTTAGAGAAGGTAATGGACGCTTTTGAGATGACACAAAGTGAAAACTGTTAAAAACCTTGAAAATCCAAATTCACATAATTAAGCCATTAAGAAATGTTCTTTATTTTCATTATTTTTAGCTTCATTATTTATTGACTTAAGTTTGCGCTATTATACTCACTGATTTGTTGGAGTTTGCAGATGAATCTGCGAAATGCCTGGTTCATTTATAAACATTCACTGACCAATACCTATTGTGGGTAAAATATAAATAATTTAAAAGAATCTTATTGTTCAAGCCTTTAACCATTTCCCATCTCAGAAGCAAAGTGAAAATGACTATGTGCAAACAGCATAAAATCAGAACCGCAAACTCGCAGTCTTTTCAGGTTT
The DNA here is from genome assembly GCF_020536995.1 of Dreissena polymorpha. NCBI lineage: Eukaryota > Metazoa > Mollusca > Bivalvia > Myida > Dreissenidae > Dreissena > Dreissena polymorpha. The sequence goes on from NC_068361.1 coordinate 62,838,390, forward strand.
AATGCTGTTTGCTGCTCATCAGTATCTTAGGGTTGGAAATGAAGCCTTTAAACTTGAATCTATTAAGAAATGTCTTTAAAATATAACTTCCTAAGAGACTACAAATGTATAAAAATACTAAGTGGTAAAGGGTTAAATACTTGGCAAATTATATTACTGTATTATGTAATTTTTGAAACAGATGCACTGCAAAGTAACCTAGTGTAGAATATTTCTCGGGTTTTATTAACAGAGAGGTTTGACCAGGAATTACAAGGAGTTCTACGACTAACCAGGCAATCGGGCAGCCATTTTCCAATTTGACCTATCAACTGGCGTGCAGAAACACACGATTATGAATTTCACTTCTGGAATTGCGTTTGATCATTTCTCCAGTAAGTATAAATAGTTTACTTAGGGCTATGTTTGAAGTCACATTTGTCAAAGAGGATATTTGTTGGATTCGGTGGATTATAGATTTTAATTCACTAGTGACCATAAGAAATAAGAGTTAACAGCCACGAGTAAAAATATGTATTTTCTATGATCACGAGTGAATTAAAATCGATATTCCACCGAATCCAACATCTTTTCTTGTTATTTTATGCTTGTTTTCACAGTTAATAAACATTGTTAAAGAGTTTAACTAAAGAATTTTGCTCGGATAATGACGTCATTTCGTCAAAAGAATAATGTCATTTCTCGGTGAAATAATGAAAATTATCAATAATTTACACTGTTAATTTTCACTGTTTGAAACAGTGAAATTATCAGTTTTAGTTCACTGATATTTTTCTACAAACCACCGGAAAGCATAAAATAAAATATATTTAACCCATGGAAAATACAAAATCAGGTTGTCCTAGCGATGGCTTAATTTGGCTATTCGTTTGCTTCAGAATATTTGCTTTAGCATTTATAGAAATCATGAAGAAAAATCAAGCGTTACCTCAACAGAACAACACAATTTTAGAAAAAGGAAATAAATGAAAAATTTTAAATTCAGAAATTAAGAAAGAAGTATTTAAACTGTCTTGTATGGTTTCTTTTTTGTTAAGTGTATAATTGACCTTCATTATGTGAAATAGATCAAGTATGTTATATGCAATTAGTGTAGTTCCAGACTAGCCTGTGCTATCGGGATGTTGGGTGGTTCAAGCGCTATGCCATCTGCTATAAAGTCACTTCATATTTTTTTTGTGGTCTCATTAGAGGACATGGTAGTCTCTTAACAGACTACGCTGTCAGCATATTTTATAGGACCCATATTCGCATAATGAGGGTCATTATTTATGTGTTTAAGTGTTCGAAAAGATTTATAGCAAAATAAATGGCTGCTGCCCTATGCTCCTTTTTGTCCGCATATTAAGTCACCCAAATTTGTTGCATTTAATTTGTGTAAATCCCCATGTGGCACAAGTTCCATTTTCACATTACGCTGCTAATAAATGCTTTAAACCCTTTCCCACTCAGAAGCAAATTGAAAATGACTATATGCAAACAGCATAAAACCAGAACAGCTTGCGAATAACATGAAGACTGTTCAGGTTTTATGCTGTTGGCTGCTCATCAGTATGTTAGGGTTGAAAATGAAGCATTTAAAACTTGAACAAAGTAAGTAGGGTATATATAATTAAATGTAACTTTCTAAATGGCTACACATTCGTCAAAATACGTATCTAAGGGGTAAAGGATTAAATATATATCTAAGTGGTAAAGGGTTAAATACGTATTTAAGTGGTTAAGGTCAACATATGTATCTATTTGGAAAAGGTCAACATACCTATCTAAGTGGTAAAGATCAAAATACATATCTACATGTAAATGGTAAAGGTCAAAATACGTACCTAAGTAGTAAAGGTTAAAATACGTATCTAAGTGGTAAAGGTCAAAATACATATCTAAGTGGTAAAGGGTTAATATAGGTCAGTGCCAGGTTAATGGTGGCTGAACACAGACTGTGCTTACCCATCATGACGATATAAGTGTTAAGTGTAAAAACACCAAAACCGTCTTGGACGGAATAATGATCTTAAACAATATTGTATCTGTGGCCATGTAGACTTTGCTAATTCGGTAAATTTTCAATGAGGGTATACAGCCAAAGAAATGACCAGCTTTACCATGCAAGCCCAAATTCTAATATTATGACAATTTTACAAGCCCATCTGTATGACTCATAGAATCAAAGGAAGCCGTGTTAACGATGAACCAGTGTAGTGCTTGCAGGCTGGTGCTGGCATAGATCATTACCAGTAGGCTAAGAATCAAATGACAAGAACACATGGATGGCCCTTTGTATTATGTATATTGTTTTTGTGCTGCCTGTCATTCTGTCCCAAAACTTTAACCTTGGTTAAAGTTTGATAACTTTTGCAATATTGAACATACCAATTTGATATTTACCATGCACGTGTATCTCATGTAGCTGCTCATTTTGAGTGGTGAAAAGTCAAGGTCAATGTCATCCTTCAAGGTCAAAGTCAAATATTATTGTATTTTTCTTTCCTAAAACTTTAACCTTCGTTAAAGTTTTATCATGACTTTTTTATATTGAACACAGCAACTTCATATTTGGCATGCATGTGTATCGCGTGGAGCTGCACATTTTGAGTGGTAAAAGGTCAAGGTCATCCTTCAAGGTCAAAGGTCAAATATCATTGTATTTTTCTTTCCTTAAACATTACCCTTCGTTTGGTCATAACTTTTTGAATATTAAAGATCAAGGTCATCCTTCAATGTCAAAGGTCAGAAAACAAAATCCAAGGGAAGTAATAAGCTTTTAAGGAAGATGATTTCTATACCTGCAAAATGATAAATAGAAATTGTATTTCAAAGCGGCGCTGTATGGGGCATTGTGTTTCTGACGAACACATCTCTTGTTTTGTCAAACGGAGTTGTAGCCACACAGCTAAACTTCAATTGGGTAAATAGTGACAATGTTACACAAAGCAACCTTTGTTATTATTCAAACACAACCTGATCAATATATTAGCAATTGAAATAAGAACTATATTGTACATGCGACACTTAGTTCCGTGACCTATCTTTGGGATATTTACAGGGAAATTTTATGATAATAATGTTGTTGTCCTTAGTTAAAACATCAGGGAGTAGAATAAGCATTAAAGTGGGATACTGGTTAGCGAGTATTTGTCCGACAACGTGTGTGTACTTCAGAGTTTATTTGCAGGTCATACCGGCTTCTTCACAAAGTCATTGAGGTCCGACCTTAATTTGTCGGACAATATAGGGTAGCTCGCTCTTGAGTCGATTTCGCCCTTGAGTCGGACATTTTTATTTATGAAAATTTCAAAGATCAGTTTTGTTTAGCATGATTTGTGACATTATAACGAATATTTTACCCTTCATACTAAAAATAAATAAATTTTTGAAACGAAATGTTATCAAATATTATTTCACGGTGACTTTGGATTCGTTACAGTATGAATAACTTCTTGTGACGAAAAATTCAGAATTTTCAATTATCGATTATCATCATACCATCGGCATTTTGGTAAAATACGCTTCACATCATTCACAAATGACTTTATATTGAAAACATAACGTTATTTTATAAAAATGAAAGGTAATTGTTAGTTATTCGCTCAGTTGTATAGGTTTTATTGTAAAAATTAATTACAAGTCAATAAGCCCTTGAGGCGAACGCAATTCGCCCTTATGGCGAACATGCATTTATGTACTACTGGCAGAGGCATACGGATGAGAAATGAACAACAAATTCATTCAAATTAACATGACTCAATCTATAAAGAATCCCATAGCTCACAAACTACAAGGATCGCATGATGTTTTATCTTTGTATTCCTGTACTTTTCTCTGTAACCCCCAGTGCTACAAATGGTTCCGCTGTTGTAAAGGTCGAATAGACACTACAAGTGACCATGTCATTTTTAATCTATTATAACTTATTTTCGTCAACATTTTGACAAAAGAATAAACTTAAACAATCAGCACAGGACTGTAACTGTGCAATTTACATTTTAATAATTATATGGAATGTATAACCAAATAAATGCTAAATACAAATCTGTGTCCGTGTTTAGGGCGAATGTGTCCGACTCATGGGCGAATTCAGTGGGTATTGTTATTCAACTATTTTTCAATTAAAATAAGCTGGGAATCAAATAATTATTTATAAAATAGACTCCTATGATATTATAGTTAAAGCCTGCACAAGCTGAGTCCCGGCTTTTTCACAAAGCTTTGTTTTATAGACTTATACCGTTAACGCGCCCGACTCAAGGGCGAGTTACCCTATAGGGTTTTGTTTAATAACTTTCTTTATAATACGAAATTTTTAATGAGAAATTTACTGATACATCCTGGGTTCTCAATTTACAAGCGAATGCAAACAAAACATTTTATGATGAGAGCATGCGTATGTACTAGGGCCTTTGGAAACAAAATAGAGTTACAATGAATTGTTCTTAACATTAACATTAAAATAAAGTATATACATTAATATGATGGTGCAATATGTCATCTTCTGCGCTTGTAAGTAGAGTTATAATTTGTTTTCTGATATCAGTACAAGTAACGGACTATAACATGTTATTTATAGATCTTTGATCTAACAATATTATCCTTTTTTAAGGGAGAAAATCCAAACAGTGAATTTATAAAATGAAATTATATTTGTTTCTATATCTTTGAAATGTTTACGAGGTACATTTTGCAAGCAATTAAGATATCCGTATTATCAACAAGTGTCGAGTTAAAATACAAAAGAAATACTTTAAATACTGTATGAGTGTTGATCACATCAGTGTCTTGTTAAGTAAAAGGTTGTTAGTAATATTATAGAGAACTGCTCTATTGTAGTAGACATACAAAAATCACAAGCACACAGGTTGGGTTTTTTATTAGGAGATATCTTTTGCGCATGCACATGCTATTTATATCCCCTGCACAGATTCATTGTGAAAAAAATTGTAAACAATCCCATTAAACACTATAATACTTGCCTTTGAACAAATTGATGCTATCAATTTCAAGAAAAAAAGCGGTTGTAAGTACTAGTATGTGACAATAAAAATTGTGTGTAAGCGTTACAATACACGAAATAATTAGAACGTCCCGTAAATACTGCTGTATGACAAATACTGGCTATCCAGGATGTGATTATTTAAAAAAAATATATTTGCTATTCTGATTAAGATGTCGTTTAGTCCCTTCAAATGGATTGCAGGCCTGCTGTACATAGTAGACAAGGTGAAACGTAACTGCACAGTGCGCAAGCTTTCAGAGATGGACTTCTGGTAGTTTAAAGGAGTTGGGTTGCCTCCCATCATGAAATACTTCCATCTGAATGGCACGAAGATGCTTAACCAGGGCATCGTGAGTTATATACTTGAGTTGCGCTGCGGGAAAGCGCGGCTTAATATATATGCGTAAACTTTTGTCCCAGATTAGCCTGTGCAATCCGCACAGCTAATCATGGACAACACTATGCGCCTTGACCGTATTTTTGCTATGAAAATACTAACTTTAAAAGAAAAAAATCATTAAAGCTGAAAGTGTTGTCCCTGATTAGCCTGTGCAGTTTGCGACAATTTACCCATTTGCATTAAACATAGTTTTCCCATAGAGCAAGAGTCACTTGTATCGATATGAGGCTATTCCAACAAACCCAGTCATAGAATGTGTACCGTTTTTTGATACATTCCATTCAAATAAATGATCTTTTATTGACGTGACTCCTGAATATTTCACGAATGAGTTCTTCGAACCTCTAGACAGTAACATAGATGTTCCTGCCTGTTGAAAATGACAATTGTTCCTGTTAAGATTATTCCTGTACAAAAGGACTCTTGTGTGGATTGTTCATTTATAAAGGACTAGACAAAGTGTTATGATAATATATGTGAACAAACTAATGTCTAGATGATTCTTGTAAACAAAAAATCATGTCCGAGATGATTCCTGTAAAAAAAACACATGTTTAGATGATTCCCTATAAAACTGATTATTATTTAGATTATACCTGTAAACAGAACTCATGGTAAGATTATTCCTTTTTTGAAAAGACACGATAAGATGATTTTCTGTTAAAAATGTCTCATGGTTTAGGTGATTCCTGTAAAAAGGACTTGTGTGAAGATGTTTCTTGTAAAAAAAAACTTGTTTTAAGCTGATTCCTGTAAAAAGGACTTCTGTTAAGATGATTTTTTGTTAACAGCAACTCTTGTTTAGATAGTTCTTGAAGGACTTTGTATGCCCCCGGTAGGGTGGCATATAAAAGTTGAACCGTCCGTCAGTCAGTCCGTCTGTCTGTCCGAAAACTTTAATGGTCATAACTTTTTTAATATTGAAGATAGCAACTTGATATTTGGCATGCATGAAGCTGCACATTTGAGTTGTGGAAGTTCAAGGTCAAGGTCATCCTTCAAGGTCAAAGGTCCAAAAAAAATATGTCCATCCGTCCAAAAAAACTTTAACATTGGCCATAACTTTTTTAATATTGACGATAGCAACTTGATATTTGGCATGGATATGTATCTCATGAAGCTGCACTTTTTGAGTGGTGGAAGTTCAAGGTCATCCTTCAAGGTCAAAGGTAAAAAAAAGCTGCGTTCTCATGAAGCTGCACATTAGGAGTGGTGGAAGTTTTAGGTCAAGGTCATCCTTCAAGGTCAAAGGTAAAAATATATATATAAAAAATCAAAGGGGCCAATAGGGGGCATTGTGTTTCTAATGAACACATCTCTTGTTTCTAGATATGTTTATATGAAAAGGACTGGTGTCTAGCTTATTCTGGTAAAAAAACTTTGGTAAAGAGAATTTCAGTTTAAAGAGGAAACAGAAGATGTCTCCCCTTTAACGAAGTCCAGTACAGATAGGGTTTCACTTTAATGATTCCAGTTAGACAATTTCCATGAAACAACCCTTTGCTTTTATTTTCAACAAAATGCTATTCTTATGAATGGTTACGTATTGTATTTACGTGTATGTTTCAACTGCAGAAAACGTGGAGGGATATGCCAGTGTATTCCTGGGGACACAAGAATGCCACTAGCGGTGAAGTCTCTGAGCTGCTCTTTGAACACATTTCGGTATGTGACCTTGTGCAATGTATGTGGTAACATTTTGTTTATGTTAATACACATGTAGTGTTACTAAGGATTTGATTATAGCTGTTAACACATGTAAAAAGAAAGTGACTTAACAAAAAATTATTATAGTGAATAGACAGTTGTGTTATATGTAGGACATGTTGAAAGTGGAAAGGCAGAAATCGTTTGACTGTATTGTATTTAAGCGGTTTGAAATGCAACCTCAGTAAAGTTTAAAAACTAATTTGAACGATTCGGTGTATGTCATAGATCACTTAGCATTTATTAGCATTTTATTCAGACATTTTTGAGTTTATTAGAGGCAAACTTTACATTTGTTTCATGTTGATTGATCATAAGTATACAATGCACTAGACCTCAGACTCTACACTGAATTTGTTCTCCTAGTGTATACTACAATTTCACTCATGATCATCATCTCCTGTTTAACTTAATGTAATGGCCATACAAGAGAATCACAGTGCACTCAATAAAACTGTAACACACACAGACAACCCTTACTTTGTATATTGACTGACACTGATATTTATCATTTCACCTAGGATGATTGGGTCATTCAACACGGCAAGGAGGGACTCCCGAATATGCCTATATGGATGCAGAAGATACCACAGCCAGTCGGCTTCATACCAGGGAAGGATGGAAACGTAATACCCTCCATTTAGCCCTTAAGCACTCGGATACACACTTTGATACATTTGTAATCCCTTTAAAAATCAAATAAAATTCAAGACCTTTCTTACTAAATTCAAATTCATTTCCTATCTTAAAAACTGATGAGCAGCTTATCGAATAAAAATCTGAACCGACTACGATTTCATCGCAGGCTGTTCTTGTTATATGCTGGTGTATGTAGCCATTTTGACTTAGCTGCCGAGGGTTAATACAGCTTTTTGGACATTGTAAAGATGCTACAAAGTTGAGTTAAATCATCTATCAATGCTTTAAATTAAGTGATTTATGCAGTTTAAGGGGACATAACTGAAAACAAACCATTCCATTATGGTAAAACTATAAAGATAAATTATTATTTCTATTGTAATTTATTATATATCCTTTAGCACATGGTCTTTAGATTGAACTTTTTTTCTTGGGTGGCATACATCTGAAACCCGAAGTTGCAAAACATAATGCAATGAAACCACAAATAACCGTATCAAAACTGATATCTAAAAATGTCAGTACAGACAATTAAAACATTTTTTTGTTCGTTTACAGAATATATAATGTAATGGAAGTATTTTCTGACACGATTATTTTGCATTTTCCAGCCAAGCCAAAGCGTCTTCGAGCATTATGTAGGTTTCACCAATGGTCATCCATCCCAAGATGTGTTTGACATGTCCCTCTGCTATGCCTACGGCCATCACTACACCACCTTCTACGTTTTGGTGATGAATGGAGGCCAAGGTTAACCAGTGGCTTAACAGTTTACATCTCAGATACGCATCTTGGCTCATTTGTAGTTACTAAGAAAATCAAATTAATTTAAGAATTGTTGTGATATATTTAATTTTAAAAAGCTTTGTTTCCAACCTAAGATGAGCAGCAAACAGCATAAAACCTGGACAGTCTGCAAGCTACTTGCAGGATGTTCTGGTTTTATGCTGGTTGCATATTGCCATTTTCACTAAGCAGGAAAAGGTTATTGCTATTGTCATGGGTGTGTCTGTTGTAGTAACTATGGTACATGTGTATGCTAAACTTATCATGTGTATGTTTTCATGGAGTTTCAGCCACATTTATGTTACATTTGTTTATTCTTATCCAGTTAATGGATATAGGATTTCATCATCTCCTTTTTTAATATATTTTGGTATGTGTAGTGAAGTAACATTGTAGTAACATATTTGACCTTTTGACAAATGATTTTATATATGCAGTGTTAGTCATAGTTGCAAATATCCCACAGCTCATAAAGGCCTTTTTTGAATTTTTGAGGCAAAAAGCTATGAAAATTTAAATAATTTGTTAGTTTTTTTACAAACATAATGTACTCTAATGTGTTACAAAAAAAACGCATACAAATATTTTATATAAAACAATCACACACAAGCCAACTGATCTCTTTTAGCTTTGAATTTGCTAAAGAATTGCAACAATTCCTTTTCAGTTGTTTTTTTATCAAATTTGTGACACTGTAACTTTCTTAGTTACTGTCAATGAACTTCTCAACTTGTCACCAACTTTATTAATATGACTGAATAGTGTGTAGTTATTTTCAAAAAAACAGTTAAGATATTCAACTATTAATCAGTGTCATATTTGAGCCTTGCTCTTGTAAAAAGGTTAACGACTGCAGACTGCACAAGCTATAAATTAGTGAAAACACTAAACATTGGCTGGGTTTTTGGTTTAAAGCCCATAAACATTCAAACTAAACAAATGTTTTGTACCATATTTCAAAAAATAAAGTTAAAATATTAAAAAAATCAATGTTCCTCATAGCAATAGCCAAACTTTTAATATTAGATGTGGTCTGGAATCATAGATTTAACACTACAAAACGATACAAAATACTGTTATTATTTGTTTGTGTCACAATATATTTCAAGTGAATTTCCGGCTACGATATCCAAACATTTCCCAGCAAACGCGAGATTGGCTTTGCGCAGATTTGGAAGCTCTATGTAGTTCTCATTAATAAGTTGTTTTTCTTATGCTGCCCAAAGCCAGTCTCGCATTCCCTTGTAAATGTTGATCATGGTGGGAAATTAATATGGAATATGTTGTAGCACAGGAAATTAAAACAGGCATTTTGTATCTCGTTAAATATATGTTACCATACCACATCTAGCATTGATAGTTTGGCTATTGCTATAAGGATCACTTATTTTGTATGGTTTAATTTTATTTAACAAAATATTTTGCGCAATATTTGTTGATTTTGAGTATTTAAGGCACTTTAAGAAGATACTTCTACTAAAGATAATTCCATAAAAGCAAACACTTTGTCCCTGTACAGACCAATCTGTGAAGATTTTTTCACACATGAAATAAGCCCTTTTCATCCAAAGCGTGTTCATTTTATTGCAGGGATGTCATTGAAAGAAACGCTGATGTATTTCCAGAGTGAGTTTGTGGCTGCCTTCAAGCACACTGTTGCCCATCTTGCTGATGTGTCGGTCACTCGTATCCAGTCTGTTACTATAAGCAAACACTAGTCATGTCTTGTTCAGTTTGTTACTGTAAGCAAACACTAGTCATGTCTTGTTCAGTCTGTTACTGTAAGCAAACACTAGTAATGTCATGTTCAGTATGTTACTGTAAGCAAACACTAGTCATGTCTTGTTCAGTCTGTTACTGTAAGCAAACACTAGTCATGTCTTGTTCAGTTTGTTACTGTAAGCAAACACTAGTCATGTCTTGTTCAGTCTGTTACTGTAAGCAAACACTAGTCATGTCTTGTTCAGTCTGTTACTGTAAGCAAACACTAGTCATGTCCCGTTCAGTCTGTTACTGTAAGCAAACACTAGTAATGTCATGTTCAGTCTGTTACTGTAAGCAAACATTAGTCATGTCTTGTTCAGTTTGTTACTGTAAGCAAACACTAGTCATGTCTTGTTCAGTCTTTTACTGTAAGCAAACACTAGTCATGTCTTGTTCAGTCTGTTACTGTAAGCAAACACTAGTCATGTCTTGTTCAGTCTTTTACTGTAAGCAAACACTAGTAATGTCATGTTCAGTCTGTTACTGTTAGCAAACACTAGTCATGTCTCGTTCAGTCTGTTACTGTAAGCAAACACTAGTCATGTCTTGTTCAGTCTGTGACTTTTAGCAAATACCATTCAGTACTTGTTTTCAGGTAAGCCATTAAGATGAAATATAAAAAATGTGTTACATCATGCATACATGGATCTTAGGGCATATGTGGTCAGCATTACTCCAAACTAGCCTGCGCATTTTCACAGGAGCTACACAAGGTTTGGTGGTCTGGTTTTCGGACAGGATATCTCCTATCCAGATTGCACTGGCTGGGTTTGAGCCACACTAGCCGCAATTAACATAAAACCGATTTTCTCATGACTCTGCTTATATATTACCACATAAAAAATTGCAGTCATAAAAATATCCAAAATAAGTATTTACAATTTTTCTAAGAGACTTCCCAATTTGGAATACTTTGATGTAAGAACTACAAGAATGTATACATGCTTTCAACGCCAGATTTGTATTTATACTTTACAAAATTTCTGGAACAAAATTGCTTTCAAGTCAGTATAGAGGTGTATGGAAATCCTATGCTCGACTCACCCAACATGCCCAAATTTCCCAGAGCGGGTAATTTTACTGTCCAAAGACAAGGACAATTTATTGATGTATTAAAATTATATATTAAGTTGTTTAAATGTGTTCTGATTTTCTAAGGCAGAAAACACTTATTAGCTACACCTCTTTTTATTTGCATCTTTTAACAAATTTTTATTGTTTCACAGAAAATGGCTTTCTAGACGATACAATTGCAAAATTATTGATACATGAATGTATTATTTAACACCTCTCTACACTTTGTGGCACACTGTGTGTTTTAGTGGGATAATACCCTCCTGGGATCTCTTGCTGTGACAGTCTCCTTCAATCTTCTTGACAACAATGTAGCAGGTAAGGTGTATTAGTACGTATACTCCACTAATACAGTGTGTAACCTAGCTCAATGACATTATTGATTCAAATTGGAACCCATTCAAATCATTGACTTTACTTTTAACCTTATGACACTAGCCTTTGGAAAAACAGGGCTTGATGCATGTGCATGTTCATAAAGTGTCATTCCAGATTACCCTGTGCGGTTTGCTCTTTGCTCTTATGTTATTTTTTGTTAAAGGCAGTCTCTTCTAACTGAAAATGCAGTCGTCCAAACATGTTTCCAGGTTTCCATAACCTCATCAGCACTGGCATTCCCATAGACGTTGCAAGGGCCTTCCTCACTGTGCAGATAAAGAAGACTGAGACATCGCCACAGTTTGTAGTACAGACCGAGGACAAAAAGACGGTTTTAAGGGGACCGCAACCTTTGTTACACACTGCTTACGACATACTGCAAAAGCATTTACATTTGTGGAACATTAATTTTCGTTGATTTTGTGGGTTGCCTGATGAAGAATTTGAGACAAACTCATTGAACAAGACAATTCTTTATCTTTGCCCCGAATCATTAATCCATTTATGTATGTGTCCTCATTCCAACATTTTAGGCAGTGTGTCAAAATGTGTGCACCATAATGGCTTAATTATAGATTTCCTGACTTCAATGTTATAAGTCTCGATTTACCAGATTTTCAACCATTTTGAAAATAAAGAAGTTGAAAATCCTTATTTTAAGATTGGGAATTAGGAGGCAGGTGGGCGGTCAATGGCTGGCATGTGTTCTGGATGGAAACGTCAAATAGGTGGTAGATAGCATTAAGTTTGCATGGACCAATCTTAATGAAACTTGGTATATAGTAAGCTTATATAGGGACCTAGCTTGTGTTTGTATATGGGTAAGGTCTTGTCAAGGTCGTTTTTGAATAGAAAAATGGTTTTTGATGAATTACTTAGTTTAATAGAGGAATTGCAGTGAATTAAAATGTGTACATAGCTTACATGCAAACTAAGCTTGGGATTGCTTTTGGGGCAAGTCAGATCAATGTCAAGGTCAGTGTAAATATTAAAAGGTTTCTGGGGAACAACTTGAAATGGGATGGAGGTATTTGAAGTGAAATTGTGTGTGCAGGCTGCTTACATGTATATGCGGACCAAACATTTAAGTTGTTTGGGGCTAGTCAAGTTATGGTCAATGTCACCAAAAGTAAAAATTGCTAACATATATAAATATACATAGTAATTAGCTGGGTTGCTCACGTGGAGAGCAAGTTATTACATTAAATTGATAACTAAAACGTTGAAAACATGGTTTTATGGAATTGCCATGTTTCTTGTTGTGTTGAATATTTTCATTGAGCTGCTGTATGTAGGTGTGTGTTTGCTGTGTTTCCAGCACCTGATGATTGAGAAAGGGTCACTGTGGGAGTCAGCAGCAGAAACTACAGACGGTCAGAAGTCCACAATGAAGCAGTATGGACCCGGTGAGTGACTTGAAATGCAGATCAGTAACTGAAGGTCTATTAAATGTAACCACACAATTAAAGCAACAAAATAGTAAACTAACTACACTGAAGCAGTGAAGCTTAGTGTAGTACGTTAATACAATGGTGACATTTAACCTGCAGTCCCTGCACATTTAATGTCTAGATTAATGACATGAAAAAAATCATGATTAAATGGTGTATAATTATGTTAATTTACAACATTTTAATATATGCCACTGAGAAAGCAGAAATAAATGCATGGGCCTAAAGTGTCATAGTCTGCAACACCTATAGGCTAATAAGGGATGACACTTTCCGCTTTAATGGTATTTTTATGCCCAAGGATCAAATGATGGGGTATATTGTTTTTGGCCTGTCTGGCTGTCATTGTATGTGTGTGTGTTTGTGTGTCTGTCTGAAAACTTAAACCTTGGTCATAACTGATTGAAGATAGCAACTTGATATTTGGCATGCATGTGTATCTCATGGAGCTGCACATTTTGAGTGCTGAAAGGTCAAGGTCATTCTTCAACGTTAAAGGTCAAAAAAATAAAATTAATTCAAAGCGGCGCATTACGGGGCATTGTGTTTCTGACAAACACATCTCTTGTTCTCAATGAAAATCCAGTACAAACATAGTGTCACCTCTGATTAGCCTATGCAGTCTGCACAGGCTATTGTGGAATGACACTTTACACACATCCATGAAATCCCATTTATCTGATATACATGTTTTTATACAGAAATTCTAAATTAACTTCAGTTGTGATAGTATTTCCTTCATCTACGTCATAAACAAGTTCTGAATCACATGTATGTCATGTTTTTCCGCACTACAGGCTCGATTGCAGGCCTCGGTATAGGCATGCTGCTCATAGGAGCCCTGCTGGGACTGGCTGGGGCCTTCGTCATCTACAAGAGGTTTGACGTGGAGGTGCCTTACAAGACACAGGAATAAGACTTCCTGCCCTTTCCATCTGAACAGGGTTTTGTTGGGAAAGAGATTATCTTAAAGCAATAAATACAAAAAAGTGGTATTTGGCGTCTCCTATTAATCTGTGGAGACTGCTACATAATTTACAAGAACTTTTAGAATCTCATATTTTTCTACATATTTTCTTGTTTATATATATTCTGTTTTTTTCTTTTATTTTTGTTTTGTTACTTATTGTTATGTAAAGCAAAAACAATTTTTTATATGTTCAATTGATTCACTTGACCATGTATAAGACCGAGTGTTTAACTTCTAAGTTTCAATATAAAAAATGGGGTGGGCTACATATACATTAGTTTTCTGGACTAAAAATCTTGTTTCATGTCACATTAAATAAAATTGGGTGTGTGTTGAATATGGTTGCACTTTATACCAGCATGTCATGAAACTTTTTTGGAAGTTAAGCTTTACACACAATATACATTAGAAATTTATGCTGTACGCACAATATATATGAGAATTTAAGATTTACACACATAGATTTACACGCAATATATATTAGAAATTTTAGTGTAACACCACAACATACATTAGCAATTTACACGTTTCAAACAATATTCATTGGAAATGAAAGCTAGACACAAAAAATAAATTGCTTTTTATCAATTTCCTGGAAATATATCATGGGCACAGTATTTTATCTGTTGATGCATTTACATGTTTAAAAAAAGATGTTTGCAGTTTAGCAAGCAATGTTGCTATGTATGTAATTATTGGTTGTTAATTGTTAAGCCACGACAGATAATCTTGCTGCATGTTTTTCATTAATTATCTTGTCCCTATAGGACCAAATATGGTTGCTTCAAATTTAAACTGGTATACGCTATAATATAGCTATCAAAAAAATTTTGAGGTATTGATTGAATGTTTTATGCTTTTCGATTAATTTTGATACCAGTATTTTACAATTAAGTTTGGAATCTCATATTTTTCTACAATTTTCAATGTGTATATGTACGTTTTGTCCCCTACCGCTCTGTGCGTCAGTCAGTCAGTCAGTCAGTCAGTCTGTCCGTCACATTTTTTAGCGAGGCTGATTTCGGAAAAACCCGAGTTATTGTCATAGCCAGCTCGTCGTCCGACGTCTGCCTTAGGCGTCGTGCTAAAACCTAAACATTGGTCATAACTTTTTAAATAATGAAGATAGCACCTTGATATTTGGCATGCATGTGTATCTCATGGAGCTGCAAATGTTGTGTGGTAGAAATTCAAGGGTAACATCATCCTTCAAGGTCTACGGTCGAAAGTCAAGGGAAGTAAATGGAAGTAAACTTTAAATGGACATAGTTATCTTACCTGCCCACGTATATGTTTTTGTTAAATAAATCAAAGCGGCGCAGTCATCCTTTACGGTCTACGGTAAAAAATACAGATTTAAGGGAAGTAATAAACTTTAACAAGCAAATTCGCTGAATTAATATCCCCCGCCAATATGCTTCTGGACACAAAAGTGTTATATTTGACACTAAAAAAGCATTTTTTCAAGATACAAAGGGTCATAACTATGTTATTATCAGATGGTGTACAATGCCAAGATATGGCTACGGACGGACGGAGAACGCAAAAACAATATCCCTCCGCCTATGGCGGGGGATTAAAAGGGAGAAAATTATTCACTATCAATAATACCCCTCCCCCCCCCGATTGTATTGGACAAAATTCAAGGGAAGTTATAACCGTTAAAGAGAGATGATTTCTATACCTGCCAAATGATATATATAAATTTTATTTCAATGCGGCGCAGTAGGGGACATTGTGTTTCTGACAAACACATCTCTTGTTGGGTCACTAGATCAAAGGTTAGGTCACTGTGACCTCTAAAAAAAATCTGACAAGCTTTTGCAGCCGAGCGAGGCACCCGTTATGCGGTGCTCTTGTTCTGGGTCCTGCAATAACTTTAAAAGCTCTTCATATTTTTCCATGAAACTTGAAACATGGACAGATTGCAATATGGCGATTATGCACATCATTTCATTTTATTCCCACGTCCAGAATTTTGGTTGCTATGGCAACAAATAATAATTTAAAAAATCTGACAATGGTGGAGTTTCATCGGTAGGGGACCATATTGCTTGGCAATCTCTTGTGATTTTTTTTTTGCTTTTTGCTTTGTTACTCATTGTTGTAGCAATCTTTAAAATATGTTATTATTTCAGTTGATATTAATGTGTATGTTTAGTATTATAAGTAACTAAAACACCATCAATTCCTTAGTGACTGTCATATCTTGAATTGATTTCTGTTCTGTAGTGACACATTCAGCAAACAAGTACATTAAGTATTTCCCACTGTAAAAAATGGTGCATATTTAAGTGAATTTGTAAGTTTCAGACAGTGTGAAATAAAAAAACAACATCATAATTGACTTTATCCAAGAAAACCTAAAGATGTCTGCAGGGTTTCAATTTTTAGATTTTCTACAACCATGATTCGCAGTTCTTGTACTTCAGGTAGTCCATTGAGTGTTTTAGATTTAGCAATGAAGCAATAATTAAATTAGAATCATTGAGTTTTTGTTTACAAATAACAAGATATCAACATATAGGTAGACTGATATCACAATTATACTGCTGTCTTTGGTGGAAGACTTATACACTTTCTTATAAAACTTGTATACATTCCTTTTGTTTGTTGTGATATTTATATTTAGTCAGTTTATTTGAAATAAAGATATATAAACCTTAAACAGAATCAAAAAATCAAACTTAAACGATGGGAGGCATAACCCAAAGTTTATTGAACTGATATTTTTGCTTAGTGTATGTACTGTTATATTTGTGTTAAAAAAATCCAAAACCAAACTCAGAAAATCCAAAACTAACCAGGTTGCAATTATTTTATTTATAACATTATTTTGTATACAGCACTGAATTTTATACAACTATACATAACTTTCCAATAAAGTGTTTATAAATCTCCCAGTGTCACACTTTGATACCATCTTGTCCTATATGGTCACTTCCACCAATATCCAGTTTTTTCGACTGCGAGTCACTGTTGTGAGGTAGTGTGATATTCACTTTGTACAGCGCCTGGATGACCCATTCTGGGTAGTGTCCGTCTGGGTGTCGTACAGAGAAGAATTTCTTGACAAAAGCAGGGAATCTGTCCTCTTTGATACTTTGTTGCATACTTCGCATGAGATCCAACTGCAAAAGGTGATATTAAACAATAAGAGTGCTGTCAAGATTTTAAGATCAAATTGGTATAGTGATATTAAACAAGGGACAAAATTGTCACAAAACCAGGTTTTCAATGTGAAAAAAAAGTCAGATAAAGGGAGACAACTAAAACTGAACTGATTTAATCAGTTCAGTTTTAGTTGTCTCCCTTTATCTGATAATTGTTTATAATTAAACCCACTCGGGCCATTTGTATCAAAATAAATATATTTTATAGTCGTTGTGACCTTGACCTTGGAGTTATTGACGTAATTCTTTCGTGCCACACACCGTCCCATGATGGTGAACAAATGTGCCAAATGATTTTAAAATCTCATAATGAATGACATAGATATGGCATGAACAAGCTCATTTATGGCCATTTTTGACATTTGAACTCAATATGTGACCTTGACCTTGGAGATAAAGACGTAATTCTTTCGCGCGACACACCGTCTAATGATGGTGAACAAATGTGCCAAATGATTTTAAAATCTGACAATGAACGACAAAGTTATGGCCCGGACAAGCTCATTTATAGCCATTTTTGACCTTTGAACTCAAATTGTGACCTTGACCTTGGAGATATCGACATAATTCAATTGTGCCAAATGATTTTTGAATCTCACAATGAACGACAAAGTTATGGCCCGGACAAGCTTGTTCCGCCCGCCAGCCAGCCCGCCCGCCCGCCCGCCGACATTCGCCAATCTAATAACCAGTTTTTTCCTTCGGAAAACCTGGTTAACAATAAAAGAGCTGTTCAGATTTTAAGAGCAAATTGGTATATGTGATATTAAACAATAAGAGAGCTGTTTAGATTTTAAGATCAAATTGGTATAGGTGATTTTAAACAATAAGAGAGCTGTTAAGATTTTAAGATCAAATTGGTATAGGGGATATTAAACAATAAGAGAGCTGTTAAGATTTTAAGATCAAATTGGTATAGGTGATTTTAAACAATAAGAGAGCTGTCAAGATTTTAAGATCAAATTGGTATAGGTGATATAAAGAAATAAGAGAGCTGTTAAGATTTGAAGATCGAATTGGTATAGGTGATATTAAACAATAAGAGAGCTGTTAAGATTTTAAGATCAAATTGGTATAGGTGATATTAAACAATAAGAGAGCTGTAAAGATTTTAAGATCAAATGGTACAGGTGATATTAAACAAAAAGAGAGCTGTTAAGATTTTAAAATCAAATTGGTATATACAATCATGTTTCTCTTTTCACAACAGATAAAACGTTAACAATGAAGAAGTATAATACAATTTAAGTATTACAAGAGCATCTAGAAAGTAAGACTTAACAACTGCAAATAATTTTCTGATGTACAGTAAATGAAATGCACAAAAGACATAGTCGAAAAATCAGCACTTATCTGTGTAGTTTTAATCATGCAACACATACAAATATATATTGGTTCTGCAACAAATTCGAATAATGTATCAGTATTGGTGTAAACTTATCTTTATGGATGTCTTTAATAAAACAGTTTTGATTTACTTTGCCATTAAAAGATAGATTTAGTAAATTGATTAGATTTTATATCTTTGATTTATTTTTATGGATTGAGATTGCAAAAATAATTTGCAGTTATTTGTAACAAAAATGATGGACCGGAACTTGATCTCTAAGTTACGTGGATAAGCACACACACCCGAATGCAGGTTAATATCCAGAAGCCTGTAGCATAAATGTCTGGACAACTGTAATTAAAGTGCTAATTATCAAGTCCAAATCCAAGGTCCATAATTGCGAAATAGACCTTAACAATCTCGAATTTGATATTGAAGCCTGCAGGTAGACTAACATACACACGTCAGGTAAATATCTCAAAGTCGTTTGGAAACAACATCCGGAAAAGTATTATTTTAAAAAAGTCCCCGAGTCCAAGGCCCGTAACTTCGTCAAAAATCAATTGGCCGGACGGAAATTCAAGCCTGATTTGTGAGTCATGTGGATAGACTCAACGACCAACTATCAGGTGCAAGCGTTTAGCACAAACTTCCAAAATACTATTTTTTAAGAACATTTTTAAGTCCAAAGCGCATTACGTTTCCAAACATCAATGGGCCGAAACGAGACTCGAACTTGATATGTAATTCATACAGGGAAGACTGATCAAATCAGGTAAATCAAATAAATGTATCAAAGTGTAAAGAAATAAATAA
Source organism: Dreissena polymorpha (assembly GCF_020536995.1). NCBI lineage: Eukaryota > Metazoa > Mollusca > Bivalvia > Myida > Dreissenidae > Dreissena > Dreissena polymorpha. Next base: position 62,857,868 of record NC_068361.1, read on the forward strand.
GAAAACGAAATTCTATGACGGACGGACAGACGAATGGACAGACGAACGGACTGACAGACAGTCTGACTGCTATACCATCCAACCGAATGCATAAAGCGTTAAGTGTGTCGAAGAACAGTTTAATTACCGAAAGAATTATTTGCATTCCTTCTTTGTATGATATAACTGCATGCAATTTCTTAATGTTATATACACTTAAGTATACCATTACATATAAAATCCAATATTAACACAAATAACACGCCGACCATTAAAACCACCTTTCTGTCAAAACGCACAACAACGTTACGATTAAACATACTTTTAAACATAACACGCATACACGCTAGTATTATCTAACCACCCAAAGTCTAATTAAAGGAAAAATATATTCCAAGAGCATGAACTAAATTGGAAAGACATATTCATTATGCCAAACAAAACAACGATTGACATAACACTTGGGAACTTCCGGTAAAAATACTTACATTCAATCGTCGCAATACATGTTTAAATAATTTAACTTACTTAATCACCGGGCGGTAATAATATTGTAAATTTAATTATTATTATTATTATGCCCCATTTTATCTTAAACGAAAAGCACAGGCAATATGATAAATGATTTTAATTATCGTATACATAGCCTGCCAATAAATATTCAGGTAGCCCTCATTAGTGATACTTTGCATTTTTGTAATCAAATCGCTGTCCATTAAATTTTCATAGCGCTTCGTCTATTATGTCATGTTTTGTTATTTTATAATATAATTGATTATATATATATCACTTCGAATTAACGATTTCTTCGGTTTAACGAAGTTCGGATTAACAATGAAATTTTTCATTGAACAAAGAAGAACCACAATCGGGACCCGAAAAATACTTCGAAATAACGGTGACTTCGGATTATCGGTGTTCGAAATAACGGTGTTGAAGTGTATATATATATATATATATATATATATATATATATATATATATATATATATATATATATATATATATATATACATACACACACACGGTTGAAACTGGCATATGCATGTAACAAATCAAGGCCTTAAAAATTGCAAAGCATATTTGTGTATTGCTTGTCAGTACAATTGTTTGCAAATGTCATGTATGTACACAAGATGTGTTTTAAATGATTACAAACGGAAATCAAACACATGCAAAGCATATGATTTAATGATTACAGCTTGACCATCTCAATTAATTTTAAAACCAATTATCTTCCCCCATGAGAAGTTTAAGTATACATCAATTTCCTTTTATATATTTTCACACAGTAAGAATGTAATCACCTATTTCAATATTCAGGTACCGTTGTCAATATTACTATTGTGTTGATAGTATATGGCGTTTAACCTGTATATAATAATAAACTATACTAATTAACTATTTATATTCTTCAATTATCCAGTGTTGCCTTTAGTACCATTATAATGTCAAGTAGTCTTAATTAGTCTAATATTCTGTTTTTTTTTCATGCATCACTTCAATTTCCAATTTGCCAATCTGCTTGTAGTATGAGAAGCAATGGTTAGTTGGTTTAATTGTACAGACAATATGTTGATGTATATGTATGTATATCAAAGTCCTTTCATAAGGCTTTTGTATAGTGGTCATATGCAATGTATCAATTTTATTAATCATAAAATACATTGTACACTATATTGTATATGCTGGGACTACCATAATGCACTAAACTTGCTTCCTAGCGCATTGGAATGTTAATGAAGGAAAGGTGACTCCTCAGGGCTTAAACAAGTAGATATTTTAACGATAGGGTTTGAAGAGTTACTTCCCTTCAATCTGATATTGAGCAATTTTCTTCATTCTGATAACTGATTGTAAGTGTATAATAGTTAAACAGTATATATTATCACCACTTATTATCTTATCATGGTATGCCATGATGGTTATATGTTCTTTCTGGTTGGTTAACTGTTTTTGTGAAATAATGTCACAATTCACAATGTTGGATGATATACGGCAACAAATTTGTATGACAATGGGTAAAATTGGTGGTGGCAATATAGCTTTTAACATGTATACTGATTTTAATGTAAAGTACATTAATACACAGAATAAGACTCGTTTAATTCATTTTATGAATGGCCAATGTTTTATCTTAATGTTTTATATGAAAAATTTAGAAAATTGTAAATATGGCATGAGACAATAATATATATATATATTGAACTTTGCAAAGACTACATATACATTAGTTTTCTGGACTAAAAATCTTGTTTCATGTCACATTAAATAAAATTGGGTGTGTGTTGAATATGGTTGCACTTTATACCAGCATGTCATGAAACTTTTTTGGAAGTTAAGCTTTACACACAATATACATTAGAAATTTATGCTGTACGCACAATATATTTGAGAATTTAAGATTTACACACATAGATTTACACGCAATATATATTAGAAATTTTAGTGTAACACCACAACATACATTAGCAATTTACACGTTTCAAACAATATTCATTGGAAATGAAAGCTAGACACAAAAAATAAATTGCTTTTTATCAATTTCCTGGAAATATATCATGGGCACAGTATTTTATCTGTTGATGCATTTACATGTTTAAAAAAAGATGTTTGCAGTTTAGCAAGCAATGTTGCTATGTATGTAATTATTGGTTGTTAATTGTTAAGCCACGACAGATAATCTTGCTGCATGTTTTTCATTAATTATCTTGTCCCTAAAGGACCAAATATGGTTGCTTCAAATTTAAACTGGTATACGCTATAATATAGCTATCAAAATTTTTTTTGAGGTATTGATTGAATGTTTTATGCTTTTCGATTAATTTTGATACCAGTATTTTACAATTAAGTTTGGAATCTCATATTTTTCTACAATTTTCAATGTGTATATGTACGTTTTGTCCCCTACCGCTCTGTGCGTCAGTCAGTCAGTCAGTCAGTCTGTCCGTCACATTTTTTAGCGAGGCTGATTTCGGAAAAACCCGAGTTATTGTCATAGCCAGCTCGTCGTCCGACGTCTGCCTTAGGCGTCGTGCTAAAACCTAAACATTGGTCATAACTTTTTAAATAATGAAGATAGCACCTTGATATTTGGCATGCATGTGTATCTCATGGAGCTGCAAATGTTGTGTGGTAGAAATTCAAGGTTAACATCATCCTTCAAGGTCTACGGTCGAAAGTCAAGGGAAGTAAATGGAAGTAAATGGAAGTAAACTTTAAATGGACATAGTTATCTTACCTGCCCACGTATATGTTTTTGTTAAATAAATCAAAGCGGCGCAGTAGGCAGTATTGTGTTTCTGACAAATTGTGGTAAAAGGTCAAGGTCATCCTTTACGGTCTACGGTAAAAAATACAGATTTAAGGGAAGTAATAAACTTTAACAAGCAAATTCGCTGAATTAATATCCCCCGCCAATATGCTTCTGGACACAAAAGTGTTATATTTGACACTAAAAAAGCATTTTTTCAAGATACAAAGGGTCATAACTATGTTATTATCAGATGGTGTACAATGCCAAGATATGGCTACGGACGGACGGAGAACGCAAAAACAATATCCCTCCGCCTATGGCGGGGGATTAAAAGGGAGAAAATTATTCAATATCAATAATACCCCCCCCCCCCCGATTGTATTGGACAAAATTCAAGGGAAGTTATAACCGTTAAAGAGAGATGATTTCTATACCTGCCAAATGATATATATAAATTTTATTTCAATGCGGCGCAGTAGGGGACATTGTGTTTCTGACAAACACATCTCTTGTTGGGTCACTAGATCAAAGGTTAGGTCGCTGTGACCTCTAAAAAAAATCTGACAAGCTTTTGCAGCCGAGCGAGGCACCCGTTATGCGGTGCTCTTGTTCTGGGTCCTGCAATAACATTAAAAGCTCTTCATATTTTTCCATGAAACTTGAAACATGGACAGATTGCAATATGGCGATTATGCACATCATTTCATTTTATTCCCACGTCCAGAATTTTGGTTGCTATGGCAACAAATAATAATTTAAAAAATCTGACAATGGTGGAGTTTCATCGGTAGGGGACCATATTGCTTGGCAATCTCTTGTGATTTTTTTTTTTGCTTTTTGCTTTGTTACTCATTGTTGTAGCAATCTTTAAAATATGTTATTATTTCAGTTGATATTAATGTGTATGTTTAGTATTATAAGTAACTAAAACACCATCAATTCCTTAGTGACTGTCATATCTTGAATTGATTTCTGTTCTGTAGTGACACATTCAGCAAACAAGTACATTAAGTATTTCCCACTGTAAAAAAATGGTGCATATTTAAGTGAATTTGTAAGTTTCAGACAGTGTGAAATAAAAAAACAACATCATAATTGACTATATCCAAGAAAACCTAAAGATGTCTGCAGGGTTTCAATTTTTAGATTTTCTACAACCATGATTCGCAGTTCTTGTACTTCAGGAAGGCCATTGAGTGTTTTAGATTTAGCAATGAAGCAATAATTAAATTAGAATCATTGAGTTTTTGTTTACAAATAACAAGATATCAACATATAGGTAGACTGATATCACAATTATACTGCTGTCTTTGGTGGAAGACTTATACACTTTCTTATAAAACTTGTATACATTCCTTTTGTTTGTTGTGATATTTATATTTAGTCAGTTTATTTGAAATAAAGATATATAAACCTTAAACAGAATCAAAAAATCAAACTTAAACGATGGGAGGCATAACCCAAAGTTTATTGAACTGATATTTTTGCTTAGTGTATGTACTGTTATATTTGTGTTAAAAAAATCCAAAACCAAACTCAGAAAATCCAAAACTAACCAGGTTGCAATTATTTTATTTATAACATTATTTTGTATACAGCACTGAATTTTATACAACTATACATAACTTTCCAATAAAGTGTTTATAAATCTCCCAGTGTCACACTTTGATACCATCTTGTCCTATATGGTCACTTCCACCAATATCCAGTTTTTTCGACTGCGAGTCACTGTTGTGAGGTAGTGTGATATTCACTTTGTACAGCGCCTGGATGACCCATTCTGGGTAGTGTCCGTCTGGGTGTCGTACAGAGAAGAATTTCTTGACAAAAGCAGGGAATCTGTCCTCTTTGATACTTTGTTGCATACTTCGCATGAGATCCAACTGCAAAAGGTGATATTAAACAATAAGAGTGCTGTCAAGATTTTAAGATCAAATTGGTATAGTGATATTAAACAAGGGACAAAATTGTCACAAAACCAGGTTTTCAATGTGAAAAAAAAGTCAGATAAAGGGAGACAACTAAAACTGAACTGATTTAATCAGTTCAGTTTTAGTTGTCTCCCTTTATCTGATAATTGTTTATAATTAAACCCACTCGGGCCATTTGTATCAAAATAAATATATTTTATAGTCGTTGTGACCTTGACCTTGGAATTATTGACGTAATTCTTTCGTGCCACACACCGACCCATGATGGTGAACAAATGTGCCAAATGATTTTAAAATCTCATAATGAATGACATAGATATGGCATGAACAAGCTCATTTATGGCCATTTTTGACATTTGAACTCAATATGTGACCTTGACCTTGGAGATAAAGACGTAATTCTTTCGCGCGACACACCGTCTAATGATGGTGAACAAATGTGCCAAATGATTTTAAAATCTGACAATGAACGACAAAGTTATGGCCCGGACAAGCTCATTTATAGCCAGTTTTGACCTTTGAACTCAAATTGTGACCTTGACCTTGGAGATATCGACATAATTCAATTGTGCCAAATGATTTTTGAATCTCACAATGAACGACAAAGTTATGGCCCGGACAAGCTTGTTCCGCCCGCCAGCCAGCCCGCCCGCCCGCCCGCCGACATTCGCCAATCTAATAACCAGTTTTTTCCTTCGGAAAACCTGGTTAACAATAAAAGAGCTGTTCAGATTTTAAGAGCAAATTGGTATATGTGATATTAAACAATAAGAGAGCTGTTAAGATTTTAAGATCAAATTGGTATAGGTGATTTTAAACAATAAGAGAGCTGTTAAGATTTTAAGATCAAATTGGTATAGGGGATATTAAACAATAAGAGAGCTGTTAAGATTTTAAGATCAAATTGGTATAGGTGATTTTAAACAATAAGAGAGCTGTCAAGATTTTAAGATCAAATTGGTATAGGTGATATAAAGAAATAAGAGAGCTGTTAAGATTTGAAGATCGAATTGGTATAGGTGATATTAAACAATAAGAGAGCTGTTAAGATTTTAAGATCAAATTGGTATAGGTGATATTAAACAATAAGAGAGCTGTAAAGATTTTAAGATCAAATGGTACAGGTGATATTAAACAAAAAGAGAGCTGTTAAGATTTTAAAATCAAATTGGTATATACAATCATGTTTCTCTTTTCACAACAGATAAAACGTTAACAATGAAGAAGTATAATACAAGTTAAGTATTACAAGAGCATCTAGAAAGTAAGACTTAACAACTGCAAATAATTTTCTGATGTACAGTAAATGAAATGCACAAAAGACATAGTCGAAAAATCAGCACTTATCTGTGTAGTTTTAATCATGCAACACATACAAATATATATTGGTTCTGCAACAAATTCGAATAATGTATCAGTATTGGTGTAAACTTATCTTTATGGATGTCTTTAATAAAACAGTTTTGATTTACTTTGCCATTAAAAGATAGATTTAGTAAATTGATTAGATTTTATATCTTTGATTTATTTTTATGGATTGAGATTGCAAAAATAATTTGCAGTTATTGGTAACAAAAATGATGGACCGGAACTTGATCTCTAAGTTACGTGGATAAGCACACACACCCGAATGCAGGTTAATATCCAGAAGCCTGTAGCATAAATGTCTGGACAACTGTAATTAAAGTGCTAATTATCAAGTCCAAATCCAAGGTCCATAATTGCGAAATAGACCTTAAAAATCTCGAATTTGATATTGAAGCCTGCAGGTAGACTAACATACACACGTCAGGTAAATATCTCAAAGTCGTTTGGAAACAACATCCGGAAAAGTATTATTTTAAAAAAGTCCCCGAGTCCAAGGCCCGTAACTTCGTCAAAAATCAATTGGCCGGACGGAAATTCAAGCCTGATTTGTGAGTCATGTGGATAGACTCAACGACCAACTATCAGGTGCAAGCGTTTAGCACAAACTTCCAGAATACTATTTTTTTTAAGAACATTTTTAAGTCCAAAGCGCATTACGTTTCCAAACATCAATGGGCCGAAACGAGACTCGAACTTGATATGTAATTCATACAGGGAAGACTGATCAAATCAGGTAAATCAAATAAATGTATCAAAGTGTAAAGAAATAAATAAGAAAACGAAATTCTATGACGGACGGACAGACGAATGGACAGACGGACGGACTGACAGACAGTCTGACTGCTATACCATCCAACCGAATGCATAAAGCGTTAAGTGTGTCGAAGAACAGTTTAATTACCGAAAGAATTATTTGCATTCCTTCTTTGTATGATATAACTGCATGCAATTTCTTAATGTTATATACACTTAAGTATACCATTACATGTAAAATCCAATATTAACACAAATAACACGCCGACCATTAAAACCACCTTTCTGTCAAAACGCACAACAACGTTACGATTAAACATACTTTTAAACATAACACGCATACACGCTAGTATTATCTAACCACCCAAAGTCTAATTAAAGGAAAAATATATTCCAAGAGCATGAACTAAATTGGAAAGACATATTCATTATGCCAAACAAAACAACAATTGACATAACACTTGGGAACTTCCGGTAAAAATACTTACATTCAATCGTCGCAATACATGTTTAAATAATTTAACTTACTTAATCACCGGGCGGTAATAATATTGTAAATTTAATTATTATTATTATTATGCCCCATTTTATCTTAAACGAAAAGCACAGGCAATATGATAAATGATTTTAATTATCGTATACATAGCCTGCCAATAAATATTCAGGTAGCCCTCATTAGTGATACTTTGCATTTTTGTAATCAAATCGCTGTCCATTAAATTTTCATAGCGCTTCGTCTATTATGTCATGTTTTGTTATTTTATAATATAATGGATTATATATATATATATATACATATATATATATATATATATATATATATACACTTCAACACCGTTATTTCGAAGTCGTCGGGACCGTAAAAAAAAACTTCGGATTAACGATTATTCGAAATAAACATTTGACAGACGACTTCTTTGATCCTGAAACAATACAACCGTGTGGAATTCGCATGGTTCGGTCACACTGTACTTTTAATAATTGTTTTACTTTAAAACGTAAACTAGTCAGATAGCAATAGATTTCTACTAGTACAAACGGATCAATAAAACAATTCTTTTTCTTCTTTTTATTTTTCTCTAATTACAGAACATATAAAATATAATGCATAGCGCATCATACATGTAAATACATATGAATACATTTTCGGAAATGAATTCACTATTTTTTTAAATAAGACGCGATGTCTTTCTGAACACCGGCGTTAGCAGCACTAAACTGGACGTGTGTAACATATTTCTCCAATTTGTCAAGGAAATTGAAGAACTGGCTTCCGCCCGTGTTTTGCTCGCAGGACTGCCTTACGTCGTTGATGCATGTGGTCACACGTTGATTAGATATCATGTTCATTCATGTGTTGTCGGCCTCGTCGTCGGCTTTTGACGACATTATAAAATTAACATGCTACGCGCAGGCGACAAAGGTGTAATTATCGGCTTTGACGCACAACGCGCAGACGACATGGGTGTGAAATTACGCACAGTGTTTTGCAGTTTTGACTTCGGATTAAAGATTGATAATAAGGTGCGAATTATAGTGTTGGGACCGACATAATCACTTCGAATTAACGATTTCTTCGGTTTAACGAAGTTCGGATTAACAATGAAATTTTTCATTGAACAAAGAAGAACCACAATCGGGACCCGAAAAATACTTCGAAATAACGGTGACTTCGGATTATCGGTGTTCGAAATAACGGTGTTGAAGTGTATATATATATATATATATATATATATATATATATATATATATATATATATATATATATATATATACATACACACACACGGTTGAAACTGACATATGCATGTAACAAATCAAGGCCTTAAAAATTGCAAAGCATATTTGTGTATTGCTTGTCAGTACAATTGTTTGCAAATGTCATGTATGTACACAATATGTGTTTTAAATGATTACAAACGGAAATCAAACACATGCAAAGCATATGATTTAATGATTACAGCGTGACCATCTCAATTAATTTTAAAACCAATTATCTTCCCCCATGAGAAGTTTAAGTATACATCAATTTCCTTTTATATATTTTCACACAGTAAGAATGTAATCACCTATTTCAATATTCAGGTACCGTTGTCAATATTACTATTGTGTTGATAGTATATGGCGTTTAACCTGTATATAATAATAAACTATACTAATTAACTATTTATATTCTTCAATTATCCAGTGTTGCCTTTAGTACCATTATAATGTCAAGTAGTCTTAATTAGTCTAATATTCTGTTTTTTTTTCATGCATCACTTCAATTTCCAATTTGCCAATCTGCTTGTAGTATGAGAAGCAATGGTTAGTTGGTTTAATTGTACAGACAATATGTTGATGTATATGTATGTATATCAAAGTCCTTTCATAAGGCTTTTGTATAGTGGTCATATGCAATGTATCAATTTTATTAATCATAAAATACATTGTACACTATATTGTATATGCTGGGACTACCATAATGCACTAAACTTGCTTCCTAGCGCATTGGAATGTTAATGAAGGAAAGGTGACTCCTCAGGGCTTAAACAAGTAGATATCTTAACGATAGGGTTTGAAGAGTTACTTCCCTTCAATCTGATATTGAGCAATTTTCTTCATTCTGATAACTGATTGTAAGTGTATAATAGTTAAACAGTATATATTATCACCACTTATTATCTTATCATGGTATGCCATGATGGTTATATGTTCTTTCTGGTTGGTTAACTGTTTTTGTGAAATAATGTCACAATTCACAATGTTGGATGATATACGGCAACAAATTTGTATGACAATGGGTAAAATTGGTGGTGGCAATATAGCTTTTAACATGTATACTGATTTTAATGTAAAGTACATTAATACACAGAATAAGACTCGTTTAATTCATTTTATGAATGGCCAATGTTTTATCTTAATGTTTTATATGAAAAATTTAGAAAATTGTAAATATGGCATGAGACAATAATATATATATATATTGAACTTTGCAAAGACTACATATACATTAGTTTTCTGGACTAAAAATCTTGTTTCATGTCACATTAAATAAAATTGGGTGTGTGTTGAATATGGTTGCACTTTATACCAGCATGTCATGAAACTTTTTTGGAAGTTAAGCTTTACACACAATATACATTAGAAATTTATGCTGTACGCACAATATATATGAGAATTTAAGATTTACACACATAGATTTACACGCAATATATATTAGAAATTTTAGTGTAACACCACAACATACATTAGCAATTTACACGTTTCAAACAATATTCATTGGAAATGAAAGCTAGACACAAAAAATAAATTGCTTTTTATCAATTTCCTGGAAATATATCATGGGCACAGTATTTTATCTGTTGATGCATTTACATGTTTAAAAAAAGATGTTTGCAGTTTAGCAAGCAATGTTGCTATGTATGTAATTATTGGTTGTTAATTGTTAAGCCACGACAGATAATCTTGCTGCATGTTTTTCATTAATTATCTTGTCCCTATAGGACCAAATATGGTTGCTTCAAATTTAAACTGGTATACGCTATAATATAGCTATCAAAAAAAATTTTGAGGTATTGATTGAATGTTTTATGCTTTTCGATTAATTTTGATACCAGTATTTTACAATTAAGTTTGGAATCTCATATTTTTCTACAATTTTCAATGTGTATATGTACGTTTTGTCCCCTACCGCTCTGTGCGTCAGTCAGTCAGTCAGTCAGTCTGTCCGTCACATTTTTTAGCGAGGCTGATTTCGGAAAAACCCGAGTTATTGTCATAGCCAGCTCGTCGTCCGACGTCTGCCTTAGGCGTCGTGCTAAAACCTAAACATTGGTCATAACTTTTTAAATAATGAAGATAGCACCTTGATATTTGGCATGCATGTGTATCTCATGGAGCTGCAAATGTTGTGTGGTAGAAATTCAAGGTTAACATCATCCTTCAAGGTCTACGGTCGAAAGTCAAGGGAAGTAAATGTAAGTAAATGGAAGTAAACTTTAAATGGACATAGTTATCTTACCTGCCCACGTATATGTTTTTGTTAAATAAATCAAAGCGGCGCAGTAGGCAGTATTGTGTTTCTGACAAATTGTGGTAAAAGGTCAAGGTCATCCTTTACGGTCTACGGTAAAAAATACAGATTTAAGGGAAGTAATAAACTTTAACAAGCAAATTCGCTGAATTAATATCCCCCGCCAATATGCTTCTGGACACAAAAGTGTTATATTTGACACTAAAAAAGCATTTTTTCAAGATACAAAGGGTCATAACTATGTTATTATCAGATGGTGTACAATGCCAAGATATGGCTACGGACGGACGGAGAACGCAAAAACAATATCCCTCCGCCTATGGCGGGGGATTAAAAGGGAGAAAATTATTCAATATCAATAATACCCCCCCCCCCCCCCCCGATTGTATTGGACAAAATTCAAGGGAAGTTATAACCGTTAAAGAGAGATGATTTCTATACCTGCCAAATGATATATATAAATTTTATTTCAATGCGGCGCAGTAGGGGACATTGTGTTTCTGACAAACACATCTCTTGTTGGGTCACTAGATCAAAGGTTAGGTCACTGTGACCTCTAAAAAAAATCTGACAAGCTTTTGCAGCCGAGCGAGGCACCCGTTATGCGGTGCTCTTGTTCTGGGTCCTGCAATAACTTTAAAAGCTCTTCATATTTTTCCATGAAACTTGAAACATGGACAGATTGCAATATGGCGATTATGCACATCATTTCATTTTATTCCCACGTCCAGAATTTTGGTTGCTATGGCAACAAATAATAATTTAAAAAATCTGACAATGGTGGAGTTTCATCGGTAGGGGACCATATTGCTTGGCAATCTCTTGTGATTTTTTTTTTGCTTTTTGCTTTGTTACTCATTGTTGTAGCAATCTTTAAAATATGTTATTATTTCAGTTGATATTAATGTGTATGTTTAGTATTATAAGTAACTAAAACACCATCAATTCCTTAGTGACTGTCATATCTTGAATTGATTTCTGTTCTGTAGTGACACATTCAGCAAACAAGTACATTAAGTATTTCCCACTGTAAAAAAATGGTGCATATTTAAGTGAATTTGTAAGTTTCAGACAGTGTGAAATTAAAAAAACAACATCATAATTGACTATATCCAAGAAAACCTAAAGATGTCTGCAGGGTTTCAATTTTTAGATTTTCTACAACCATGATTCGCAGTTCTTGTACTTCAGGTAGTCCATTAAGTGTTTTAGATTTAGCAATGAAGCAATAATTAAATTAGAATCATTGAGTTTTTGTTTACAAATAACAAGATATCAACATATAGGTAGACTGATATCACAATTATACTGCTGTCTTTGGTGGAAGACTTATACACTTTCTTATAAAACTTGTATACATTCCTTTTGTTTGTTGTGATATTTATATTTAGTCAGTTTATTTGAAATAAAGATATATAAACCTTAAACAGAATCAAAAAATCAAACTTAAACGATGGGAGGCATAACCCAAAGTTTATTGAACTGATATTTTTGCTTAGTGTATGTACTGTTATATTTGTGTTAAAAAAATCCAAAACCAAACTCAGAAAATCCAAAACTAACCAGGTTGCAATTATTTTATTTATAACATTATTTTGTATACAGCACTGAATTTTATACAACTATACATAACTTTCCAATAAAGTGTTTATAAATCTCCCAGTGTCACACTTTGATACCATCTTGTCCTATATGGTCACTTCCACCAATATCCAGTTTTTTCGACTGCGAGTCACTGTTGTGAGGTAGTGTGATATTCACTTTGTACAGCGCCTGGATGACCCATTCTGGGTAGTGTCCGTCTGGGTGTCGTACAGAGAAGAATTTCTTGACAAAAGCAGGGAATCTGTCCTCTTTGATACTTTGTTGCATACTTCGCATGAGATCCAACTGCAAAAGGTGATATTAAACAATAAGAGTGCTGTCAAGATTTTAAGATCAAATTGGTATAGTGATATTAAACAAGGGACAAAATTGTCACAAAACCAGGTTTTCAATGTGAAAAAAAAGTCAGATAAAGGGAGACAACTAAAACTGAACTGATTTAATCAGTTCAGTTTTAGTTGTCTCCCTTTATCTGATAATTGTTTATAATTAACCCCACTCGGGCCATTTGTAACAAAATAAATATATTTTATAGTCGTTGTGACCTTGACCTTGGAATTATTGACGTAATTCTTTCGTGCCACACACCGTCCCATGATGGTACACAAATGTGCCAAATGATTTTAAAATCTCATAATGAATGACATAGATATGGCATGAACAAGCTCATTTATGGCCATTTTTGACATTTGAACTCAATATGTGACCTTGACCTTGGAGATAAAGACGTAATTCTTTCGCGCGACACACCGTCTAATGATGGTGAACAAATGTGCCAAATGATTTTAAAATCTGACAATGAACGACAAAGTTATGGCCCGTTAAAACCACCTTTCTGTCAAAACGCACAACAACGTTACGATTAAACATACTTTTAAACATAACACGCATACACGCTAGTATTATCTAACCACCCAAAGTCTAATTAAAGGAAAAATATATTCCAAGAGCATGAACTAAATTGGAAAGACATATTCATTATTCTAAACAAAACAACAATTGACATAACACTTGGGAACTTCCGGTAAAAATACTTACATTCAATCGTCGCAATACATGTTTAAATAATTTAACTTACTTAATCACTGGGCGGTAATAATATTGTAAATTTAATTATTATTATTATTATGCCCCATAATATATAATAATATATATATATATTGAACTTTGCAAAGACTTGAAGATGAGCTTCATCTTAATGGTGTCAGTGCGTTATATCACCTTTATATTGTTGATATAGGCAATACACATGCACAAAAGGCATTAATCAGCACTTAAGTTAGTGCTATACCAGTTCTACACTTTTGATCATCAAATTAGCTTTATCACGCATATGAACACTCGTCATATAAGACCCGATTCAAACCAAAGAAAACGAGTGTACAGTAACCAGCAGAAATATAAGCCGGAGGATCAGATAAATCTATCGCAAATCATTTTAACAACACATTCATTCGAGTGTTTATAGAGCAAAGTAAACTATAGGTATTTCTACGTATTACCTAAATGTTCTTAACGACTGCGAATATAAACGGCACATAAATATTTATGAAGCACGAGAAACACCGATTTCCAAGATAAGTGAGTTACGCGATAATCACGTATGTACAGGCAACATACAAAAGCAAAGCTTTCATCTAAGAATCCTGAAAGATTTAAGAAAGTTCATCAGGTATTACATCTCATAATGTTTACTCAATACGGAAAAATGTTGTTTCAGACAATCACCAAAGTCATTTAACAATGCACAATGACACACGCAGCAAACGTCGGCACACGTATTGAGCGTGAAGTAACATCGCAGTAAACCATAAAGGAAACGCGACCGAACAATCGATTTGACGAAGTCAATCGTAAATAGTTATCAGATTATACAAAACACAATTGTATGCCACACGTAAACGGTTTGGTTACCGGTCAATGTGTAGCATTAATGATTCACAAATATTAAGTAAAAACGTAGCAATACAAACCATAACATACTACAATGATAGCTTTTGGCACAATTAAAAACGTATGCTCACGAATATCTCTTTATTGAAGTGTGGAACGAGTTGGGATAAACTAAAACTAGCATTGGCCAGTATTCTCTAAAATCGTAATAGGGATGTCAATACCGATTAACATACCTTAAAGACCGAAACAATTGTTAAAATATTACTAGTCTTGGCAGTTTTGTTTATTCAACACATTATCTACATTTCTATTTTCCAACATATTTAACCACTAGCAGTGTTTAGCACTTTCTAGTTGTAAACGATATTCAATAGCCACTGCCAAATCAAAATCCTTAAAAATATGGAAAGATTATTATGAGCGTTTTATCTTTCGATGAAAATGTGGACATAATTGGAGTTGACACGTTCTTAGCTTAAACTTATAACACGAATTCTGGCATCGCTCATCCTCGCGTGGTTTGTAATTGCGAATTTGGTCTGATAGGGGATATGTCCGTATATGAACAATTACTATAAGGAGCTTGCAAAAAAAATACGAGTAAACGTGTCAATGTTAAAAAATCTCTAACGATAATACAAATTTTCATAACAGCTAAAATCATTTCAATAAATTTACTCAAGCATTCAGAAGTTTTACTTGCATTTTGGATATCATTATTGTTACTGTTCAGCTATATGCTTTTTTATATAATTTTAACTTCAAATGTGTGCTTCACATTCGTTAAAATTGACAATTGACGTTAATATTGTGTATGCCCATTTAATATTTCGCAAATAATTTGTATTATCATTTCAATGGAACTACTATCTTCATATAAGATACAAAAACAAATAACAACTCACTACAACATATGGACAACAAAGACCTTTGCTCTATGTTACAGCAGAATTAAACTCCTGAGACAGAATCATACTTTGATGGTTTCTAGCACGTTCGATATCAGGCCAATCGCCTTTATTTGAAGCATGTTTATGATTATTGTTTTCTGATCTTTTGCCTAAAGACGTTCATGGTCATACGGATAAATGTTTAACAAGCATCCCGTATGTTTAACCCGTTCGTTTTTGTTCGCCTTTAAGGGATATGATCATGTTTTGTAATTATAGCAGTAATCCGTTATGCGACCTCTCTTGATTGTTTATTTAATTATAATAGTAATCCCTTATGCTACCTCTCTTGATTGTTTATTTAATTATAATAGTAATCCGTTATGCTACCTCTCTTGATATGCTTTCAATACAATTTCATTTAGTATTTAACAAATTACATCGACTTAAGACATTTTGTTAAAGCCGCATTAAGATAATATATAACACAGAACGAATCCTTGAGATTTCCGAAATAAAATTATTACTGTAATTAAACTATATTTGTTATCTTAAAGTTTATTTAGCCAGAAGATTTTGCACTTATTTAAGCTCACCTGAACCCAACGGGCTCTTGATGTGTTATGAAAATAATTGATATATTTCGTCCACCCATGAGCGTGTCAGTTCGTCGATGCGTGAGTCAACGTGTTCTTAAATTGTTATCTCTTGAACTGAATATGACGATACTCCCCAGGAATTCTTTATGAGATTTTAAATATGCACGTTGTTCAAATCTCTACGGTTCTTTTATGTGTTAGGTTACGGGGCCCACAAGTGGTGTTTTAAAAATAAAATATTAATATGAAATAGCATTTTCGTTTAAACAGTATACACTATAGCGTGGTCGTCGAACACAACTGTTCTAAGTTTACCAATAAGTTTTTCAGTTTCACATAGACCTATTTATGGAAACTTAAAAATTTAAGTATTATGAATTCGAAAAAGTTCAATCTTTCATATTGTGTATGTAGCATAATATTAAGATTTAAATATATCTAACTTGGCTTAATAGTTGCCAAGTCACGGGGGTCACATGTCGAACATGCTATAAAATGGAATCTTGTCTAAAATACAAATACCTCTCATACTTTGGAGCAATATCTAGAGCTCGGACACCATGCGCTATGGGTCAGAGTATGTACATATTTTAGCTATACATTCTGTTTTCGTCTAGATTATTTCGGATAGTTATAACATAAAGCATTTACAAATTAGACCTTCACTTGTTCAATATAATAGTATGATATGATGGAATGTAAATAATTAAATTAGTGTATTATTTGAATGTATTGTAGGTGATAACAATTGAAACGTCTAAATATTTTATTAAATACAACAAACACAATCTCAGTATTTTATTTTATATGCTAATATCACAGCAAAACACATCAAAAGAGGAAGAATGTCCATGATTTCATAAACCTCAACGGTTATTCATACAGGACTATTCTGTGTTAGTAAATAGAAAAGAAACATAATGTTCCAAATAAAAATATATTATAACATTTGAAATTAGAAAGCAGATTAAAAAAATTAATTACATTTACGGAGTTAAAAATCAGAAATGTTCGTTTATTTGGTGTCGTTTGATAGATCAATATCTTCGGGGATTCAAAATTGGAAAAAATGTCTACAATATTTGTTCGTTTGTTCCAGACTTAATGCTGCAGACAAAAACTAAATTTAAAGGTACAATGCAGTCGCAAATGACAGCAACACAATTCCCAACATGGCGGTGATCTGCATGGCGTTGCTGCTACAAATTCCAACGGCAATCCACAGCGTGGCGGCAGTTGAAGCCGAGGTGTCAGAAGAGCCGCCGCTAGCTGTCGCTGCCAGGGTGAGCTCGTAACCTGCTAATGTTTTCATGGCCAGTGTCACCCCAGTTTTGACGGTCACCACTCCAGTCGTTTCATCGTAGTCAAAATGTGTCGTTGGTGCTGTTAAATAATTATTCAATAAATAATGTATTTTTGTAATATTTTGATTTGACTATCGTTGTTTCAACAGGCGCGGTGCATCAGTGATACGTACCAGTTTAAATGAAACGTCCGAGCTGTGTTTTTTTAAATAACTATAACAGTCAATACATTCGTTTTTATGAAAATGCGAAAAATAAATAACACTCAATTCATGTCTTACAATATTCATAGGTGATTGTGTCATCGCTGGCCTTATCTGCAACAGTAAAGGTCCCGATCGTCGTACCTGAAAGAAATTGTGAATAATCATGCACCATACCATGAAGAAATGCCGAACAGCATATGTATAGATTAATTTGGACCAGACAGTGATTGTTTTCTAAATTCGTACTAAACGAGAATAATAATCTATGAAATATCATATTTAAAATATTTTGTAATTGTTTTAATCATTGTTTTATAATAACTAAACACACAATCACTAATTCATAATTGACTTATGGGAACTGAAATGGTCCAAGTTAAACAAATGTGGCATGCATACCGGCAGTAGTTCCATCAGCGATACACGCTAGGTAGTGAGTCTGGCTGAACTCGACCATGTTCTTGATCTCTACAGTCACGGTGGCAGTGCCGGCAGTACCAGAACCGGGTGTAGCGCTAAAAGCAAGTTTAAAAGCAATGTATTTAACATTTGGGAAAACTCGTGTTATCAAAAAAGTTGACCTGAAAATTGCTTAGCCTAGTGTGTTCTACCAACAGAGGTGATTGTAATCCCCACGCTTTTTGAAAAGCGTGGGGATATTGTGGTTATTTCCGCCGTCTGTCTGTCCGTCCGTCCGTCCTGGCCACTATCTCCTCCTACACTATAAGCACTAGAACCTTAAAACTTAAACACTTGCGACCCTGCACTAGTTTGAATTTTGATCTAACCCCTGGGTCAAAAGTTATGGGGGTTGGGGTGGGGCCGGGTCAGAGATTTTCACTCATTTTTTATGTTATTTTACATTAATTTCTTCATTTCTACACCGATTTAATTCAAATTGATACTGAACATCTCTTATGACAATACGGTCAATCTCAACGATGCATAGCCCCATGACCAACCTTGGGGCGCCCCCGCCCACATAGACCATGTCCACCCAAAACTGCCTTTAACTATAACTTCTGCATTTCTACACCGAATTACTTCTTATTGACACCGAACATCTCTTATGACAATACGGTCAATCTCAACTATGCATGGCCCCATTACCAACCCTGGGGCGCCCCCGCCCACATAGACCACGCCCCCCCCCCCAAAAAAAAAAATTCCTTTTTTATAACTTCTTCATTTCTACACCGATTCACTTCAAATTGATACTGACCATCTCTTATAACAATATGGTCAATCTCAACTATGCATGGCCCCATTACCAACCCTGGGGCGCCCCCACCCACATAGACCACGCCCACCCAAAATCGCCTTTTACTATAACTTCTTCATTTCTTAACCAATTTACTTCGGATTGATACTGATTATCTCGTAAGACAATGCGGTAAATCTCCACTATGCGTGGCCCCATAACCAACCCTGAGGCGCCCCCGCCTACATAGACCGCCCACCCAAAATTGCCTTTAACTATAACTTCTTCATTTCTACACCGATTTACTTCAAATTGATACTGAACATCTCTTATGACAATACGGTCAATCTCCACTATGCATGGCCCCATTACCAACCCTGGGGCGCCCCCTGGGTCAAACAAGCAGCGTGGGGATACGCGTTGGACTCTGCGGCGCCTTTTCTTGTTATGTTTTAAAACAGTTATGAACCTCCTTTAAAACGACAAAGGCTGTTGAGTTACATGTACAAACTTATGTTGGCAGTGGTGTGTGTAATAGTACTTGTATGCCTCGGCAGTGGCAATTAGCAATTAGCTGTGTATTGTCATTTACCCTTTGAATGTGTTGTTTTCTAATGATATTTTTAATAATAAACTAATGATGTAAATCTCATGCTCCTTTAAATAAAAAAGTGTGCGAGATTAAAATAAATAAACATATTCTAAAATTAACTTATCAATTCGCTGATTCTTTGTGATAAACTTCGTCAACAATTGTATCCTCATATTGTTTAACGGTTTACTGACCGATGTGAGCACCAGTGATACTGCTCAAGTGATTATGATCATATGATGATCGATAAGATATTTTCCTCTGAACTTCAGAAAATATGTTGTGTTACTTGTTTGCTCATGATAGGGTCTATTTTTGTTCTAATCATATTTCAGCAAATATCGTATAAAACGTTTCGTTTTAACTAATACTGGAGTATGAAATAATTGCAAATTCATATTAACATATCGTTGTCAAATTAAAGAAGGCACACACAAGCAATTTGTATCTTGGTTGAGAGTTGTCTCGATATATAATGACAAATATTATTGAATATAAATAAATTAGACTTTACAGATATTGTAGATCCCCTACACAAGATAAAAAAAGACTTACACAACAACAAATACATAGGACGTCTTTGTTTCGTAATCAAGGGATTTTCCTGTAGCAAGTGTAATCAATCCAGAAGAAGCGGTCGCAATGGTTCCAATTGCATCAGGGTTCGATGCGGTTGGTAAGGTGTAAGTATACGCTCCGGCAGGGAGTGCAACCAATTCCACAATATCGGCATCCGCTGCACTTGTCTCCGTTACTTTATTATTGTACTTCATCGTGACTGATGGAGTACCGGACCCAGTCGAGACGGTGAAATCGGTCTGTGTCCACGAAGTAACCGAAGCATCTTAATGTAAACTTTGAAATTTCAGTGACAAATTAAATTAATTATTTAGTTTGGTATCAATTGTAAAGCAAGTCACGTAAATTAATATTAATAAATTGAATGGATGATTTTCTTTCCTTTTTTCGATTAAGACATGTTTATTCGTACAGTTTTGACACATTTTTAATTGTTGCTTTAAAATATAAAATATTTTATAACAAACACAATGTTATGTGTATGGTATCATAACGAATACTGAAATTGTATCACCAATACTTGATAAAACTTTTACTTATATTATCTTTCCCTTGACCCAAAAGGTTGTGATTATGTTGCTTTGGTGAATATTAAAAAACACTGCCAAATAGAACCGTGCATTATTTTAATCGATATCGAAACAGTGAATTGCTGTGCAAATGTTAAACGCCATTTATTAATATTATTGATATTTACAAAAATGCGTCGCGCAATTTATTCAGGGCTAGTAGATTCGGCGTTTCTTAAATCGAGTTATAGCCTCAAGTTTTTAATACTAAGTTATATTTGCGCATTTTGTCATCTATTGTTAAGGCAAATATAATCATACGCCTACAATAAAAGACTAGCGCACGTTATTTTCTAAAATCTTAATGTTCTGGTGTTTAAGGTTATTTTTATAAAGCACAAGATATGCATATAACAGTGAATTTTAACATAAGACAAAACTGTAATTATCCCTTTCGAAAAGAGTCACGCGGTTATCCAACTAAATTAACTGGACGATCTCGTTAAAGAGTATTTTTAATTAAATATCTTTAAAGTATTAAATGTATTTTACTGATCATATTAATTTTTTATTGAAACTTATACACATCTAATTATATAAACGCTATAAGAACGTACCGGTTAAATCGGCAAGAAGACAAACAACAGCTACAGCTAAGATTCCTTTCATCTTGCCTGAAGTCTTATCACCTCACGAACTGCTCAGTTATGTGTGAATCCTGGGTATATGTAATATTTTACTTTGACGCTGTCATGGTCTCTACCAATCCAGTGAGAGCAACGCATAAAAGGGGCGTTGCAATTGCGAGTATTTGGTTAAACTGAAAAGAACACATAAGGTGGGGCTTTTGTCTATCGAAGGAGGGGTTATGACTGCCGTATGCGACATGATTGGTTATTGTGAATATTCTGTCGTGACGTCACTAGCATGCTGATTACTGCAAACAAATCTGAGCTCACTAATCTCACTGACAAATATTGCGTGTGTTTGAAACCTTTGAATTGATATTTGGATGGTCTGACTGCATGCTATTAGAAACACAACACAAGGAAATACCGATTATCATCGGAACGCATGGTATTGAATTTCATGATAACATAACAATAACCCGACTGTTTGAACGACTCAGTCATAGTGCTTCATTTCTTTTAAGTTCACACATCATGCACTCGGAGTAACGTAGCATTAGCATTCTACTGACATACAAACGTATTGTGCAATAACCCGTGTTATCAATAAATAAAAAGGCATCATCAAGGAAAGTGTGTTTGGTTTGTTAAACCGTTGTCACAATACACATGATCTAAGTATCAGACTGAGATGCATGAGGTCAGGTTCAACGTTAATAGTTTTGCTGCTTCTCTCAATTCTAGATTGATTTATATTCCGAGACAAAACTTAATCTAGCTCTATGAAAAGTGTCGATGCAATTTAGCTTAAATAAGTAAGTCTTAACTAAACGTACCTCTATGTAAATATTTGCCATAAAAAGCCCTTGAAGTAACGGTTGTTGGACGACAAATATATTCAAACTAAATGGTAATGAATCTTCCCTGAAGATACTTAATCTTTATTTGGTATTGCCATATTGATTTTTAATGTAAACAATGCCAACGACGGACGATTATTTTATCATAAAGGACCAACACTCATTATAATTGGCCTGATGATATTATATAAGAAGAAATTGCATACCGATTTGATCTCAAACTTCTTGTTAATGAAAACTTCTGTAACAGTCACAAATTCGTATCAGCGCAATTAGTATGACGACCGTTTAATTTTTGCTAGATGTGATTCCATGTTGCGGTATTTGTCTTAAACACCGTGGGGTTCATTGTCAATTATGCATTTAGACTCTAAAGATAATTCGTCGTTAGCAATAATATCATGTTAAGCATCAATCGCAAAGCAATTGTTTTAATAATATAATTACGAATCCACCTAAGCTTTTGTTTACGTATATGTCTTGCGTCTCTGATTCCTTAAGGTTACACTTTAGATATGCAAGGTTCAATAGGACAATCACCTTTTGTTTAAATATGTTTTGATGTTCAATATGACACCGATTTTTTATTAATGTACATACGATGGAATCATCAATATGCGTACTATTGCCAATTAAGCAAATTACAGAAACATTTCGTTGACTGGTTTTGTGGCCAATACGATTAAAGATATAACGTTTTTTTCGATAAATGCCGTATTATTACGTTATTAACCGACCATGACCACATTGATGTGCAGATACCACACTCGAAGGCAAATCTTTAATTACTTCTACTTGTATCCTCAACAACAGAATCATTGAAATTGTTATTTATTAAGCTTTTTGCTAAAAACCCTTTTAGACTTTGTACGTAAAATTATTCATAAGTATGTTTAGTTATAGTATTTATATTGAGGATATGTCTATAATTTTGTTTCAACTCTTAAGTAAACACTTGGATAAATATTGATTCTGAAAAGTATACACCATTTATTAAACCGTTTCGTTTGCTTCCATAAGCATTCGTGTATTTTTATTGGCATTCATTTTCCCAATGCTTAATAATCGAAAGACATGAAGTGATTTTAGACAGAGATGTCAACAAATCTGAGCACTGTCTTTTTATATTGGTTGTTGTATTATAATTTATAAATGCGCAAGTAAATGACTGGGACGCACCGGGATATTTGGTTTATATCGACGTTAGTTACGTAAAATAGAAAAGGTTACGGCGAAGACAAAATATTCATAAAGGATCAATTCGACGAAAAAGTGTGCAGGTGTGGCGGCAACAACTACGACCATCGCTTTTAACAACGCTTTCGTTGCGTCCTTCGAGTGTTTTATTGAAGTCAAGTTACCAATTGCACGTACAATTTACGGAAAGAAAACACAGATTACAACGCTTGACATAAAATATAAAATAACAATAAGCAACGATTAACTTAAATGGACTCATTCTGTGCAAAAACTAGTCAAACTTAACAAACTTAAATCACCAATAATAGACATAAAGAGTAACACATATCATAGCAAGAGAATGGATCTTAAAAAAAAAATTCTTCAAAAAGTGTCAGGTAGTCATAAAATGGTTTACTATATAATATTGCATCAGAACAAAACTATATATATATTTAACCAGCCTACTCTGTGTGTATTCTTTTGAAAAAGATGAAAATAGCATGGGTTAGATCGTTAATAATTTTAAAAGTATATTTAATACTGGTAAACAAATTGCCGAGAAAAAATGTTTACACTTGCAAAATAATTTTTTGCTCGATTTCTAAAAACTATATATTGTATATTTAAAGATGCCAATAATAAATGGTGATGATATTCTGTATATGCCTCTTTGTTATTATCAAACTTTTAAAATAAACAATGGCCATATTTATAATAAAAGTCTATATGAAACAGTTTTTCTTGTTTTACAGATATTATGAACAGTATCTTTGGATAAACATTTCAGAACAAACGTAAATTCCCTATTGTAACACGGATTAATTAACATAATACAAATGTATTGACCGTTTTGAAGACATGCACAATTTTGATAAAAGACCTCAATGGCCTATATATTCAGCTTACATTAAGATAGTATGTACGAGCCCTAAAGAATAGAAACAAAAACATTAATTAAAACAGTGCTATACATATATAAGTATGTCATAAAAAAATGGAACTCAGAATTCCATAGTATTGACTGCAGAAATGTGCGTGGCGTGCACTCGTGTTAAAACTAACCAAGGACATATATATCAGTTGACTCGAGTGCAGAATATATCGCAAAATCTTAGGAACAAGATCTCAAAATGAAACTTGTTGCGGAAAATATGTGTACATTCTGTAATAATGAAGCAAAAAATAGTATGCACTTGTTCTGGTACTGTCCATTTAACCAAGAAAATATTTAATTTGCTGTTAAGATTATTTTTCGAAGTTGTCCAAGTATGCCTAATCATATTCAATGTCAGGACATTGCAATTGATACAACGAATCACACAATGAACGGTTTAAACATAAGATGTCTAGAGATAT
The DNA here is from genome assembly GCF_020536995.1 of Dreissena polymorpha. Lineage (NCBI taxonomy): Eukaryota > Metazoa > Mollusca > Bivalvia > Myida > Dreissenidae > Dreissena > Dreissena polymorpha. The sequence continues at coordinate 62,882,578 of NC_068361.1, forward strand.
AATGGTATAGTGTAAATTGTCGGAGGAAATTGTCCGTCAAAAGTATGAATTGGTAAATAGTATGAAACACACGTTTGAATATAATAAATATAATTAAAGCAGATGAAGAATCAAACGTATAATTCTTTCATAAAATATATATTAATAACGTCTCCTATAATAACATTACTAATAATAACACATAATTTAAAAATTCTTTATCACTCAAATAATGTTTACATGCGCATAATCAGTTTATTTTACACAATGCGATTCAGCATGTACTATTTTGTTATATGAAATTTTGTATTGATAAAAGAGATACATACTTATATTCAAAATTAATGTGGTTTGTTTCTAAAAAAACATTTTTCTTAAACTCTTGAAATATAAAACAAAACATAATTGTATATACATGTATGTACACATTTATAAGTATGTACCCATCAAGTAGCTGTACATGGAATACTCTTTTTTATGAAATGCTTACTTAATAATATGAAATGCATTTTACTTTATGCAATCCTTTAATAATTTATGCAATATTCTTCACACAAAAGATTTCTACCCAATAAATAATAAATAAATAATGATAATATGTGCTTCTTTAATGTTCTTTTTGTTGAAAAATGCTGTAACCCTTTACCAAATTACACGTTTTAAACTGTCCCAAGTTTAAGCGGATGCAGACGACAAATGAAATCGTATAAATTAGGCCATCCTCTAATATAACTAATTCCATATACTCCCCATGCCATCGAAGATTGGAAAATATAAGGAATAAATCGAATTTGGATAGTGCAGGGGTTTCAATTGGTCAAAAATCGATGTCGGCACTAAATTTTGTTGCTTGAAATAAGTTGGTGCCATTATTCGTCGATAAGTATTATATTGATGTTAACAATACTTTATAATGTATATAGACACATTGGAAGAATCTAAATTGACATCATTGTCAACATTAAGTTGCATAAGCCCCAATATCGTGATAATAATGTAATATTATAATTGTTCAGAATAAAAGATATTATTTAAAAAACATACATTATTTCACCTCTTAACTAATGTCAACATAGTTGACAGTTTAAGTGGGTTGGGAAAGTAAATGACAATCCAAAATAACACATTTTTAATGGATTGTTATATCCTTCGTCCAAACAAAATGTAAATTTGTTAAAAATGTGTTTTAAAGTTCTGGAAGGGGCTGTTATAATTAACGCTGCTTTCTTTCATGCTGTTGTAAAACTTTTTGCTGATTTAAATTCTCAAATAGAAGTTTGTTTCCGTCTACAGAGTCTTGCCCGATACCGTCTCGGAAGTGGTCCGACCAACCGAGTGTATAAGACGTTGGAATCCAATTTGTCCGGCTATTTGCTCTAATTTAGTTTAATCATATATGAGTCCTTTTGGTAATTAACTTTTTTTAATTAACCGACTCCCCTGATGAGTTGTAACATTCAAAGGTTCAGCAACAGTCTTTTTCCAATTGTTTACGTTGACACCGGAATTAGGTTTACCGTTTCACGTGAACGTCAAGTCTGGCTAGATGGATTACAAACATCCGTAATAATGCTGTGTGATTTTCGTTAAGTCAGTATTAACATGACTTTGCCTGATATCTTTAATTGTTGAATGTCAGGTAAAACATTCTGTTAACGCTTTACATTAGGGCTCGTTGTTTTATGCAGCTCACTTAATGCACGTCTATTAACTAGTTATGCCATTCCGATGTATCAGAATTGTCAACGCAACACTTAAATTTCGTTAATTACGTAGGTTAATTGCACACAAAGCGAAACTGCATTTCGAAACGAAATCCATTATTCAGCACTTTAGGTAAACACTTAAACATACACCACAGTACAAAATCAAACAACTACGAACGAAAAAATACTTGTTTAAACGCTTTGAAACGGTAAATAAACACAGCTACAAATCATTCTGCCCCATTTAAAATCCTTTCAAACTTCACACCATAGCAACTATATTTCAATAATATAGTATTTGTGATTCAAACCGGTTTAAGGTATATAGATCTACTGGTGGCTTTAGAAAAGAATACCCTCGTATTTGTTTTTTTCATATCTATGTAAGCATAGCATTTTAATATCTTCCCACAAAGCTTAATGGACCGATAAATACCCACGGTGCTTTGATGTTTCACTTAGTAAACCACAAATACGACATTTATGTTTTTGTAATCGTCTCGGCATCAACAATATATATCATTAATATCTTTGATAGGCTATGTGTAGACCAGAGGGGTCTTCTGTTAATGTACATCAAGATAAACATTAATATTTAATAAATCAACGAAAAGATATTCGATCTTCGTTTGATATAACTAATGCAAATATAGTACTAATAAATGGTTAATTTTTTTCTTTAGTTATAATTGTATTTCATAGATTGCGTTTAAATGGCAAATTATTTATGAGTATCATTTTACAAATGCAAACTTTTGTGGGTCATATTGTGTCTTAAAATCAAAATTGTAATTGAAAGCGAAAACAAATAATCTTATAAATTATTTTGAGGGATATATTATTCAAACATAACATATGCTATGCAGTCATAAAGTTTACATTTCATGCATATAATTTCCGCTAGAAATTGAAAACGTTATATTGTTGCGACTGTCTTTACATCACTGTTCGAAAAATGATGTCTTCACTGTATATGACGAATTGTAAATGGAAGGTGCCCCTAGCAATGGAATTCGTAAAAATATATGAATCGTTATGTATTAGTATAGCTTCTTGATGGGCAAATCAGTTCGCATTGTTAACTTACAAAAGCAACCAAGCGGAGAAAGGTATTTCGCTTAAATAACTATGTGATTACTATATTAATGAAACATAAATTCAAACGAGTAGCTTTTGTATTTATAATGAAATAATTGTGATGTTATTAACTTATTAACTTGACATGCAGGTTATCATTTACGATTAAACGTTACTTATCCTCCTGAATCTGCTGATAATCGAATTTAAGCGAAAGTTAGTCACTGTGCGCATAAAACTTCGCCTTTCATTGGCGATAAAAATATAAAACACTTGTTTCGCCTCCTATGGAACTTAAATTACTGTGCTGTGAATGGAGGTGATAATCAATCGGTTGCGCTACAACGACTTCAAACATTCAGCCGTGAATCACTTGAACAAACTTGTGAAAGAGACAACATTACAGTTAAGTTGACATGACTGCCGCGTCATAAATTTCGTGTGCCATTGTTCAGCATAAAAAGGGAATGTTAAGCAGAAAAGCACGAATAAACATAAATTAAAAAGTCACACTATTTGTATATTGCTATGGCGTGTCTTAACTGTTTTTCACTATCAATCGTCTGTTGATAAGTATTCAACCCCGAGTTGTTGGATGCGTTTTATCTTCTTTGACACACTATTAAAGTAGTACTGTCAATATGATAATTACATCGTGAAAGTGGGATTTAAGTACACTCTATTTCTCTAAAACTAAATCGTATTGACTCATTTATTATGGTGTTATACTGATGTTGCCCATGTGTGGCATTAATAGCGCACATACTTGTCTTCGTAGAAGACCAGATTGCCATTTATTGCACTATATTCATAAGTTAACCCGGATGCTCAAAAGTGTGTAATTAATCTTCAAATGAATCTCTTTTTTAATAATAATACCAAAATAAAGCTAAACCATTATATGTACACAATTCAATATACAAAACCATGAACAATTATACATCGTGCATTTAATAATAAAAGTTAATTAATGACTATCTGGCGAGTTTATATATGGGTGCGTGTTCGCTTTAAAGATAAAGACATAATATAATGTAACTAAAAATCAGTAACACATATGCATATATATGTTATTGGCGTATGCTATTTTGGTTGCATAATATATATGCTGTGACTGATATGAATAAAGTTGATACGAGAAACGACTGGTGTAAATGTGATTAGGAATGACTGGTATATCTACAGTTAATATGAGTAAGTACTTGTATAACTGCAGTTATTATGAGTAATTTCTGGTATTACTGCACTCGATATAAGTAATTACTGGTATGAACGCAGTTAATATGAGTAATTACAGGTATGACTGCCGTTAATGTGAGTAATTAGTAGTATGACTGCAGTAAACATGGGTAATTACTAGTAGGACTGCAGTTAATATTAGTAATTACTAGCAGGACTGCAGTAAACATGAGTAATTACTAGTAGGACTGCAGTAAACATGAGTAATTACTAGTAGGACTGCAGTTAATATTAGTAATTACTAGTAGGACTGCAGTAAACATGAGTAATTACTAGTAGGACTGCAGTAAACATGAGTAATTACTAGTAGGACTGCAGTAAACATGAGTAATTACTAGTAGAACTGCAGTAAACATGAGTAATTACTTAAAGGACTGCAGTTAACATGAGTAATTACTAGTAGGACTGCAGTTAATAATAGTAATTACTAGTAGGACTGCAGTAAACATGAGTAATTACTAGTAGGACTGCAGTAAATATGAGTAATTACTAGTATGACTGCAGTTAATATTAGTAATTACTAGTAGGACTGCAGTAAACATGAGAAATTACTAGTAGGACTGCAGTTAACATAAGTTATTACTAGTAGGACTGCAGTAAACATGAGTAATTACTAGTAGGACTGCAGTAAACATGAGTAATTACTAGTAGGACTGCAGTAAACATGAGTAATTACTAGTAGGACTGCAGTAAACATGAGTAATTACAGTAAACATGAGTAATTACTAGTAGGACTGCAGTAAACATGAGTAATTACTAGTAGGACTGCAGTTAATATTAGTAATTACTAGTAGGACTGCAGTAAACATGAGTAATTACTAGTAGGACTGTAGTTAACATTAATAATTACTAGTAGGACTGCAGTAAACATGAGTAATTACTAGTAGGACTGCAGTAAACATGAGTAATTACTAGTAGGACTGCAGTTAATATTAGTAATTCATGGTATGACTGCAGTTAATATGATACCTTACTTGTATGACTGCGGTTAATTTGAGTACTTACTGATATGATTGGTGTCACTGAAGTCGTTATTGCTAGTGACTGATGTGTCTGCAGTAGGTATTGCTAGTTACTAATGTAACTGCGGTCGGAATTGCTAGTTACTGATGTGACAACAGTCGGTATTGCTAGTGACTGATGTAGCTGCAGTCGGTATTGCTACTTACTAATATAACTGCGGTCGGTATTGCTAGTGACTGATGTAATTGCAGTAGGTATTGCTAGTGACTCATGTGATTGCAATCGGTCATGCTTGTGACTCATGTGACATCAGTCGGTATTGCTAGTGACGGATGTCACTACGGTAGGTATTGCTAGTTACTTATGTGATTGCAGTATGTATTGCTTGTGACTGATGTTTTTGCAGTAGGTATTGCTGGTAACTGATGTAATTGCAGTAGGTATTGCTAGTTACTGATGTGACTGCAGTTGGTATTTCTGGTGACTGATGTGACGAGAGTCGGTATTGTTATTGACTGATGTGACTGCAGTTGGTATTAATGGTGACTGATGTGACTGCAGTAGATATTGCTAGTGACTGATGTGACTTCAGTCGGTATTGCTAGTGACTGATATGGCTGCGGTTAATATGGGTAATTACTGGTGTGAATGCAGTTTATATATATAAGTTTTTTCATAAATCACCGCAGAAAATATAACAATTTATTGATGTGACTGCATTCGGTATTGCTAGTGGCTGATGTGACTGCAGTCGGTATTGCTTATGACTGACGTGACTGCATTCGGTATTGCTTGTGACTGATGCGACTGCAGTCGGTATTGCTAGTTACTGATATGACTGCAGTCGGTATTGCTTGTGACTGATGTGACTGCAGTCGGTATTGCTTTTGACTGATGTGACTGCAGTCGGTATTGCTTTTGACTGATGGGACTGCAGTAGGTATTGCTAATGACTAGTGTGACTACAGTCGGTATTGCTAGTGGCAGATGTGAAGAGAGACGGTATTGTTAGTGACTGATGTGACTGCAGTCGGTATTTATGGTACTGATGTGACTGCAGTAGGTATTGCTAGTGACTGATGTGACTGCAGTTGGTATTGCTAGGGACTGATGTGACTGCAGGCGGTATTGCTAATGGCTGATGTTACTGCAGTTGGTATTTATGGTGACTGATGTGACTGCAGTAGGTATTGCTAGTGACTGTTGTGACTGCAGTTGGTATTGCTAGTGACTGATGTGACTGCGATCGGTATTGCTAATAGCTGATGTGACTGCAGTTGGTATTTATGGTGACTGATGTGACTGCAGTTGGTATTGCTAGTGACTGATGTGACTGCAGTTGGTATTTATGGTGACTGATGTGACTGCAGTAGGTATTGCAAGTGACTGATGTGACTGCAGTCGGTATTGCTAATGGCTGATTAGACTGCAGTTGGTATTTATGGTGACTGATGTGACTGCAGTTGGTATTGCTAGTGACTGACGCGACTGCAGTCTGTAATGCTTGTGACTAATGTGACTGCAGTTGGTATTGCTTGTGACTGGTTTAACTGCAGTCGGATTTAATTAGTGGCTGATTGGACTGCCACAGATATGAGTATAGGCTCTACACCTTGAACAGATATCAGTAAAGATGTAAACAGTCGATATCAGTTTTGACTTCTATGACTGTCGAAGATAGGAGAACTTACTGATTCGACTGAAATATGGAAAAGTATTGATTGATCTAAGCGCTGGTAATATTGTCTGTACGTGACTTAATAATATGTGATAGCGAAAGATAATACTAGTGACTCATGTTGCTTATTTAATATGGCTTGTGACTGATTGGGGTTTCGTGAAAAGTGTTTTTGACTTATGGGGCTGCTGCAAATATTGTATTGACCGAATGTCCTTCAGAATACTTTATTTTTGACTGATTCTAATGATGTGAATGCAGGCGATATACCTAGACACTAGAACAGTGTTAAATGCACTAGCCATGAGAGGTTTCTGTGTTGACTGCAGTTACCACGATTAATGACAGGTGTGACTGCAGTATATGAGTTATGAACGATGTAACTGCAGAATATATCAGTTGTTACTGATTTGACTGCATATGAGTAGTAACTGATGTGAATGCAGACTAGATACTAGAGAGGTGTTAAATAGAGTAGCTACGGTTTGTTTGTTGACTGCAGTATATATGAGTTGTAACTTATATGTCTACAGTATATATAAGTAGTGACTAATGTGACTGCAGTCTGTTTGAGTTATGACTGAAGTTACTGCTGTCGGTATGAGTTGTGACTGATGTGACTGCAGTCAGTATGCGTTGTGACTGATGTGACTGCATTGTTACTGATGTGACTGCAATCGATCTAAGTAGTGACTGATGTACTGCAGACACTATTTAACTTTAAACGATATGATTGGTAACTCATGTGATGATTTTCGACATGACCAGTGTCTAATATGATTATTAGACTGTTGTAAACATGAGTAGTGACGGAATCTATGAAAAATATATATGCAGTTTTAATGTTGTGGATGAGAAAATCTACGAAATATTCATGACGAGACACGCATCAAAGAAGAATGGTGGGTTTTATGACCTCATCAAACCAAACCATTGGCTTATCAGCAGTTTAAAACTGCAAGCAACCAAATATTAGGCTCCGAATGAATGGTATATTGAGTTGAAAATGTTGACATTTTATTTAGATTTTTTCCCAAAGGTTGCTTTATGATACTGTTTTACAAATACAATAATTTAATTATGGTGTTTGTTTTGTTACTATATAGGTTTTCTTTTGAAATATTTTCGTTATAAAGCTTATGAAAGAAATTAATATTGTGATTGCTTCAAAACTTGTGTAATTATAATAAACGAAAATATAATAAGTTTTAATATACTCATAATACAAATTACCACAAGCGCATTGTTAGCAATAAGATTCGACTAATTATTTCTAAGATTTCTAAATTAGTTCTTACTTTTTTACGCGTAGCTCTAGAGCGTCTGTAAAGTATAAGGAACTTGAAGGTAAGATTTTGTTAACTGTTGGAAGTATTAAAATTTCTTGTTGAAAATATAATGACCTGCTGAAGCCTAACATTTCGCATCGTATCTCAACATCATTTTCATCGACTTGTTAAACAAAATTATGACCACCAAATACTTCGACAAAAAGAACATATTGTTGTTTCATTTAATTTTCGTGTGTAAAAATACAAAACAGGTGGTTGCTGTGTTATCTGTTTTGCGGTGTCAAGTTAGACTTGAATCAAAAGTGTGGAAGAGAAGTATTTGGGATTTTTATCTCCATGCTGTCCTTTAAATCTTTGATAAATCTATTAACGAATTACGCATCATTGATTAGTATCGATAATCACGTCGTTGACTGATTTAAATAAAACCTCATACATTTGACACACAGTTTATGAGTATATTAGAAGAACGTCTGCCTTAGAGACAACATTCAAATATCACAACGGAGAAGTTTTGTAACCACTCAATGCATCTTCAAATGATCAAGATACATACGAATGACTGTGGGGTCGTTATTACGTTGAAGCACTTCTTACCAACGTTTCCATGTGCTGTAATTGTCGATGACACTCTAAACACATACTTACAGTTTTCAGAGTGTCGTGACCGTCATGAGGTCAATAATATTTGCGACGCTTCGATCTTTCTTTGCACATGTTTAGGCTGTTAGCCTGATAACATATGAAACAACTATTAAAACATTTAAGATACGTAAACCATGTGTAAAATGGTTTTACTGAATCTAGCCGCAAAGTTCGTTAAGCGTAGTTTATTTGTTTAATCGTGTTACAACTACAAAAGGTATAAATTAATTTTAAGAAGCAGATTTATACTTCTTAATGAACTGCTTTTCCAACAAAAACGTATTCATGCTTTTTATATTGTAATACCAAACTGTTCTTAAATAAAATAAATTATTTTATCACATTCTTTACCCTGTTTCCAAAGTAATACAATCATTAGATATTTTGTTATATTACACATGTGTAATAAAACAAATTTTAAGCGTTTTCATTGGCTTAGTTTTCTTTTATTGACCAATCGCATTTTGTTATTTTGCTTTGTAAAAGCCGAGGCATTCCAAATGACGTAAGAAAATGTAAACAAAATTCGAGATTTATTATTATGTTTGCGTTAATATTTATTTAATTTGCTCATTTAAAAGAATGTGATAAAAAAGATCTGACACTCGTGGTCATATTATACCATATTTTAATTAACTCGTCCAGGAAATTCGTACAAACAAAATTCCTGAACTCGTTTAATAAAATATGGTATGATATTACAACTTGTGCCAGATCCTATATATCAACATGACATGAACATAACCACATGCTGCAATTATTATCAAGCCAGAATATTCACTAAAATACGCTGGACGTGAGAAACCAATATGAGCAGCGGAATGATCCTGAACTTAGCAGCGGACTAATCATGTAATTAGCAGCGGACTGATCAAGTACCTAGCAGCGGACTGATCCTGTACCTAGCAGCGGACTGATCATGTACCTAGCAGCGGACTGATCATGTACCTAGCAGCGGACTGACCCTGAACCTAGCAGCGGACTGATCATGTACCTAGCAGCGGACTGTTCATGTCCCTAGCAGCGGACTGATCATGTAACTAGCAGCAGACAGAACATTTACCTAGCAGCGGACTGATCATGTACCTAGCAGCGGACTGATCATGTACCTAGCAGCGGACTGATCATGTACCTAGCAGCGGGCTGATCATGTACCTAGCAGCGGATTGACCCTGTACCTAGCAGCGGACTGATCCTGTTCCTAGCAGCGGAATGATCATGTACCTAGCAGCGGACTGATCATGTACCTAACAGGTGTTTGATGTTTGAATGAATTCCTATGTTAACCGATGCAAACCAGGTACACGTTACAGCTAAAACGTTAGATTTTCCACATCTACAGTTGTGTGACTACGTCATACATACCCAGCTCCCTTAAAGAAGATGTTTTTAGTTTATGAGGTTGAAAAAAAAATTGTGTATTAAACGAACAAAGAATGTCAAACATATCGTTTACCCAACAAAACTAAATTTGAATATAAAAAACACAATTGTTGCATTCCAAACAATTTTGCAAAGTTTGTTACACCAAATGAGCATATATACTTAATACATTAAGTCAACTAAGCGTGTAAAGTGGAAAACACAGGATCGATGTTTTTAAGTTTAAGACCATGTCGAATTCGTTGTTTATATAAGGTCGAATCCGTTGTTGCGTTGTTAAAGCGACGGTTGTATTGTCGTTCCCACCTCGGTGGTAATCTCGTTGTTGATGTCTCCGATGTCGGTGTTAAGGCTCATCCCAAGACTGGCGATATATGTGTTATTTCCATTCGGACTATTACCGTGAAAATCAATGTTTTGTATTAAATTAATGTTTTGTGCTATTCGTTGTTTCCGTTTTTGTTTCAATAGTTAAATCCAATTTCATCATTTCTTCCGGGACTCGAATCTCTTCATGTGGGCATAATGTATAAACGATGTTTGCTCTGGCCGTATTCATTCATATTCATGTATCAGCTTATTGTGTTATATTTTATAAAAGTGTTAATACATTGCAAAAATACAGTTCTAACGTTACTGTTGCTGGCATATTAAAATATTATGACACTGGCTGATTGATAATATCGGTTAAGCATACCATTTCAACTAGTGAGTAGGCTACGTGTCCCTAGTGTAGCCCCTCTATGATGATCATCTCACAACGTCACAAAACTGTAACTATAACACCATTATCAACATTCAATGTCTTTAAAAGTATAATTAAGGTCCCTTAAGTGCAATCAGAGCTCTACATCTCGTGTACTGATAAAAACTGTCGACATGTACATGTACACGTAGCTGTTGTCACTGTCCTTTTATACCGCATTATACAAATTCTAACATTTGACATTTAAATATTGCCGATCCGAACCCAGTCAAATTAATCTTACAGCTGCCGGCACGGACTGATATATTGTTGTTGCGATTGTCAATGCTGGAGCTTGTTTCAATGATTACACTGCTATAACTAACAAAGATGATGGGATATGTGCCTTACATTCATGGTGGCCTTTTATGATCTGCATATTGCCGCAGCATTTTTCTATTTGCTCTTCGCCGCATGTGTTAATTGTGCTGTGGTTAGGAAATCCGTGTCGTTTAAGCATTAGCAATTGTTGATATTATCTGTTTCTGTGTAGTTACCAGAATATTGGATTAAATCAAACCGATTGTCCAGTCAGTTTTTCATAGATATATATTATTGATTAGGTAAAACATGACGATGTCATCAACGATTGTTGATGTGATAATACAGGACGATGTCATCATCTATTGTTGATGTGATAATACAGGACGATGTCATCACCTATTGTTGATGTGATAATACAGTACGCTGTCATCATCTATTGTTGATGTGATAATACAGGACGATGTCATCATCTATTGTTGATGTGATAATACAGTACGATGTCATCATCTATTGTTGATGTGATAATACAGGACGGTGTCTTCATCTATTGTTGATGTGATAATACAGGACGATGTCATCATCTATTGTTGGTGTGATAATACAGGACGATGTCATCACCTATTGTTGATGTGATAATACAGGACGATGTCATCATCAATTGTTGATGTGATAATACAGGACGATGTCATCATCTACTGTTATGTTCCCCTTATTTTAGAAGTCATCATACGTAAATACACAACTTGTCCCATGTTGGTTTTCAGCAATATTTACATTTCTCGGTCATCTTTGATTGTAGGTGTTGATCTTTAAAAAAGTAGACGTGTTAAGTGAGTATTGAATTTTTGAAGAAAAAAAGTAATTGGTTATGTATTCACAAGAATGAATTAGACAAGTAAACGCATCACTACGAAAGATTGGATAGGTACTGTACCTCACTTGTTTCCTTATAGATCATATGCTTGTTTATTTTACCTTTAAAGCTTGATTATTTACATTTTTTCGGAAAGAATGGATTTCTCGGTATGAAGGATTTAAATAGGCCAAAATTCCTGTATTTTGTCGCAAGTCACTTTAAATTGATTTGTTTTGACAGTGGACAATTGTCGTCTTTGAATCAGTTTTACCCAATAACAACATGAGTCAACTTAAATCATAATCATCACAAGTGTCATGAAAATGACCTATTAATGCTACTAATTGACATCAGCCCTTTGTATTAAAAGGTTACATTAATTATATGCTCTCTCAAAATTATATTGATATGCCGGCATACCTGTTAATGACTCTTGCTATGTTATTAGAGTCCAGTCGTTATGAATGTTGACTCTTTTGCATAAATTACGTTGGTGTTTAAATTAGTACATCGTGACATAAACATTCTGTCTCATTTGACGCGATTTCTAATATGTCAATTATCTTATCTCTATTTATTCATGTTTTCAAAATCACTTTTTTAATATTCGAAAATCACAATTGTAAACTTTGTACAATTTGCGTAAAGTTTAGTGGATATATAAAACTATACATTATTCTATGGTCCAATTGAATTGTATAGACATCTAAAAATGTTTGATAGCTCTAAATGGAAATTCAATTCCGTGTGAATTTATTGGTACTTAATGGTCCCTATCAAAAAATACTAGTTTTGGTATTCAAATATATTCTGTATTATGAAAACATCAATCGGATATTTCAGAATAGTTTTGATAGGCTAAGTCCCATTAAATCTGGCATTCAACATAAATGGCAAAATACAAAAACAAAAATTAAAGCCGTGTGCCTTGATTCAAAAGTCGTGTCAGATAATTAAAATTTAACCTCGTTGAAATTCTTTCATTAAATGTTTTACAGAAAAACATCATTTATTCAAAATAGCCCCATCACATAATAAACTTCAATTTTAAGACTATAAATTACTTCCCGTGTATTATGCTGAGAATAATGCCACTCGTTTAAAAAAAAACGGCCGTTTCAGTAGAGAATACTTTCATAACATTAAAAACTTAATTAAACGCTTCTTTAACATAAAAAAGACGACATTTCGACGACCCGAACTAATGTGTGTGTGTGTGTGTTTGTGTTTACTGACATTAATTTTTTAATGTGGTTAATATTAACTTGTTGACATAATTGAAGACATACAGAGGCGATTTATAGGACTATGAAAGCTAATGATCCGTTCATTCGCCTGTGTGTTCGCCTCCTCAAAGATATACAAACGGACAATAAACGTTTTACATGTCTGCCCTAAGTACGGATGATCAAAGGAACCTTTCACTGTCAACTAATGCCTAAAGCTATGACCCACTAAACAGTGTATTAGGTCTTTCCGCGTATTATGTGGATCCGGAGAGTTTCAATGCGCTCTTACTTAGTCAACAGAATACTAGACTCAAGACTGCATTATCCAATAAAAAAACGACAATATTACAGGAGAAAGTAATCCGGACTTTGTCCAATGTAGGTGTAAAAGCTACAATACATTCTACGATGATTGCCGACATAAGACAACATAAGGAACTAACGCGGGGGTCTGTTATGGGTACACTACCTTCAATACCATTAAAATCATAGATATAAACATCAAATTAGTCAACTACAAGAAACATTATGAGACGGACAACAAAAACAAACAAGAGTCCAATCGACATGGGACCGGATTCGTTAGGAATAAAAGGTTATTGCCATACATGTAACGTTTCAAGTTCTTTGTGCACTTAATAAATCAACCATCTAACCAAAGCTGGATGTTCTTGCATAAGTCCTATAAAATAGTGTCTTTACGTTTCTTTTCTTAATAGAAGTATAAAGTATTTAGTATTTATTATTATGTACATTACAATTGTAAATAAAAATCACTTTGTACTTGCGATTTGGATGTATCATGAACCATTATATTTGTAACATATATTGCATCGTCAGTCTATGAGTTGTAAACTGATCCCCTAAGCATGTTTATTTTTAATATACCACATCAAGTGTCGCAAAACGATATTTATTGCGTTGTATCTTGCATTCATAACGTAGGGGTTCATCTAGTATTCCATTAATATGATCTTTTTTTTAATCGGTTCATGTTATTTCTTTTTTATAGGCGCCATTTACATTAAACAAAAGCTACACGTTTTATTATCAAATTGGCCGTTTGATAGTGTGTAATTTAGGGCAGCAGAGTGCATATTGAATTTTCTTACATATTACGGCATTTTTGTTTGCAGTTGTAAACCATTGTTCTACCGAATGGTTCAGTACGCATCTTTTGTTGTTATACAACTTATGTGCTTGTTTGTTAGTTTGTTTCGGTTGACTATTTGTCATTTTCAAGTGCATGTAATTCATTTAAAGGCGTTCATTTAACATATTACACGATTCCTTTGTTAGTTAGTTGTCCATTGTTTGGTGCACATACTTTTGCAAGGAACTGACAACTGTCAGACCCTGCCATTCACAGATCAGTAGTCAAGCGCTCTGCCAGCTGAGATATACACATTGTACACATCTTAAAGTTGCGTAGTGCGTGTTCTTATATTAAATTATCTTCAGCAAAATGGACCATATGCACTGTGATACGACACTTTCCAAATGTGCGATCAGGCTACTCTCTTGAATAAGAAAACAGAAAACAGTTTCGATATTTGAGATGAAATTAAATTCGCATTAAACATACAACTATTTGGTAATTAAACCATAAACACATAATTTTCAGACGATTACATGTATATACTGGTAGATAGTAAATATTTATAATCATATATCATAAACGTTTATAGCAAGTTGTTGGTTGGCAATATATTATCATCACGCATGACTTTAGCAACCATGCAAATCTGTTCCTTATCAAAAGGCTGTTGAATAGATCTACCCCGTTTGCGTTAATCAACAAGACACACGTTGTGCCTGTAAGTATAGTTAGTAAGATCAGGTTTTTTGCAGTAATCAGTTGGCTAATGACGTCCCGTCATACTAAACACACACGATCCAATCATGACGTAGGTGAAAGTCAAAACCCCGCCCGCAATAGAAAAAAATCCCACCTTAAAGGCTCTATAAAGGTGACGATCCATTATTATTTACCGATTTTTAAATATTTTTTTCAATATTTTATGTATAAAGGTTATCAAAAAACAATATATATATTCTATTGGACATTACCATAAAAATATGAGCAATACAACTTGTTTTGAGCTCGAAATACAGTGTCCTCAAAGTCAATCGTGTTTACAAACAATCAGTTTATTTACATCGCTGTTTACTCGGGAAAGTGAAAGTGAAAGTGACTCAGGTCACCAAAAATATATCGTTGATTTTCAACGTTTTCCGGTATCACTCACAAAGTAGGTCTCTTCTAAATGGTTAAAACGTTTATAGTGATCTAATAAGTTACTTTCTGCAGGTAAAAAGTTGTGTATAATAGAATTAAAATTGATTGTTCTTTCGGCTATTTTTAGGATACGTCACCGCTTTGGGGCTACACATTACGTTAGTTGCAAAGTTGTAAACATTTCCTCCAATTATGAAACGGGTATATCTTCCATAATTTTTGACAACGTTGCACTGAAGCTTATATATGCACTCTGCTGCCCTAAATTACACACTATCAAACGGCCAATTTGATAATAAAACGTGTAGCTTTTGTTTAATGTAAATGGCGCCTATAAAAAAGAAATAACATGAACCGATTAAAAAAAAGATCATATTAATGGAATACTAGATGAACCCCTACGTTATGAATGCAAGATACAACGCAATAAATATCGTTTTGCGACACTTGATGTGGTATATTAAAAATAAACATGCTTAGGGGATCAGTTTACAACTCATAGACTGACGATGCAATATATGTTGCATTTCTTATGCAAGAGTAACTGAAATCCGGTAAAAATTTGACCAGTTTATATGCATAATAATTGAATTTGTCACCTTTATAGGGCCTTTAAGTTAAGCACAAGCCTCAATTACTTACATTTATCATAGTTCAACGCCCATTTCGCTAATTGCTCTCAATGGGTTGGTAGTAACCATAACGACATCAAAGGACAACATTATATATACTGAATGTCTAACAGAACTGAGCAGTTAGAGAGGTGACCAAACTTGAGGCAACATTAAAGGAATCTTAGCGCTTGTTGTTGTTTGTCTGCTCGCGGTTTATTCAGGTATGGCTACTTTCATAACGTGAGCATACATTTTCTGTTATTTTTTAGATTTGAAATATCGTCATTAAAATTACTTTAAAAACAAATTGATCCCATTGGTCGAATCTTTTAAAATCGAGATGCACTCTAGGGAATATGTTTATATTCAATGCTTTATTATAGGCATCATAATTCATTCAAATGTTGTTCGTCCGTATACTTTCAAACGACTTTTACAAGGACGCATACTTGTATAATTTAATATTGTTATCAATTAAAATTTCAGACAATCTTATAACGTGTATATCTTGTGTTATTTGTCTCATATTCATTCATAATTGTGTTATGAAATTGTGACTAAACCCCGATTTATAGATAAGTCAATTTGCAAAAATGCAAAAGAAAACAATATGAATGCAAACTTTTACAGTTCCATTTAATACAATATATTGTAGTTCCAGACAAGACGGCGTATACATGGTTTCCGTATGAAAATGGTGGTCCCCGCGATGAGGCTCTTGTGAAAGCCCGAGTAGTTGTTTGACTCACATGTCTTAAGAAACTTTAGATGATGCTATATACTCACTATCAAAGGCTGTGTATTTGCAGATTCGGATAATTAATTGTTTATTAAGTTGTCCGTGTACATGTCAACGTAAAACCAGAGTGAAGCGACTGAACATACATTTCGGCATAACTTGAAAAATCTAATTGATGGACTTTTAAATAAAGCTAAGCACTATTGACGCCAGTGGAATTGCAACTGTTAACCGAATGGTCATATTTGAAACCACCTTTGTAAAAGTCCTCTAGATTCACCGAATATGTAAGATGGTGTGGTTCCAGACAATTAAAAAAAATGCTTGTGCCTATATGCCTTTGTAAAATTAGTGACCCCAGGGGAGAAGCCAGTTTTGACGCGTGGATCATAATTTAAACAATCGTGGTCAAGACCACACCACAATTTAATGTTTTAATAACAAATACTCAATCCCCAAGCTATGCAGTTTCAAAGGAGAATATATGTACAGTTTTCTATTTTTAAACCCTTTTAATGTCCCCGTTACATAATATATAAAACAAATTAGAACGATCCGAATTCTTTGCACATAGGGAAACCAAATAAGTATTTCTTGTTAAAATCGTTAAATTCAGCGCAGAGATTCAGGAAATACCGTTTGAACAATACATGTATATTGTATGAAAATCAAATTTCGATGTAGTTTGAAACATGTTCAATGAAATTGCATGAAATGTATATCAAGAGCAATAACCTAGTGCAGCATGTTCAAAATTAAATATACAGTATTATCTCCCTTTTAAGAAAGTAATACTCAGGGGTTTAAAATACAACATGATAGTGAACGGCCTGATAATAATATATCGAACAGGCATTCAATACACATGAAACACTATATACACAATTAAGGTCTGATTCTGTCGTCGGAGTGTAATACTGCTGTTACACATGTTTTTTGTGTGTTGTAATGTGTAATCATATAGGGGTGTTGTTGTTTGATTTAAAGCAACATGTCTATTGACTTTATAATAATATGTAGTTGCTCAGTTTGAAGAATGTATACACAACATTTATGTCCTCGGTTAATTTTTACAAATTAAAGCGTAAGCTTAATAATTTATACATAATAATGCAAATGATTATAGGGATAATACACGTTTTTGAAGGCATGATGATCTCGGGCGCTCGAAAATCCGTCCTACCCGAGTGCGCAGTAGTTATTACTTTATATTATTTCTCGTGAAAACTTAAGGAAAGAAATTAATGCAAATTTGAAATGTAGCCGCGCAAAGTAAGAAATGAGGAATTATTTTGGAATTTAATGGTCGTGACTGATAAATATATCGTCAGAATAAGTCATTGTTTTCATAGATGTTTCTTTCGTACAGGTCTATATTATTTCGTTCCAACTTAATTTTCTAAACATTAATACTGCCAACATATTGTCACTGAAGTACTTCAAGAATACAGCAGGAACATTGAAGGTACATACACACTTACATTTACAGCATAGTCTTTTGAAAGTGTTTAGTAAATAACCTTGACTTCATTGACGTTGCCAATAAAATAAAGCTGTTGTCAAGAAAGAGCAAATGGTATAATTTGAAAAGTCGATTGAAATATTGATTGCATTTATCCCTGCATGCATGAGAAAACTGGTGCTTATTCAGTTCCCCATTTATGGTTGGAAAGTTGTCGAAAGCTGGAGTTATTAACAAAGTTCATAATAACTTCATTGAATCCACTAAGAAGAACTCAAAGTAGACTAAGGGAAGTAACTGCGCGTAGACCAGTTTATGGATATGAAAAACACATAACAGGGCTTGAACGGCACGTGAATCGCCTTGTTAATACACGATTTCTCCCGTTCAAGCCCTCCTTTTGCAAAGTGTCTGCACCCCGCCAGTGGGCATTATAGATAGAGTTTATGCAATAATACGTATAAATACACAATTGCTATAATTAGTTTGATAAAAATTAATAAGCCGTAACAATAATTAAACAATTATTGATAAAGATTTTTCAATATCGACAAGTTTACTCGTATTTTTAGGCAACCTCCGTGGAGCGTTTTTATTGCATTCTTACACAGAACCTATCAAATCCATTTAGCCATTACTAACCACGTTATGATGCACGATTAAAACACGTGTTGAATCCGTGCTATTACTTAATGTTTGAATTAGAAGAACTGTCTGTTCCCATTTTCGTCGCTGGGTACAAACATATTACAACATTCAAATATGTCGACAAGTTCACCAATTTTCACACACTACATATGAGACAATCAAGAATCATACCAGGTTTGTAAGGTGTTAGATTTTGATTGAAAAATGCAGTGGCTCTTGAATATCGTATGAGGCAAATACTTCTAGCAGTTTTTCTGGTTGAAGACATGTAACTGGTATACATTTGTCGAATAAACATATCTGCGAAGAAATAGTAGGGGTTTCAAAACGTCGCACGTTTCTCATAATAACTATAGAGAACGTTTTGGTTTGTATCTAAATTTGTATAATCATCTCTCCCTAGTTTTGTGATTTCTTGTCAATCCTTGTCATGGTATCAAAATTCGAGTTTTAACCAAGCGCAGAGGGACTCTTGAGCAAACGTGTACAGTTATGATAAATCATATCAATACAAAACGTGAGAGTAAGCTTTCCTACGTTTTCGGCCCATATTGTTGTGATTGTATTCCCTTTATAAGGGGTAAGAGCGTACGCAATTAAATGAGGTGGCGTTATTGATAAAACTGTTGACTGGTATTCAAAATGGTGGCTTACGGCTGTTTGTTCGATGTTTTCGTTTCAACCTTTGAAGTGAGTGTATATTTAACATACCTATTCGAAATTATCCTTTAAGTTATATTTTAGTATGCAATACCAAAAGTAGTAAACACGAATTGTAAATAGAAAAAAAAATATATATAATATATGTATTTGCAGAAGAAAACACATGTATGATATATCACGTACATGCATGTAAACATATATTTAAACTGCACACTTGTGTGCGTACATATAACTGATACTACTTTAAGCATTTATGCGTCCTCACATGGTATATGATGTATGCAGCATACGTCTGTTCTTAACGATTTAACTATATGATATTTACGTATTTCATTTAGAAGCAGTTGTCTTTCCACAAATTCTTAGCACACATTTATGACTTCTTGCGTTTCTATATGAAAAATCTAACCGCAATTCTTTACGACAGAATATTAAAGTAAGGCTTAGCAGGGACCTATACAAATATATAAACACTTTTATAGGTACCTGGACTGTTAAGAAAGCATAGGCAAAATATTATGGAATCCAATCTTTACGTAAAAATCGTATTAAAAGTCTGAAAATATAGCCGTTTACTTTTTAATTTAAGAGTATAGATGACATCAAAGTCGAAGAAGTGGTTTTCTGGAAGAAAAAATACACACCTCGAGTTAAATGAGGACGACATATACAATTAAGTAAATAATAAAACAAGTAACTCGCATCACATGGAGTCACTTAATATGTAACTTAATAGCCAACAGCGGACAAAAGTTCGTATTTTATAAATGAATATAATATAATTGCGTCTCTGTCCCATTAGATGTTTCGCTAGCGAATTTTTATTTCACATCTAGAAAGTTCTGTCATATAAACCAAATTTGAGCATACATTATTAAATTATTTCATAACGTGCCTTCAAATATGTTCTCGTCTTTGAGCGTTTAAACTTGTATAACACTGTGAACAGCACCCATGGTACTTCACCGATAATATTTCCTTAAGACTTTTACATAAGAACTGTTTGGAACGTTTTTTATAATTATATTTTATTTTATAGAATAAATGCATGAATGAATGAATGAATGAATGAATGAATGCATAAATGAATGAATGAATGAATTAATAAATGAATGAATGAATGAATGAATGAATGAATGAATGAATGAATGAATGAATGAATGAATGAATGAATGAATGAATGAATGAATGGGTGAATGAATGAATGAATGGATGATGGATGGATGGATGGATGGATGGATGGATGGATGGATGGATGGATGGATGGATGGATGGATGGATGGATGGATGGATGGATGGATGGATGGATGGATGGATGGATGGATGGATGGATGGATGGATGGATGGATGGATGGATGGATGGACCAACGCGCGAATGAACGAACCCATGAAAACACAAAATTGATAATTACATAAATGAATGAATGTCATTGAATTAATAAATTTAACAAAGAAAGAAAGAAAGCAGGGTAAACGAATGAACGAACAAACAAACGAACAAACGAACGAAATAACGAACGAACGAACGAACGAGCGAACAAACGCACGAAAAAAAGCAAGACCGAACAAACGAACAAAAGTACCAACCAAAAAACAAACCAAAAAACGAACGAACAAATAAACGAACGAACTAAACAACGAACCAAAGAACAAACGAACGACCCAACAAAACAATCAACAAACAAACAAACGCAAACGCGCAACAATGCACAAACGAACGAACAAACGGGCAGATAGATGGAAGGGTGAATGAAGGAATGAATAGATAAATAAATAAATTAATTAATTGATTAATTTATTAATTAATTAATCAATTAATTAATTAATTAATACATGTATGAATGAATGAATAAATGAACGAATGAATGAATGAATGGATGAATGAAAGAATGAATGAATGAATGAATGAATGAATGAATGAATTAATGCATGAATGAATGAATGAATGAATGAATGAATGAATGAATGAATGAATGAATGAATGAATGAACGAATGAATGAATGAAAGAGACCCTGTTCCGTTCACACTTCTTGTTTGTTATTGTTTTTGGTATTGCATACTTAAATATAATTGACCTATCAACAAATCCTTAGTGTCTTCAAAATAATGAATATATTGTACATTTCACAGCTATGACAAATAAACCACAGTTATTCATATATTCATACAGATTTATTTACTTTAGTATGTATTACATTCAATCTTAAAATGTTCCAAATTCCTTGAATAAAATAAATATTAACATTAAATATTTCACTTCTTTATTGAGTTGAGGACCTAAAAAGTCGTTTTTCCTTTATTATTTTTAATAAGCAATCGAGGAGATCGAGATACCGTAGCCTAATCCGTAGCGGCGTTGATATATCGACGGTAAATATTCACAAACACATAGAAGTATATTTGGAAAATGACTGTACTTAACATGAATACATAACTTTTATTAAAGAAAAAGCATGGAAGCGGATTAAAATAATGCGCCGTCTAAAAACAATGCTTGATAGAAAATCTCTTGAAACTATCTTTTTTGCATTCATACGACCAATACTTGAGTATCAAATGTTATTTTGACAATTGTACCCAATATGACAAAGACGAATTAGAGAAAATTCAAACAGAGGCAGCAAGTATAACATCAGGTCGTACTCGATTAGTTTCTCTGGAGGATCTTTATAATGAGAAAGGTTGAAAAAGTAGTCAAAGACGACGTAAACACATGTTAATATAAATGTACAAAATGAACTTTAGAGAAGCACCTTACTATTTACAGTCACTCCCTCCTAACACAGTTGGAGCATCTAGCCAATACTCGCTTAGAAATTCATCACATTTACAGTACATTTATGCCCGAACTGCATCTCACACAAATTTATTTCTACCATCTACATTATCCAATTGGAATCGTCTTCCAAAAGAGTTAAGAAATGCTGACTCGATTCATTCATTTAAAAAACATATCAATAATGAGCGACCAATTCAAAACCCATTGTTTTCTTATGGAGAGAGACGCTCTCAAATTTTACACACACGCATTAGAACCAATTGTAGTGCGCTTAATGAACATCTCTTCATGCGTAGTTTAGTCACATCGCCTCTTTGCTGATGCGGACTAAAGTAGTTACCTTTCGATTATATCCTTTAATGCCAACTCTATATTAATATCCGTGCAGAACTCATGAACACTAAATCAATGTTTTCCGTTCCCTGTGTCTGAACGATATTATATGGACATTCTGGACTATAAAACTCATACCAATATTGCTAATGCAGTACACAAATATATTATCAAAAGCTACGATTTGAAAAATAGTTTTGCTTCAGAACTTCTCTATAACTCCTTTTCTCTTACTTAGTCATTTCCCACATGTATATAGAGTATCTATGTTATATTAAATTGAACTATTGCCGTCCACTCATACATGCATCTATCTTAAACATTTCTTCCCATTCATATACTTGTCACTGTTTTCTGTTTACCTACTCAACTAATGTTCTCATCTTATCGCACTTATCCCAATTTTATTCGACTTATAAGTTAACCAATTATGTTCGCTTAAAACATGCAACTAAAAATAACCTTTACGGAGAAGAACTCTATAAGACGAAGTCTTTAGTACTTATCCAAATCAATGTGTGTGTATACAAATGGTGTATGTTTCGTACATATGTATATGCATTCTTTTTTTAATAAATATGTTTAAACTAAACTAATCCGTTGTTCTTCTTTATTTATAAATAAACTATTTATTTATAGATCTTTGATTCACGTTTTCTAGAAGCTAATCCCAGACGAAATGGTGAGATGGTTATTCCATATACAGCGTTACTGCGTTAACTTAAGTCCTCTTGAACAGTATAACTCAAGTCGTATCGGGTGAAATTGAAGTATAAAAACTATTAAAAGAAATAACTCGATAACTATGGAAGCAACAGTATTGACTATTTCAAACTTCATATCTCTTCAATTAAATATATACTTACGTATAAAGTTGCAAGTTGAAACAATTTATAATTGATCAGTCGCCAAAGTATCGATCGCTCCGCCCACATTCTTCGATCAGCCAATCAGATATCGATTTTTCACACTCCCCTCAGCATCGCTTATCTGGCCGCCATTTTGTCCGACAAACAAAGCGTATCGTACATATGGAATGGACGTAATTTTAAAGAGTTTACACAGATTTTATATCAAATGCATGATCATTACTGTTCGATCATTATTCAAAATTGTAGGTGCTATACATACTTTATAAAAAGTTATTATTTTATCTTTATTTCTTGAACATATGAACGAGTAATGAGAAAACAAACACAATAAATAGTGTAACCACACCAGTTGTGTGTTCTATAAAACGTGTTTTACCGTTTGATGCACAATATTATTAAGCAGTTTGGGCAACATAATAATTGCCACACGTGCTTATTAATTTCAGCGTAATTGTCTATGATTAATAAATGACAGTATGTTGCGTGGATCTCAGAATGAATGAACATTAAGGCATTGTTAGGTACTGTACACAAGAAAAGAACTATTTAGTTTAAACCTATTTATTTTTAGCTCGATTGCATCGAAAGCCTTTGGCTTATATAAACACTCTCGAGTCCGTTTCCTGGGCCTAGAACCAGTACTTGGTGTCTTCGGTGGAGATCTAAAGAACGCTCCTACGGTGGGGATCGAACCCGTGACCTCCCGGTCGCTAGGCGGACACCATATCCATTACACCACGGCGACCTTTAAAAAAGAACTATTTAATTACCTAAATGATTTCCAATTATGTATTTATTTTCTGTGGATCATAAACAATGGAGATCATTATAAACTGTAAACTTAAATATTGTTTTAACTAAAGTCAAAACAACAAAAAGGTGATTTCAACGCGGCTTAGCTAGCTTAAAGCGACTTTAAGTGTAAAATGTAAGGCTTATAATACAACAACAACAACATTTCTAATACAACATATATTGATACGGGGAGAAATGTGAAAATTAACATATAAGGGCCATCTTGTTATAACTAAACAAATGCATAATATGCTAAATGTATTCAATTCGAATGTTCCTGAACAGCACCGTAATACCAAAATTTCATTTTCCGATAGTGAAATGTAGCAGGTTCCCATTAAACATAAATGAAATAAAATGCATATTAGATCAGTTAATGAAACCACGAAATTAGGCCTGTATTATATTATGGTTACAATCAAAATTTAATTTATATCTAAATTTAAAAAATCTGTGTCTTTTTTAAAATAACACAATAAAACAAAGATCTAAACATTTTTAATAAACAAAAAACCCATCATGATATGGATGTGTCATTTGCATTTAATAAAAATATTTTCACAATTATATATGAATAGCAACCGGATTCACTGCCAGACGGTTTAATACAAGTTCAAAATCAATATGAAATAAATGCTCATTTTTACCACTGATTTTCCATCAACTTCCTATAATATGTATAAGAAACGTTTCTGATAGTTAACTCATTTATTTTGATTACGCCATTTCTCTCTAAAGCATTTATGATTGTATTAAAGTTGTACAAAGCAGTTTAGGTTAGTGTGCGGCTTTAATAACAAGGGCATGATACATCATTACAAGTAAAGTATTTCACTCACGTTATACGCTATAATTGCGATCTGCTTGTCGGAGTTTTCTAATAACTAGACCACGTGACTATGTGGGCGGAGCGATCGATAATTTGGCGACTGGTCAATTGTCGAGATAAGCCCCGGACAAAATGTCTATACGTTTATATTAAGACAATAACTAAAAAAATATGGAAGAAACAATGGTGGTCCGTGTGCACTGTATCAAACATATCTACCTATTATCTTTCATTTCGTGTTTGATGTATGGTCAGGAAAAAATAACCAGTATAATGTTATAGAACGCAAAAAGGGGTCAGACTTATGAAATTGTTTACGTATGCTGATAAAAATCGCACATTAACAACTTCATATCATTAAAAATACCCACATTTTGTAATGATTTATGTTTAAAAAGGGCGACGGACGGGCGGGATATAAACGGACGGAAAGAAAGGCAGACGTTTATGGTGGTTCGTCCAGTATACCCTTCGTATAAAGTGTATAGCAAGGTGTTTCTTTTTTTACCAATTACCTGTACCCGCTATACCCTTTTAGTGGGACCATGACCTGCAAAGTTTTTGCGTAAAATTCACTGTATGCACAAATAAACAATTTATGTTGCAATATTTTAAAGAAAAATATATAATCCTAAACAGAGTTTAGGACAAACAAATTAATAGTAAAACAAAAGTATTGCTTAATTTCACCCCATTTATTTAACAATGTTTTAATGTTAAATGTACTCCATGTCAATCACTCCTCATCCACACACTGCGGAAATCAAGAAAGAAATCAAACAGATAGTGTGTTTCAAAATCATATATAAATTTTCAATATGAACCTTTGTTTTTAAGCCCCTCAACACGTTTTCAATCTTTACTACTTTACATCGCCTTATGGCTGTGTACGGTCAACCTTAAATTTACCTTGTTATATTAAAACTGTTTTTACTTGTATCATAACTGCTAAACATTATGATGTTTCTATAAGGGATTGGTCAATTGAGTTTTAGAAAAGTATAAAATGTGTTGTTTCCTGTAAGAATGGGGTATTAATTTACTACATCCCTGTCTGCGCCATGTCGAGCCTTTGTCAAGCACATATTTTGTAATTATAAAAAAGAGTGTGTGACATTAAGCTCAGAATATGGGACACAAACTAACGCAAAACGTGCCTTCTAAACCAGATTAATCAGTTAGGCACGTTCCTCATTAAATGATTTAAGTCTGAAAACTGTAAAATATGCCAATAGTTTGAGCCTTTATCTCGACAAAGGATTGGAATTCAACATTGTTAGAACCATTTGGTGGAAATATGTGTGTTCTTATCATTGATTGAGTCAATGACAAATAAGCAGCCTGCAAACACAATATGCTGCCAATGTGTGCACAATGACTTTACAATTTGATATTATCCATTTAGCTAGGTTTATTTACACGCTGGCCCTAATCTGTTAAAACGTTTTATGCCAAAAGTGCCTCATGAATGATGTGTCAGAGTTTAAAAGAACTGACATACATTGTTATGCCTAAATTGGACCTTTGACAAGTAGGTAACACCTTGACCCTAGCAAGATAGCAAGATATCTGCACCTATGTGGTAAGTTATTTAATGAGTGAGATATTATTACGTTGCAGTCCAGAAAGCTTGGACGAACAGAAGCTCTGCGACAATTGCGACCGCTATATCAAGCTTTCCATAAGCTGGCTCGATAAAAAAGTAAAGTCTTGTACTAATTATAACCAGCGTTTTGGCTTCGATTAATAGACAGATGATCGCGTGCACTATTTTGGTGACTAAATACTGCAATACTCATTTTGGTAGTGTATGTCTCTCAATGTATGTCTTATGCAACAGAAGCAACCATACGATTTCAACATCCATGGAGGCATTTTTGGGGTGTATGCACATGGTTATAACTTTAACAGTGTTTATTTTAAATTTCTTAGGTGAAACTAGATATTGTTTTATCGAATCGCACAACAAATGCGAAACAAGTTAAATGTGTTGTTAATGAACTGGTGATCAAAATATTATCTTTAACTTAATTCTTATCTTGGAATATTGTTACTCAAATCCGCATACAGGATAAACATGTCGGGTGTTCAATTTAGCACTGCGATGACTTATAGTTCTATAAACATTATTGACCAAAACTAACATAATTGCAAGATAAATTATCTGTGTCCGTATTATAATTTTACTTATTGTATAGTAATATTTTAGTCGCTAGGGCGATTAACTATCTAAAGATATCCAATAAAAAACAGAGGACTGAACTCTGATATAAGGTATTGGTTTCATTTGGTTTACATTAAGAGATAATCGGGAACCCATCTATGTCACGCTTTGCGTATTTTATAACAGGGAAATCCGCGATTATATTATATTAAGCATCTTTTCTCGGGGAATTACACGGTGTTTTCCACGTCGTAAAAGAAACAAAACATGAACAAAGCTTTTTTTCCGGGCTCCATAAAATAATTAAAATGGATAAAGGGATCAAAATAACATTACACATGTAAGTTGGTGATTTGATGAACTATTAAATGTAAGATTAGTAGATATATAACATATTTTCATTACTAGTTGGATTCTGATCGACATTATACATTTTTTTATTTGCGTCGTGCGTCTAATTCATAAGACCTATTACACATACATACATTTCGTTTATTTATTATACAAGCTTGGTTAATACTGTAGAATAACCCGACGTTAGTTACAAGAACCAAGTATATATAAATTATATATCCCGGGTAGTCTTCGCTATAGAAGTATTAGCATAGTTTTCATTAAATGAATGTTAAGAAAATAAATTCAATTAAATTCAAATATAGATAACGAACACAAACTGTAGTGTACATATTTGTTTGACGTGCCGGATTTAGTTTAGGCGTGAGTTTGGATCCAACTTGAGTCGCGAATATTAACCCATGTATGCCTAGTGGACTCTCCCATCCGGCTAAAGTGGACCATTTTATTTCCAAAATAAGGGGAGTATAGTATATTTATTTCTATATTTAGAAAATTTCTTACAAAAATTCCTTTAAGCAAACAGCGCATACCCTGATGAGACGCCGCATATCATGCGGCGTCTCATCTGGGTCTACGCTGTTTGCCAATGCCCTTTTTCTAGACGCTAGGCATAAATGGGTTAAGGTATTATTTTGGTAGTGACATTTAAATTATGTTATATTCCGTCAATTTGATTAAACTATATATGGGTACAGTAGTATGCGTTATGTCAATGTCTTAAGATATTTATATATAACATAATTTACATATAGTATATCAATAATAATAATTATTATTATAATGAAGTGATCGTATGCTAACTATCGATGTAAAATGGTGTTATTATTATGTTAAAACAAATGCTGTTTATTGATAATTTGTGTTGCAGAAGTATGAGCATGTAATGGAGCTATGATATTTATGCGATAATGCATGTAGTTTTATGTGAAACATAAGAAGGGGTAAACATTTGGCTACTAGATATATTAGCAAGGGTCTGGTGTTGCCTTAATATAGCGTTTAGCGAAAACCCAAACAAGCTGTGTAATTGTATATAGTTAACGATTTAAACTAAGCATTTGAGATCGCATTTGGGAGCCCACAACATGTATCACGCTTCTCAAAAAACACTCAACCAATCTTAAATATAACGGTATTTCCTCCATAATAATATAAAGCTTCAAATCAACAAATATTATAATACGCATATATATTTACATATTTACAAAAAATAGTTCAACTGTTAATGCGGATATAGAATCTGTTTTAACACATAAGTTCATTATAGTCTTTGTATACACGTGTATAATTTTCAGGGATCGATATATATGATACTAGCGAATTATTAATGTAACCAAGTAGTAATAAGTGTATCGTATTGAACGCTGTTCTGACAATAGTTTCGTATACAGTCAATTACGTTTTCACACAACATTTAACGCTCGCGGCATTGTTCCACGTACACGCGTGACATTCGCACGACAACCCTTTTTACAGGGAAAATGTTATAATCTATTACTGCACATTTGTACAATATCAGTAAAACCTCGTTTTCAATTGCACGCGCATCCAATGTGACTTTGTCTATATGGAACACTTTTTCCGTTTCATCTGTGTACCATATATTCCCGAGTTTATGCATATATCAAATTACTCGTCAAGTTCGTGCAAACATGGCAATCTAGATGTATTGTGATTAACGCTTTAATACTGCACTATAAAATGTTGACATTTTTATCCGACCATACTGTTAAAACCGTATATTGAATAACTTGACGATTGTTAAAACGATTCTTTGTGTTGTCATACAGTATTCGGTTATACCAATAGGGGAATGTATAGCTTGCAAAAACTTAAAATTAAAGGCAAATAATTGTGTTGCGTTAAAGAACTAGCGGCGCACCGTCATTGCATTGAAATTATGTAAACTGTGAATCAATACTACTGCTGAATAATAAACAATCAAAATGAAAACGACATATAATTTGCAGCCTTAATTAAAAATAGTAGTTCATATGATAATAACAATAATTAACGATTGTATGACGATGATATATGCAAATCTGTTTCAATTTGTGTAAATGTTGGTTGTTTGCAGACACAAAACGTGGTCAAGACGAAATGGCAGTTGTTTGTTAACGACGCACTGCTTGAGACAACTTACATACATGTAATGGCGAAACTAGCCGATGTTTTATCTGAGAAGGAAAGGACCAACTGGTTAAAGTCATGGCTGGCTATAGACATTGCAAAGTCCTACTACTACATCTACTACTACTACTACTACTACTACTACTACTTCTACTACTACTACTACTACTACTACTACTACTACTACTACTACTACTACAACTACTACTACTACTACTACTACTACTACTACTACTACTACTACTACTACTACTACTACTACTACTACTACTACTACTACTACTACTACTACTACTACTACTACTACTACTACTACTACTACTACTACTACTACTACTACTACTACTACTACTACTACTTCTACTATACTACGAATATACTACTGCTACTATCTCTACTACTACTACTACTACTACTACTACTACTACTACTACTACTACTACTTCTACTACTACTACTACTACTACTACTACTACTACTACTACTACTACTACTACTACTACTACTACTACTACTACTACAACAACTACTACTACTACTACTACTGAAGCTACTTCTGCTACTACTGCTACTGCTGCTACTCCTTCTACTGCTGCTGCTACTACTACTACTACTACTACTACTACTACTACTACTACTACTACTACTACTACTACTACTACTACTACTACTTCTACTACTACTACTACTTCTACTACTACTACTACTACTACTACTACTACTACTACTACTACTACTACTACTACTACTACTACTACAACAACTACTACTACTACTACTACTACTACTACTACTACTACTGCTGCTACTTCTGCTACTCCTACTACTATAACTACTACAACTACTATACTAGTACTACTACTACTACTTCTACTACTACTACTACTACTACTACTGCTTTTACTACTACTACTGCTACTTCTACTACTACTACTACTACTACTACTACTACTACTTCTACTACTACTACTACTATTACTACTTATAAAAAAATCATAACAATAATTATAATAATAGAAA
Organism: Dreissena polymorpha; assembly: GCF_020536995.1. NCBI lineage: Eukaryota > Metazoa > Mollusca > Bivalvia > Myida > Dreissenidae > Dreissena > Dreissena polymorpha. Next base: position 62,913,279 of record NC_068361.1, read on the forward strand.
TAATAGTTATAATAATAATAGTATTATTATTGATATAATTCTAATATAATTATATGGTTTACATTATTAATATTATTAATATTATTAAACGTAATTATTTAAGTGATATTTATTTAATGTTATTATTGAATTGGCACATGTCAATTTAAAATCGAAGAGCATTATTAGATTGATTAACATAAAAAAGAATGGTTAAAACAATAATAATAATAATAATAACACATGTGGTATATTTTTTATTGATAATAGGCTCGTAAATTTTGCAAAGCAGTCCGTCACACATATGTCTGCAAAGTGACCGACATTGATCTCAATGACTATTTCACAACGCTTGCTTATCTGCTGGGAGATCCAACGTCACACGCACAAGACAGCAGTGTACAAGACGCTTTGATGACTCTACAAGAGGTAATGTGATGATTGAGAATAAATTATACCAATACATTATAACTGGTAAATTTTTATAAATTAATGTATTGATTAACATCGCATTTGTTTTCACAGCTGAAACAAGACACATTTAAAATAACGACGGAAGAAATGGTTAATAGTCTTCAGGAAGCTCAAAAGACATTGCAGAAAGTTGAACAAGCCGCAGAAGAAGCCATTGATGAAATTAAGAAATTCATAATTATATGTACGGATGACATAAAATCTCAGGCAGACCTATGCAAAAAAGAAATGCTTGATCGCAAAGACGAATGTAATGCTGAAATAGTGGCACAAACCGTCAGCTGTAAAAAAGAACTACATGGTCATACAGATATGTGTAAATCTGAAATAGTGGCACAAACAGATTGTTGTAAACATGATATTCTTCGTAATACATTTAAACGTAAATTGGAAATCAATGCTCGAATAGAGAGCTGTAAAAAAAAATCGAGTTCAAAGTGACACATGTAAATCTGAAATCAAAGAGAAAACTAATACGTGTAAAGAAGAACTTGCCGCTCACATTATTAAGTGTAAATCTGAGCTTGATAACAAAGCATCCACAGCTAAAGAGAAATTGTACGAAGCATCGAGAAACGCTTGTCATGTCGTTGTAGAAGCCGAATTCAATCCATGTTACTATGAAACAGCTCGTGAAGGTAAACATAATTATGTCACAAATATAAATTGTCAACTACATGTTTATGTTATTATCATAACAAGATCGAGTCTAACACTTTACATGATATGTGAAACGTTAACAGTTCAACACATATAAATATCATGGTATTGACAATTTTCATAAAATAATCTCTATTACAATATTTCAGGTCGCTCATTATTCACGTTAATTTAAATATGTACGCCATTGACTTAAACATAATTTCGTCGTGAACATATGATGCAATCCTTGTATCTACATGTTACCATTTACGAAACAAATTATATTTGTATTGTTTCTTCGCGTCATCTTAGAATGAATAAAAAGAGGGAAGTTAACAGAGTGAAAAACTCCAAAATGATTAATCTTGCATTAACGATGTAATACGTAAAACAATTGTTTCATCTTTTGATCTGGTTCATAACTATATTATATGCTCAACATACTTGTTTAATTCTTGTTTACATATTTCGTTTACAAACATGTTATTAAGAGAACATGTTTTGCAATATTGTTTACCATGATATTTTCCATTTATGGCCATATGTAAAATGCTAAAACATTTGTTGGATATATTCATTCCTCCAAATATTCTAAAACATGTTAAGGGCCAAACAAAATCCGTGGATACATACAAAGACATTCTGATGAGAGACGCACGAAACCATCCCTTTATATTAGGGCGAGGCTGGAACAGATAAAACAACATTTTCTACAAACATTGTTCTAGATTGGTGCAATGATTCTTCAGATTCTGAGTCGACATCACAGCGAATGGCGAATTTTAATGATAAACAGACACTTCAAGAATATGAATTTGTATTTCTAGTAACGTTGAGGGATTCACCTACTCAGATGGAACTTTTGCATATGATTGAGGAGCAGATAATTGACAATATATACGGAGATTTGGACCGAGAGAAAGTGTACACACTTCTTCAAATAGTAATGCAAAAAGAACCATGTTTATTGATTCAAGACGGATTAGATGAATGGTATTATTCCAATGGAAAATCGCTGTTGCCGTTATTGCCTACAAGTTACAATCACTGTACAAAGTTGATAACAACTCGTCCGTGGAAACTTGAAAACTCTATAAAAGATTCTTTTGTCGGCAGTTTACTCGAAATTTCTGGTGTAAACCAGTACATGCTAGCAAATTACATATTAGTTAGTTTTGCGAGAAAACACACTAAGGACGTGAAATGTGAGTTCAAAGAGTACATCGACAAGGATCACCTAAAACAATTTGTTAAAGTGCCAATGATGCTAACAATAATTGTGTGCATGTGGGTCGATGGTATGTGTTTTACAGGAACGGTTTGTCAAATATATAGTACGCTGCTTGAAAGTCTTCTTGCAAAAGTCACCAATAAAAGTGAATATTTTAACGATTCGCCTGTATTTTGTTTGAAGAACACACAGTTTATAAAACCAAATATCGAGTTTGTGAAAGCTATTGCTAATGTAGCGTTTCATTCTCTGTTTTCATTGGAGAGGGAAAAATCACTTGTGTTTAGTGAAATGGAGTTGTATCAGTATTTACAACATCACGTCGACAAAGAAGAAATAAAATCAATTGCACTAAATGCTGGAATTTTATCTCTGAGACGAAGTTCCTCCTTCATAAATAGATCATCAACTTCATTCGTACACAAAAGTATGCAAGAGTTTCTTGCTGCGTATTATATTGCTGAAAATATGAACGTCATCGATGAAGAAATGTGTGGATTTGTTATTAAATTTGAGATCGATGTGTTTAAATATCTGTGTGGACTCAATATCAATGCTGCCAACAAATTGACGTGTGTTTTGTATGACACTGTCGCTAGAATAGATACAAGCCAGCCTCATTTCTGCACAAGTCGTACTTTTCAGAACATATTGATATCAGGATATAAGGAAGCGATTGCAAACGGCATTGACGAAAGTCAAATCTGTTTGAAAATAAGTCATATTTATTATGACCGTTCAATTTCATGTAAAGCTGACTTTGAAATCCTAACATGTATACTGAAAGCCAACATTTTGAAAGTGCGTTTCTTGTTTATATGGGGTGATAGTCTCTGCCAACACTTATCTGAAGAAACAATAGATATTTCGTTATTATCGGTAAAAGCAGCTTATTACAGGAATGCCTTTCTTATAGGGGGTGATAGTCTCTGCAAACTCGTCTCTGAAAAAATGAAAGATAATACGGATAGTTCCTGCAAACTCGTCTCTGAAGAAACAAAAGATAATACGGTATACGCAGCTAATGGCATGTATAATGTAAATAAAGGTACATTTGAATTATGTGATCTTTCACCGTGTACTAATCTGGGAGGAATACATCTGAATGGACATATGGTCGTGTTACCAAAGGCATTATACAATCTGAAAAATCTTAAACACATTACAAAACCTAAATACTGTAAGGTAGTTGGCTGTTTAGATTTGTCTGCAAGTCTTTTGCTAGAAACTGTTGATCGGCGATATAGACGTGGTGTTTCCAACTATTCTACATGGAAACATGAAAACTATAAAATATAATTGTAAATACGAGCATTTGAATCTGTCTTCTTTTCACAATCTAGAAACAATCGATCTCATCGATAAGTCCTCATTGTAAGATAAAACATCTGAAAGTGCTGGGGTCATGTGATGGCTTGAATTTACCATCTGCGCATAATATAGAAACACTTAACATTAGTGAACGTGTGAGATTGCTACCTGTTACACTCAGGGGAAATATGGAACACATTATATTAAACTGTATGTGTATCGGATTGGATCTGTCATAGTGCAGTAACCTACAAGAAATTGAGCTCGGGTCTGAAATTATATTGGCACCATTGTCCGCGTCACAGCTTCACAATCTAAAAACGCTGAAATTGGATTGCACATGTGATGGATTAGACTTGCATGGCTGCTATAATCTAGAAACACTCGAACTTGGTAATAAAATAACTTTATCACCAGGAACTTTATGCGGAAGATTGAAACACATACACTTCCGAGGAAAATGTATTGAGTTAGATTTGACAAGTTGTTACGATCTAGAAACATGTATACTCGGTAATCAAATTATATTCTTTCCAGGAAAACTCTCTGTACGATTGATGGATATTAATTTGCAATGCAAATGTAGTGAATTAGATTTAACATTTTGCGATAGCCTAAACAATCTAGTTCTCGGGACGGACGTAACATTGAAACGTGTTGCGCCTGCAGAGAATGTCCGAAATCTTGATGTTAACTGTACATGTATTAAATTAGATTTGTCAAGCTGTAAAAAAATATAAAAAAATAAAAACGGGTCCTGATGTTGCTATAACAACAAATTGTCTGAATAGTTGCACTGAGTTGAAAAAGCTCGCATTGTTTGGCAAATATCGTGAATTGAATTTGTCATTATATCCCGAGTTAGAGACGCTTCAAACTACAATCGAACTAAACAGTTTTTCCTTAAATTGTAAGTTAAAGACAAACTGGTCCAATATACCTGACTCACTGTAGTTCAACCCAAACGAACCACGTGACCTTGGTGAAGAGTTCGACTTTTTACTAAATACCGTGCAAGAATTTAATTTTAGTACGATCGTAGTTAAATCAAATAAGCAGCTTATTGACTTGTTTATCATTCAATTAATTCGATCGCCAAGATATGCTCAGAAGTACACATCCATTGTGCCTTCATTTTCAAATGTGAATATGCATATGATCGATGTTAAAGTGTCCATGTCTTTCCTTCAACGTTTGATTAATTCGCTGTTTACCTCCACATACCAGTGGCATTAAATGTATCAAATTGCTATGTGTCCACGATTGACAATCAGAACCACTTCATAAAATATTGTTGTATGAGTATCAATCAAGGTATGCTAACAATACACGAAATGACGGATGATTTAAGTATTTTGGTTGAAACTATGAGATATACAGATATCAAAAAATTAGCACTTGTTACAAAATTTATACCATGTGTTTGTATATCGCGAACAAAGGGCACGCTAAAACCGAAAGACTCATTAAAAAGTTTAGTTGAAGAAAGAACCATGAATTTTCAGGTACCACAGTCACTAACTCGCCTATTTATCAAAATAACAGAATTATCGCCAACCCAATTTGTCGACTGTGGATCGCCCGATGAAATGTCTGCTGATATTTTCAAGTGGTTGCGCTTTATGTAACAGCATTTTGGGAAGTTATGATGATTTGGAAAATAAATACCATTTCATTAAACAGGAAATTGAGTCCGTAGAATGTGTTGACTTTAAGACATGGGAGAATTTGAAATCAGGTTATGACTGTCTAATTGACCAAAGTGATGAAAGGAATTTCTTCTTGGATACAATGAATGATTGGTTTCGTTTTTTAATACAATTATACTTAAAGGGTAAACATATATCAACAACATAAGTACAGATTTCGAAACAACTGTATGCACACTATTTTGATTTCGATGTATTGATGACACACGTAGTGTACGTGTAATATAAAATATCACAGGTTCACATTCTTCTTGATAATTGCTATAATATGTAATATGTCTGAGGTATGTAAGGACTTTTTATGCTTCGTTTATTTCATTATAGTCATGTAGATTTGCTTTTACATATACTAGGTATCTGAAGTGTAAATGAAGGATTGTGAACTGTTTTAATTTGTGTATATAAGTGGATAAAAACAGTATAATGGCATTACACTGTTCAGGTCTGAAGTAAAAAACAAGGGTTCAGTTACATATTCATAGATTTGTATTACTTTGGCTGATTTGTCCCAAATACCTTTTGATGTTTCAATTTTCCAAGTGTGGTATATGCATGTGCCCATCTCAATACGCCTGTCCGTTCGGCCTTTTGTCTGTCCTTCCGCTGAGTTGTTTATTTAAGTATTGCGACAAGGTCGATTCATCTTTGAAAACATATTTACAAGTATATGCACACCTCCATATGCTGGTTGAATTGCCGCCCCCTCCCCCCATAAATAAAAAATTAATTAATGTGTGCGTCAATCATTTGTCTTTTGCTACAGTTACAAACGTGTTCATACATATTAACCGTAATTTCTGCTAGCGCACCTTGATGCGTTTTTTTATTTGAGTTGTGAATCTTTATAATATCGAGGGGAAATCCTTATTCTACGTCACATGATATTTAATTAAAGAAGTTGTATGCTTTGATCATTCATATATACCTTTACTATGCCTGTTAATAAAATATTCCGTCATACAAATTTGTTTATACCTATTGCTTTCGGTAGGAACCAGGCATGAAGCATGACCGCACACTTTGTCCGCGTCCCACAAAAAATGTATTCTTGGATCATTTGCAACATTTATTTGTTGAACTCACATATATTGTGTTTTTATTAATAAATATTTAGCACATTGACATTTTTCGTAAATTGTTATCGCATATTTCAAATTCACAATTTATTAGACGCCCTTAATTGAAAATACTAAAATTCACCATACATAAGATGTTATCAATATATGTTAACACTCTTCCAAAACTTTGAATTGTTTTCGTTGTTTCCTTATCGATTGTAGTGTTTGTCCACGATGTTCGCGTAAAAAGGTACCTTAATTACTAATTAGCTCATCGGTGCACGATGTACTTATAGTAAAAACATGGAGCAAATTTAAGTACATGTACCTTTTCTTTTAAGAACAGAACAGAACAGAATATTATTTTGACTTAAGCATAACAAGCTTATCGTCATATACAAATACATGAAAAATGTACAGACATGCGTGCTGAATAAAAATAATTACAATGTTCAAATTACATACATCAATTACTAAATCACTTATCACTGGATAGTGTCGTTTTCTTACTATTATTTAGGAGTTTAATAAATTTGAACCTATTAGGTCGCTTGTTATAGAAATCTGGAATATATTTGATTCTTTTTTTAGATATTGCGGATATATTAGTATGAAATGAAACTCATCTTCGATTTGAGATATTCATATTTTAGACAAAGTATGCGAAAAAATGCTTTTCGTGATCATTTATTCATGATTTTTATAGAATGTTTGCATTTCTTTCATTACCTATTTATGTTCAAAATAGCCATTCCCATGTTATTTTTTTTTCATTTACTCTAGGATTTTTTGTTTTCAAACGGGATTTGTTATTCCCATTGGATTTGTTCCCATAAATTGCGTATGGGAAAAATCCCATGGGGATTTAGATACGAAAAAAACGTGTTATATAAACATATTTTAGTATTTAAACGTTTATAAGGACAATAAAATCGTTTAATGCGGAAACAAACTGTTATTGACGAACTCTAATAAAATCTCACAATTTTTATGTAACCACTACCAGGTTATATCTGTGATCAAGATACTCGACAGGAATTTGTCGCATCCGTCTTTACAAGTCGTAAGAACGCGCGTAAATTCGGTACCCGCCTATCACTCTCAGTGTCTGTCAACAGACTCGGTGCCCATGAACTTCGATAATTTTATTATATTCGCTGTGTGTTGTTGTTTTTTTTTACATATTTGTCATTATCGCCGATTGTTTGTGATTGTTCATTTTATTTTTATCCTATAATGTCATAAACAGTTTTGTTTTGTTAACAATTGATTTGTTGACCAAGCGGTGATTAATATTTTTCATAATATAAGCAATTATAATCACTGCAAATTTTCGGCGGTCGTCTCCGCACCGAATCATCGTCCAAGTTGTGTTTTCAATCACCTTTTGTCATTTAAAAACTAATTCGCGACAAACATTTTAGTAATGGGTTGTACATTGTTAAAATATTAATGTTTCCGTTTGAATTTTGCATAGTTCTTTACAAAATTTGATCACAGTTCTAACTTCAAGCTGTTGCGTCAACGGTATTTTCATACGTTATTTTAACTCGCGCACGCATGACTGATTGTTTTTACGTCGTGTATTAACACCCGAATGACTTCATTTCTGCTGACGACGTCAGATAGTTAACGTTACATATTTTGGCAGCAATTTATCAAAGAGAGTATAGTGTTTTTATACTTCTCCGCATGCGCGTTACCATGATTTTAACTCTCCCATCTTAAACGGATATTGAATTTATTTAAGCTATAATCATAGGTAACCTATTTATTTAGCTAAGGATATCAATCCTTAACCTATTATCTTGACAATTAAAATACGGTTAAGAAAGTCTACGTATTTCTGGATAATACCTCGTACTCATTCTGTATAGTTAAATTTACATATTTTATAATGGTTTATACAATAGTAGCGAATATTTTTCGCTTTGTGTTCATGTTAATTTTGTATCCGCTTTATAAAATGTATGCGTTTATGCATTTTTCTGGAGTATATGTCGTCAATAAAACTCATTATCTCCACGAATGGCTTTTTTATGATCTCACTTTTTAAGAATTAATCCGTGACTTAATTTATTATCTGAAAGCAAATGTACACAGAAACTGAGACAATATACAGAGTACAAGTTCCAATATAAAGTTATCTTCATCAGACTACATGCAACTTATTAAAACAAAGCCAAGCAAAGTGCATATTTGAAATACTGATGTATGTGCCTTGATGTGAAATGAACCAGTACGAAATTTGTGCATGCTTCACACTTTTTCGGATAGACCCGCGTATCTTTAGATATAATTGTAATTAGTGAATGTGTAGCCAGTAAATGGAACACGAAATTAAATTATCGAATCTCTGCTAAATTAAAGAAGATTAAGCATAATACATCATTAATTTAGAATCTGCTGCATTTCATTGTCAATGCAAATTTCATATACACTTCAAATATTTCAAGACTATAAATATTTATTTTCAAATACGAAATAACTACCAATTAAGAATCGAGTCGAAACTTTTAAGAACATATATATATATATATATATATATATATATATATATATATATATATATATATATATATATATATATATATATATATATATATATATATAACATAATTGCAATGGTTAATAATACTTCGGCAACACCATGAATAAATTTGTGGTAATAAAAAATAATGTAACAATTTACTTCTTACATTCATTTGAACACACCATCGTTTATAATTATAAAATAAACTTTGACAGGTAGTTCCGTTCTTCTGACCTAAATTCATATAGTTTTACATTCGACTAACATTTTGAAATAGTTTAAAATTATCGTTTATTCAAATAATTATTTTTATCTTCGTGATTTCAGCGAGTGACATGCACAGCGGCCGGTCGTAGATAAATGTACCGGATAAGTTGAATACCCCAAAATATATAGTAATAACAATTTTATAAATTAAAATGTTAATTGTGTTTATTTCTTCCCCTGTTTATATGGCGCATATATAAAGAGCATATATTATAATACACTTAAATCGGCATATCGAAGAAAATCTAACGTTCATACTATTCCACGGAACTTTATAAACACCGGCCGTGGAACAAATGTTATTTCAAAAGTTAGGTCATAATTGGCGTTAATGTTTAATGTTTAATTTATAGTTCGCTATTGTTGTTAATATACCTATGGATCTTGTTATCTGATCTGTTATCTGCTGCTATGTAGCGCATCATCATAATCATCGTGATCGTGATCATTATCAGCAGCAGCAGCAGTATAAGCGGCATTAGCACCATTCGAATCGGAAGCATATGCATGATCATCCTTATTCTCACAATCTTAATAACATCACCGCCATCACCGCTACCATCATATTTTTTAATTATCTTCAGCATCTTCGCTATCATAAACATATTCCTTCTGATGTTCATCTCATTGCCACAGCAAAAATGCAACGACTCAATTTGATCTAAAATATTTCTACAGATTTCATAATTTTAAAGACATAATTCCTTGTCCAAATTAGCAAGTAATTTTAACATCATGTTAAATCGAAAAAAAAATAATTAGTACCATTAATAACTGTAACGATTCGGTTCGATGCATCGAAAAACCGGTTCAACGCCGCCGATTCGATTTCGATACCAATACGGCAAATTTCGATTCGATTCAGTGCAATCCCGATTGATCCGCATGTTAAACCTTACTTTCCAAATCCGTCATCTAAACTTTTTTGTCATTTGTAATACGTCTTTTTATTGGTCAATAGCCAATATGGCATCCAACGAATGAATGAACAATATGCTGAGCATTACATTAGCCGGTAAAATGGCTTCTTCATCCACGCCGAAAGACGCACCGTCAAAATTAAAATCAAAAGTATGCGAACATTTCGGGTTTCGCGAAGGTTCTGATGCAAAGGCAACTTGCAAAACGTGTTTAGTGGACGTAAGCTACGCATATGGTTTGTTTACTAACCTGTGTGCATTCTGTTAAGAAGTCAACTGGAAGTTGTTTATTTACTAACATGTCTTTTTTGTTTTGTTTTTCTGTTAAACACATGTGATACATTGTGCATTGTATGTTATTTAAGAATAATTCAACTGGAAGTTTTGTTCAATAAATTTGTTACTTATAAAACAATGTTGCGTTTTTAAATTTTATTTAAAAAAATAAACACTTAAAATATACAACATAATAAGTTAATAACAAATACCAAACATATTAATTTATACTCCGGACAGACCAAATAGTTTGCAAAATAAGCAGCAAATAGTTTAATTTGAATCGAATCGAAAATAATCGAATCGGACCATTAGGTATTGAAATCGACTCGAATCGAATGATGAGTGAATCGTTACAGTTCTATTAATAACATCTACAGAGATTAATTAGTATGCGTTTCAAAAACGTATGTGTTTATTTGCTCTCAAATACAATGGTCTTTAGGTCAGAATATACTAAATAGTTTCCCTATATAATTCAATGTAAAAGCGACAACTTTAAGCCAAAATAAATGCAACATTTTGGACATAGAGACCCCCATAACCATACCTTTTCTTAAAGGCCATTCTAAGCGGAATCGATTTATGCAAAAAAAGATATGTCATGTACAATGCAAGAAAGAACTTGACACAAATTTAAATCGACTGTTTTTGCAACTTTTTTTTTCTGCCGTTTCTCAGTGGAATGTAACCTTTTTCAGTGCAATGGTTCACTATAGTCTTCCAGTTTATCATATTTCAGGGATTCAGTAGTGAACACCTATTCATGCCCTACCATTATCTCCGAAAGCTAACACCCGAATAATAGTAAAAAGTGTAAAACATGCCTTCCTGTCAACGATGATATTTTTTTGAGAGTACAGTGTACTGAAACCATTAGGCATTTATAAATTTGTAATGCTTTTATTGATGAACAGTTTGAAAAGGAAAGGTGTTCCCTCTGTATTTTCCGTGGGAAAACATGTGCAATTTATTCATAAAAATAAGTATCAGTGAACGCTTCATATGTAAATGAATATCAAAAAATAATAATAATAAATATTATAAAATTGACAAAAGCTGGACTGGTAATGCTGTTTCGTTACTACCATAATTGTGATCGATTTTATTACAAATTTAATTATAACAGGGACCTATACAAACGTGTATATATGTAGATATGGTGATGATGATGATGATGATGATGATGATGATGATGATGATGATGATGATGATTATGATCATGATGATGATGGTGATGATGATGCATGTCAAACTGACAACAATTCTAATTCAACCCTTCTACAATTTAAACATAAAGTACTCTCATTTGACAGGATATTGGGTCATGTTAAAACGTAAAATTATTACATAATGTTGTCTACGGGCTTTCCCTTGCACAATTTTAGAGACGAATATACAACATACGGATGTAGATTTTAATAACTCGGTTCAGTAAAATAGAAAGAGATTGTATTTGTAACACCATCAACTAAATTTACAATTAAACTGCAATTTAAAAACAAAAATTAAAAACAAGAAGCAATTCAACATTATACTGACATAAAAAAGCTCAGCCCTATCTCGGGCAGCCGAGAAAAAATAACATGATATGATTTTTTATTTCGGGCAATATACTGTGTGTTTGTACCAACTGGCCATACTGTTATAGAATTATAAATGGGATCCAATATATGTTCGCAAATATATAATCTTGCGTCCGATTAAGTTCAGACACGTTTTATTCATAGTTATAAGTTACATCAATTGGTTTAAAACAGGGTGGGGGGGTAATTTTCCCCCAGGAGTTTATAGATTTTGTCAGCGTTCTTTTATGTCCCCCAGTCTAAACTGGGAGTAATATTGTTTTGGCCCTGTCTGTTTGTTGGTTTGTTTGTTGGTTTGTTGGTTTGCGTCAAACATTAACATTGCCCATAACTTTTGCAATATTGAATATACCGAACTTGACATTTGGCATGCATGTGTATCTCATGGAGCTGCACATTTTGAGTGGTAAAAGGTCAAGGTCATCCTTCAAGGTCAAAGTTCAAATATATTGGGGGACATAGTGTTTCACAAACACATCTTGTTTCTGATTATGATTATGTATTATGATTATTATATCGTGATGTTGAACAGTTATCGTTTAATCTTCTGTTGGCATAAATGATATATCTGAACAAGCCCGCTTGCTTAATAAAACACTAAACATTAAGCCAAAATTACACTTATTTGATTCCATAGTTCAATCTAGTAATCTATTTAATTCAGCAATATGGTGAATACAAGACTTTCATAAAAGTATGCATTAAAATTGTTATTGGTGTTATACGGTAGAACCATTATTTTGCCGTTTATGGCAGAAACTGATAGATGGTTTTTATGTACGAAAACCCCACAAAATTACTTAAATCTGATGAATAATCATTAATCAATCGCTTATGGTGTATATAGAGAATACGATGTTAGTGTTATTGTCTACTAATATTTATCCGACGAGTTGAAGAGAGGGTTACATGGCGAGGCTTGCCGAGCCGTGTAAGCCTTTCTGAGAGGAATCGGATGAATTCAGGTTCACTTATTATATTTTTTCTATTAAAGAATTCTATTTATCATACAATAATTTTTAAAATTAAGTTGTTCCTGATGCAATAAAAAAAAGTCTTTAACTTAAAAAATAAACAATAGAAAAACAGATTAAATAAACTGAATCTAACATTGCGCACTAATATTAAATTGTATGTGATAGTTTCTGTTTACGCTAATCGAAATAGTCTTTAAGAATGCCACGAAAAAGCAGAGTAACAAGACAAAATATCGCTATATGCCTCGATTACAATTTAATCAGCATTCAAAATGTTACCCACTCATGTAGAACACAGACGGTTGTTTTCAAACTAAAATTATAGTTTCACCACTGCAAAATACAAAAAAATGCTGCCATTTTCAACTTAATCATCAAGCATGAGTCAGCATTTATCATCGACGATATTGTATATTTTAGTCTATAAAAAGACCTTTATACACACTCAAACTTACTTGCTTTAAAAAAGTAAAACAAAAACTGGTTCTTGTTCTACTCACCTAAGTTGTGTAACAACCATATGTGTTTACGTCAAGTTTAGTTTGCTTTCATGACGAGAAAATTCCATGACAATTCTGCGCACATTATAAAGTATACATTTCGTCATCGCCATGAATATTTTCCATTTTGAAGCACTTCTTGTAATTAGGCAATTCTTTGTTGACAGACGTTTTTGATCGACTGACAAAGGAACGACTTATTCATCAAAGAAATTACTCTATTTATTTAACATCGATTTCCTTCGAAAAGTTAAAAAGCAATTCACTGACACTTTTCTTAGTCCGTCAATTGGTCAACAAAACATCGCGTTATTCGAGTACATTCGACATTTTAAAAAAATCGAAAATTCACATTATCCATCCATCTGACTGACATTTAGATCCATCAATATTTTCCTCAAAAGCATCGATACCCATCACATAAAACTACAAATATGACCACTGCCGCCGCCACCACTTAAATCATCTCTTCCACCGCTGCCTCTACCATCATCACCACACCCGCCATCTCTTACATCACCGCAACCACTGCTATAACTTCCCTCAATACAACTACCGCCATCGCAACCGCCGCCGCTGCAACCACCACCACAACCTACAACCTTCACCGCCATGCTATAATTTATAAACAATTCGTCTGTGTTTTCAAATAAATGTATATACCTGATGATTTTTGCACAACTATTTTATATACTTACTTACGCGCTCTTATAAGTCATTAAAAAGTAAATGCATGGGTGATCTGTACTTAGTTTGCTAAGGAATGTCTTAGGAACCCATTTTTTTCAAAGATATATGAAAACATTAATATAAAATCGCTCCTTTATTTCAACTTAAAATTAATCATAGTAGGACAGTTATGAGTAAAGAAACCTATTATTTGTTATTATAAAACAAAACTACTTATTTGTAAGTGGATCTGTATCCATAGGACATTCAACGGAGATACCGTTCATTAACATAGTGCGTATTAATTTAAAATAAGGACATACGTTATTAGATTCAATATCTCCACATGAACGTAGTGGTGATTTGATATGTGGTTTTTTGCGTAAAGGTGCTTATTAAGTGCACTTGATGTGTCCTCGTGCGCGAATAGTTAATTTGAAATAACGTTTTTCTGTATAAAAATAACGATATGTTTTAATCAAGCTTTTTAAAGCTTGTATTTAAATATGTTCAACGATTCGCTTTTGCGTAAGTCATTCGAAGTACGGATAGTGTACCAAGTAGCAGCTCCGATATGTTGAGGTACCAGGTCGGTCAGGTACTGAGGGGTACGAAAATTTTGCATTTTGTAAAAAAAAATTGTGTTTGTCGCTTCAATCATAAATCGTTTCCAAGTTAATTTATATTTGCGGTTTGGTTAAAGATACTAATGTGGATATTGAACGCGCAAGTATTTAGTATGTTTCGTTATGAACGGTTATGCAATTCTGTGATAAACGGCAACCACATTTTGTAAAAATAAGCTTCCTAATCACACTAGCAGTAACACGCGTTTCGAAAAATGCAATCAATTTTCTTGACTGTACAATAGTGTTCAAGAAATGTTCCATAATATTAATATACAAACTCATACCAGCCGCTTAACGTTAAAATGAGCATTATGCCGATATGTAACAACATGGCGTGAGTCAATAGCGGCCGGCGTAGCTCTTGACCAGACTGCGCGGATGAAGTTCGTGACAAAGCACCCATTTTCGCATATGCATATTCTGAGAAAGCTGGGCATAATGCATGTGCGTAGGGTGTCGTCCCAGATTAGTCTGTGAATTCCGCACCTGCTAATCAGGGACGACACTTCCCGCTTCAGCTAGATTTTCGGTAAAAATGGACCTCCTTTAAACGAAAAATACCATTAAAGCGGTAAGTGTCGTCCCTGATTAGCCTGTGTGGACTGCACAGGCTAATCTGGGACGACACTTTACGCACATGCATTTTGCCCAGTTTTCTCAGAACAAGACACATATTATCTTATTGATTACTCTGAATGATATATACATACATGTATTGGACAGGGAATATTTGTCAAGGTATTATACTTGTTTGATATTATTGATGGCAGAGGAACTTGTTGAGATTAATATTCATTCTGTCTTCATTTTCTTTAGAGAAATCAAATGTTATCGCGAAAATTTGTCAGCGTTGTGTAAAATATGACAGAGTTGTCTTCACAACTGCGATTCATTTTTACAAGTATATTGCTTGAAATCTGACCAATTGGACTTGAAAATCGTCTTGATCAAAATATGTCAGTTGCATGAATGCAAAAAATGTATCATTTGTAGCATTTTGATCACCATAATAATAATAAACTACCTGTATTACATTTTGTGTGAAAATATATCATTGTTCTAGCTATTGATGAAAACTTGTTCTGGAATTGAATAACTGTTCTTATCCATGATAATTTGTAACTGTTCATGAATGCATTTAGGTCAACAATTTTAAGACCCCTTCATCAAAATATGTTGTTTGGGGTTTTTGATTTGATGTTTGAAGGTTCCTACAACACAATTTGATCTTGGTTGTGGCAAAGAGACAAGAAGGTTAATAAACAATGGAAGTCTCAAGGTGAAAGGGAGTTCTATTCCTGTCTGTTCCATAACATATAATCAATGATAATTTCTATTTAACTACTTTGTCATTATAATGTGAATCAATTTTATGAAGAATAACAACACATGTTTAACCTTATGATTTAAATTTGGTACATCTCCACTCTTGTTTCCACATTGTTTTTATGGATCGTGTGCTGTATTTGTACGTGCCTATCAACACAACAATATTTTTCAACATTAATGTACAGGCCTGCATATTGTGAAAAGAAGTGCAACAAATGAAGTGAAGATTTCAATGATTTTCTGACCCGTCAATTAATAAATTAATAAATTGGTAAAAGCAAACTACGATACATTGCATTATTCATTGTAAATGTTTATTCCCTTTATTTGATTTTTATTTCATTAGTCTAATCGCTAGTATTTAAGCACGAATTATTAAATTTGATGCTGAAATAGGATCTCCTTGATGACAGACACGTTCTTATATAATTAAAATAGCATTTGACAAAACCCTATTCAAATGGATATTGCATCATCCATTTTATTTAAAAAGTGGTATCCAGTTCTTAAACATCGGTCAAAAGTTGTAAAAAATCAAATACTTGTTTAATAAAACCGAATGATAAAGTATTGATTGTTTCGAGGTCTTTGAAAATAACATATATTTTTGCCTCTAAATTAAAAGTAGTTCAAGAAAAGTTGATAATTTATGACGAACTGTATATGGCTGTTATCAATATCATTTAACGTTTTTACATTATTAATATGCCATTTCACATAAATGCTCAAGTTGCTAATTACCAAAATTGTATTTAAGATAGCAACGAAATTTTAAATTTTCTTCAAACTTTAAATATGTTAAAGAAGTGTGCATATATTGAATAAGCACTTTTACAGTTCGCAATGACAAGTTAATGAAATATTTTGAATCTTTGATTGTATATCGTTATACTTGAATGATTAATCATGTTTATCTGTGTGTGATTATTCGCAAGAATTAGTATTTCACTATGAATAAATTGTATGTGTTTATATATTATACGATAAGAATGTATTTTGATCAAGTTATTAGATATACAGCACAGGGATAAAATGTTTACCTAATGGTGAGCCTATAAACTTCCCTTGCTATGTCAATGATTCGAATCGTATAAAGACATATTCATGTATAATGCTTACGGAAATTTATGATTTGCATATATATTGTTCGTATTGAATGATAAATGCGAACGTTATTCAATCAAACGTAATCTAAAAAGCACGCTTCTGTGAACATGACAAAACACTATCATACTCATAATAAAATTGTATTTATCTTGAAAATATACTACACAACTGATTTGCCACTGATGACGCAACTATAATTTATACACTTATTGAAATAAGATTTGAAAGAGAACATGTGTTATGAAAAAAGGACTATCGACATTGTTATGGGTAATACATTTTGCAAAACTCATTTGCACGATTACTGATTAAACACATGTGTAATTATGTACTTTGCCTGCCATTAATGAATGTTACTATATTAATGTCATAAGTATAGTAAACTTCTTACCAACGTTTTATTTTAAATTGTAAAATTACGAAACATATCCACTTCTTTACGATGTTTAATAATCAATAAATGTATGTTTGTTTTAGTGATCGTGTTTTGTTAAGAAATACACAATAATAATGTGTGTATTTATTAAGACATATGCTATTTATTGAAGCATGATGTTTCACAAAATAGTGTACGTTTTCGTTGATATTTAACTCCCATTACTAGGCAATGCCACGATTGAGTTAGTTTGCTTAGCAAGAAAAGTCCATTCATTTCGTTCATTCATTTCAGACGTTTGAACTAAAATTAAAAGTCCATATACTTCAGATGTTTAAACAAACATATAATAGGTGCAAGTGCGTTCAACTTAATAATGACATACTTGTAGTAGTGTGAAATTAGTTTTGATTTATTACATCTTCTTGTCAATATTAAGTACATTTATTTCATTTTCAAGAATAAATTATTTTGTTATTAGAATCTTTATGGGATTACACATAACCTTTTAATAGCCATTATTATCTTGTTAATCTGTCGAACTGTGAAATGCTTTACTCTGAATTATTAATGCTGTACAAGCTTACTATTGACCTATTGTTTCGGCTTAAGTACAAAACACAATAAGAAGTATCCCAATGCAAACCGAAACGCCATTCACTTAATACTAACGATTTTCTTTTAAATTAATTCGTATTTGCCCACTGCAAATAAACAAAATCTGATTACACCAATGTGTAATGAAGGATTTCATTTAGAAAAAGTATTGATTTCATAAAAAATCCGAAGAATGTTTATATTTACGCCAGGATGTAATTGTATGGCCTCAAAATGTAACATGATGCAATTAAAAAATAATATATATACACGTATGGATGCTTCTTCTTCCGTTTATGAATACCGATTTGGAGTAAAAACGGTTAGGTTTTTAAAAAAAGGTTATCGGGCAAAGATTAATATTCGTCAAGTTATCAATTACTTAAGTTTTTTTGTATTTACATACACTTCGATATTAAGGCTAAATTATGCATAACAAGTAAATACGTTTCATAAAGTGAGGATTACCATAATAAATATGAGTTTCTAATTAGCCATGGTCATTAGTAACAACTTGACCCTGACCGAAAGAAAAGTACTAGGCCCGTTGTGACATTTTTTATCGCACGATATGTACTGACATTGTTTTATAATTGTTTATGTAACTTTTTAAATTATGTTTCCATCAAATAATGTTAAATATAGTGTATTTAGACTATTTTAGCAATGACGTTTTACAGACAAAATTTTACTTTTGAAATAATATCCTTATTGTTCTTTTTTCACAGTAAACAAATCAAAGAAGGGGATACGGGTACAGGCTCGCGCCTTGTGAGTTTCTATATCATGGTTGTCGCCGCTTATAAAAGTATCTGTTCACAATTTCTAAGGACGTCTTTTTCATAGATGTTCTAAAAAATAACGAAGCCAAATATGAAATTATCTCAACATGGCCATCAACGTTAATCTCACATTTTCAATTTAGGTAAGCAACTTATGTAATGTTAAGGATATGTACTCCTTTACGTACAAGAGTTAACATTGTTTTGCAATAAATAAAGGACGATATGCCTCACTATGGTTGCTCACAAGCTGATGCAGATAAAGTTTAACATAGAAAATCAATTAGCCACGCTGTAGTTTAAGGGCTAATTTCATTGATTAAACCATGAAGTGATATATGATTGTTGTAATCACGATACAGATATTAATAATGATGCCATTTATCTAAAAAAAATCATGGGTCAATCTATCAGAACAATCTGATGTTCTAGATTTCTCGTTAATAGCTACAAAGCGTAAATCGGTAATCCGAAATCTGTCTTGTAGTTGTATATTAAGGACAAATATAACCTATATATTAATTTCAACACCGATTGCCTTTTTCTTGTTTATGCTCAATCAATATATGAATTATCACAATTATCAGTATGATTGTGTTCAACTTAATAACATTCAAGTGCGCATCACTATTGCAAAGGCTAAAACCAAGTTTTGCCTCAAACAACATACAAACTTTGTTCGGATTTCAACAACGAATTAATTATTTTTTACACATTTTATTATTTATTCAATAAATGATATTATTACAAACAGGTAAATACACACGAATTATATGTTTATGCTTTTGTCTGTTTAATGAGTGCAATTTTGTATACAGACATGCATCGGGTGTATTGCAATTATAATTAGTTTTAATACATATATACATAAGAAGTATGTGATAAATTAACGACGAAATGCATGCATCAAAACACTTTCATCAATGTTAGTAAAAGACATATAAATACGAGGATACACATTTATTTAAGAGGTGGCAAACGAGTATATGAACATCTGTACTGAGCAATGGAAGCATATTTTATACAGACAGTAAAATCTAAACAACAAATGTTAAGAAAGTCCATTTTATTAGGTAAATTACTAGTATATGTAAAGTTCGTCAACAGTTACCATACACGAATTTTTTCAATCAAAGTTTTAATTTATTTGGCATTTGGCAGAAAATCCTTGAGCCATTTGAAGCATAGATATATTGTCATATAATATGAAACAACGCACATTCATTACAGTGGATAAGACATAAACACACTAATTGACAGGGAACATAACGTGGAAATGTGCAGGTATACATGTGAATATAGTCGTTCGTGTATAAAAGATAATATTAAACAAAAACACGAAAGAAGTTAAGGAACATATTATTAGGAAATCGTACTTCATTTAGATAGCTATATATACCGAACATTAATACTACAACACAAATTGTTCTAGAGCAATACCGTAAAAACTGCCCAATTCAATATCTAAAAAATGATTATAGTTTGACACGATTTTATTATTTGTGTTAAGCAGATTTTTATAATAATGTATGTATTCTGCATGCTTAATAATTGAATCAAACTGTACTTATAATGTTTGTTATGAACAGTACAATACCGTTGACAAATAAAATTATGTAGATAGGTACAACATTAATATCTGCTTGGTAGATCATCTAAGTTTATATTAATATTAAAGTTATTAGTGAAAATGATAACAAATAGGGGTGATTTTTTCTACCATTGTTTAGGTCTACAGTAAGGAACGTGTTCATACGTAGAATAACCAAAATAAAACAAACTTAATAAATGACTGTAAATATTAATATATTTAATATATATATTAATATATTAATTAATTGTATCTTGACTGACGGTATCAAAAGCAAATTCGTAATATATGAAAGCTTACCATAATTTACCTTTCTATTTTTTCATCAATTGCAAGAAAACTTGCATCATTTGTAGAATAGTTATCTCTACTAACAAATATATGATTATTAACAACTTGTTAATTCCCACATATCTTAAAACGAGTACGCAATACGGGTATCTCTCCATAATAAGCAGTATTGGATACTCAAAATGTGATTGAATTGTCAAAGGTATGGAAAAAGAAACAAACAAATTTGCATCGATGAAAAAGCAGCTACATTATCAAAGTTTCGGGATTAAAAAATGGTCTAAGGCTTTATAGTTTAACATATTTTAAATACTTATCTGGGGCAATAAAGGTGATAAATATAAACAGGATTATCTTTAACCATATAAAAATCAGCGGGCGTAATCTTACTTTAAGGTTTATGTGACATGTAAGAGGGATATGTAAAAACTAGGGATGTCAACGAATATCCGAATATTCGAATATTCGGTCCCGGACCGAATATTCGGATACTGTTTTCCGAATCGAATATTCGGAAGAAAAAATAAAAAATCGATTAATTTCAAAGACTTTGTATTCGTAAAATTTGCTTCAAACATTGTCAAAAAAGTTGTTCCTCGTGTCATAATGTTTATTCCGGTAAGCGCGATAATGCGTCGCTATGGTGATGACAGTATACCGGTCATAAATCCCGCCTAACAAAGCCAGACACTTTGTGTCTAAATTATAATAGTTGCAAATCGCGTCGGCAATCAAAACACCGACCTGCACTTGATCCAATGACTCGAATTACATTTAAAATTATCAAAGATTAAATGAGTAAAGGAAGAGCCAACTTTGTGTAAAAAACAAATAAGACCGTATGGCAATTAAAACACCGACCCGTCTTGATCTAATAACTCGAATTACATTTAAAATGATCAAAGATTAAATGAGTAAAGAAATAGCCGACTTGGTGTGAAAAACAAAACAGATCGTATGGTTATAATCACGTTGTCCAATCAAAAAAGCTTTTAGAAAATAATTTACTCAATCTCTAATGAGTACCTCTAATGAGTATTTGCGTATCGTATGGTCCAAATTTTAATTAATTACTCAATATTCAATCAGGTATTATACTATAAGAAATGTTTTTGGTATTTCACCCTCATTTTATTGAAAATATTATAACTGCTACACGCATAAAGTAAATATCTGTCCAAGCAAAATGCCACCTACGCCTTCCACTGATTGGAAGTATTTCACGACATCATCCGCAGTCGCCGATACAAGTGTCTTTTAAACGTGGCAACTTTAAAAGACTGACTGTTTAGTCTGTTAAACAGGTTCAAAGTGTGTTGTGGCTATGTACATAATTCGTTTAAGTTCAGCATAAATTATATTTAGATCTAACTGTTTTGTCATGTAATTATTTTGTCGTCTTGTAATATTATGTTTCTCGTTCTATTGTTGATGTACACTTTTAATAGTTTAAAAACAGTTTTTGTCATTCAATTTTAACAATAAAAAGTAATCATCAAAATCAGCTTCGAATTAGCGACGGCAACGCTGTGTCAATATTTAGTCACTTCCGGTGAACTTCCGGTAAAAACGAAAGTAGAATTCATGGAGTAATGGTACGGTAAACAAAGTTCACTTTTTTCCAACAGATGTTGACCGAATATCCGAATATTCGTTCGGAAGGGTGACCGAACATTCGAATACCGAAATCGGTATTCGTTGCCATCCCTAGTAAAAACTTTTCATTTGAATTTTCCGAGAAGGATAATTATTGTTTGCAATATTTTACCATATTCCGAAATGTGCGAGTAGATTGTGTGCTCATATATGCAATATTTGGTTACGCAATTATTTTTGTTTCCCAAATTTATTTTCTAACATTAAAAAGAAGCTTATTTTTATCACAATAATCACAACATACGTGTTCTTAGCAGTATTACATTTATGTTTGGCTGATTTACAGTCATTATCAAACCAAATAATTTTTCTGAGGGACTATCATATTTTTAAGCAAAGCATTTATTTGATATAAGTTAGAGAATGATAAATCGTGTATATTGTATTTAGAAATTCCGACATACACTCCTCGGCATACACTGCTCGATAATATTTATTGCGTGTGAACACTTTTTTAAACGTTTTTTGTTTAAAGAGCAACTATCACTTTTTAAGTTGGATTACTGTTTCACAATTTTCGATTGCTTGCTATTTCATATATCAGACAACTCTGACAAATCAAGCCATTTATAATTATTAACAGATTCATACGAATTCTAATCACAAATACCATAGTCAATATTATTCATACGAGGCTATTATTTATATAAAAAACATATGAAGGTAATTTCTATAAATATATTTAAATGAACATGTGCAATCATCTTTTATTAGTTTGCATAAACAGTTACACAACGTTGGTAACTTATTTCAAAAATAATAACATTTTGTATAAAATTTATGTCTAGTCGGCCGATTATTATCGAACGCTCTATCGGCATGTGAATATATTGGTCGAGGTTTACACGTAAGTACAATTAAGTTCAATTCATCAATGTCCTTACTCAAATCGGGTTCAAAAGGATTTCCTGTTATCATAAGGTGTATACGAATTAAATTAGAATATTGAACACAATCCAATCATACAATATATGCTTTTATCACATGCCATACCCTGTTTCCCATGTTTAATGTACTATTTAAGCGTTTTCATTTTCTTAGTTTTCGTTCGATTGATCGATCGCATTTTTTTTATTTTGCTGAAATGACGTTGCAACGTCAATTGGCGTCACGTAATGTAAACAATATTCGGGATTTATCATTATGTCTGCGTAAATATTTATTTAATTTGCTCATTTAAAAGCATGTGATAAAACAGATCTGAAACTCGTTGTCGTTTCATACCATATTGTATTAAACTCGTCCAGGAAATTCGTAAGTAAGCTCGCTTACTAACAACATTCCTGAACTCGTTTAATAAAATATGGTATGATATGACAACTCGTGCAAGATCCTATATATAGAGTGAACACAAATTAAGCCAATATTGGCGAGCGATAAATCATGCAAAATGTTTATTATTATTCCGTTATTAACATTCAACTAATAAAGCTATAAGTAAGCAGTTATCATTAGTTAATATACATATATATATTCATCATTAAACCTATTATATATTGTACAATGAATCTATTATTTTGCGATATGTAAGATACAATCATTATACAAACGTATTTGGAATACCAATACAATATAAATATTTGTGCGATATGCAAATGTACGATGCAATAACTTTGTTTTAAACGCAGTCTCATCAACGACTTGAAAAGATGGTCCAACTCCATGTATGTTAAAATGAACGCGCCATTTAAAAAAAAAAGATGTGTCATACGTGTAAAAAACAGTATCTAATACAAGTTTGATCTTTTAGATTTTTGGCCTGAACTTTATGACAATTTGTTATTGTTATTTTTATCTCATATAATAAGCAAACATATGTGCAAGGGTTGTTTTGTTATTTTCAAATAAAGCTTCAAATAGCATTCAAATTATACTTAATATGTTGGTGTACGACCTAATGAAAAATACGATGAATATAATTACCATGAAGAAAATAGTTTTATTCACGCTGTTTACTTTGCCAGTAGGATCTTATAATACGAAACTGACACATTGATTTGTGAACATGTACATCACAGTTACAAATTCTTATGTTTTATCTAAATTGTTCATTACGTTATTTTCATCAATGTTTTGGTAAATAGTATTGACACTAAAAATTTGACCCATGAAATCATATTCTTCAAAGATGTGGTAATAAAACGACACAATGAAATGATACCTGAATAAAATAAAAAATATGTAGACGTATATTTGCATAATGACCCACATTACTTTGTTTTGTTGTTGACTATTAATGGAAAATATCCCCTGCTTATGCAAATCGGATCTATGTTCCTAGATTCGTAAATTGTTCACATAGTTTGAATATGTGTCGAAACTGGAAATGTACTCCAAAATGCATTCGTGGCAAAAAGCAAACTGCTCCTGAAAAATAATATAACACGTGTACTTAAATAATTCACTTAAGTGACAATAACTAATATTTAAAGAGATATAATAAATTATTGTGTCCGCGATAGTGAAATAATACGCGATTCTGTTGTACGACCAATGCTTTGAATGACGAGGCGATGTCCCCTATCCATAAATCAAGTAATTCTAAGTGTATTAGTGTGTATATTGTCCTATGATGTATAGGCCATTGGTCGTTTGTCTCAACTAAAACACTTTGTTATAGTTAGAATGATATCTCTTCTGATAATGCTTATTGAGTTTCATAATTGAATGGTTGCGATTAACTTAAGTTATATGCATACAAAACTTCAACAGAGTCTCCGATGTTTCCGTTTGCAAGCATTTCACTAATGTTAACATAGTTCTTCATACCTGATTTGAAACCACTCCTCTCCGCCTGGTCTTGACCTTTGTGATGGCGTTTACCACGCTGACCTCACGTTCTACTTCCATCATCTCAATTAGCATTGCGACGACAGACAATAGTCCACCCTTGTCTGCACCATTCCTAATAATATCAATCATACAGAACATTATAATCAATTGAGATCTGTGGTCCAACTGATTAAACATTTATGAACGCATGCCTTTGAATTGTTTTTTGTGGTAAGGCTATATATTTATAATAATCAGTTTTATGTCTTATTATGATTATGTTATAATGTATGTTTTAGCTAAGACTTAACGGTGAATGATAATATTCGACAAAAACTTGACAGTATATATAAAAAAGCTTTCATTTTACATGATCGGTAACTTGCTTTTACTATATAAGCAAATGTTTAAATAACACAAAATTGCCAACAACTTGTGAAATATTGTTGTAAACCCGAATTTTATGTTATATCATATGTTCCATATTTTTAAATAAATTTTAAATAGAAATATTATTTTAAAGTATTAATTATTTACAATGCGACTCACAAGCAGTGTATCAAAACAGGACCACTGGCATGCAGGCTATCCTGCGCCTCGACGTCCTTGATGAAGCGCAAGAAGTTTGAAGGTGAACGTGGTACGTTTCTGTCCATGTCCCAGTCAGTGAACTGAAGGTGTTGGATCATGTGCTCCTTGCTTGGCTGATATTACAATCATAATCTTACTTTCGAAATATATATAAAAAAACACATGTTTAATAATCTCTGGACTTCGTAAACTAATGTCGAGAAGTATAAAGGTATATTGCATTAACATTGTACAAATCGTAAAAGCGACGTTTTCCTATGATTGTTTGACGAACAGTAGTCATATCTTAACATCAGAACTTACACTTTCGTATTGCATCAGCAATTTATTATACAACTGTGAACTTCAAGGGAATAACAAGATAATCTCATTTGCAAAGGCAAGGTTTGAAGCTCGGTGGCCGATAAACCGATTCAAACCAAATAATTCATGTGTAATGGTCGTTCAAAGGTGTTGATTCGTGTTGTATTCAGTTTTGTTTTCTTGTCGTTTTGCGTAATGGCAAATTATACACAACATTCAACGTAAAATAATCAGTAAATTTCTATTCGCTTTAAAAATCTCTGACCGTAAGCATGACTATCAGTGTTATTTGTTTTACTTTTTTTGCAAATTTTTGTATTAAGCATGCACATTAAAATATGAACAGTTTTCTAAACGGGAAATAACTAATAATGCGAATATCATATGTTTTTATTTAAATGTGAAAATAAACTGTACTACCATAATGCGTTAATTGTGTTACAATATAAGATCGTATACCTGCCCAGGTGCAGCCCTGTACGATATCGTCATTGAGCGTGTGGTCATGTAGTCGTTATCTACTGGATCTGAACCACTGACAGCAAACAGTCCTTTCTTCATCACTTGGTTGTCGGCGGCGATGTAAACTCCCACCGTCTGTTAAATGCGTTAATATAACAGCATCGCTTTAATGCAGATAAACTTATACACGATTTTTAATGATTGAGCAACATAAAAAACGTACCATCCCACATTATATCAATATATGTTTGCATATTATGAAAAAGAATGAATGTTTAGTTATGCATTTTCCAAAGATTTCTAAAATAGTTCCGCATTTTGACTCAGTACATAAGGCCTTTTTACATTTAAAAATATCAATTTCAATTGGTGGAAAAATCACAGTACGCGTTTCTATAGTTCACAACAAAGTAAGTTGGGCTCGTTCAAAAAATTTCTTATTCTCATTCAACTAGGTAGACATTTCTCGCTTTTGTTCCGAAATGGCAACATAATATTTCATCTAAATATAACATACCACAACTGCAACAGCGACGGCAAACGAGCAGCATGCAGTAGAAAATTTGATTTAAGATACTACTATTGCTGCAATACGCACAGGTACGTGCAAGTGATTTTATTAGTTGTATTTAGATTTGGTTTCATTAATTCATTTATATCATATATGTATTCATGTTTTAAAATTTTAAGTATGGCATTTTGGTTCGCCTTTACATGATTGAAAACTGCGTTTGTTGAAATAACTACCTTGTCTCCTTCTTTGTCAGGTTCCATGCTGACAATACATGAGCAGTTCTCCTGCAAGGCCAGTGTGAGGAAGTCGGTCACAGTGCCTGGAAGTGGTGTCTGGGCAAGAATCCAGTGCTTAGCTTTCCTGTAACTCTGGAAAGAATATAAATCAACGTTATTGTTTAAATAAAATGCTCATAAAGTTAAGGTTGATGTCAGGTTTTTGTACTTGTATTTGACGTCGCCATGGGAGTGCAGGTGGCATCATTTTAGAGAGCATTATATGTGCGATATTTACAAAGGTAGTTTACCATCTAAAATTGGTAGCTGAATACATTATTTCAATGTGGTATTTGTTTAGGTGGCACTCTTTTTTAACAGAAGGACACAAGTACAAATTAACTGATATTCAATTCAACAAATAGTGGGCAATAATGTCTAACAATTGTCTAAAACATATTTACAATATATTGTAGGTCATGAAATGATATACTATGAATCTTAGCCTTTGAAATACATTCACTTAAACATTACTAGCTTGTCCTAAAAAATAAGTATGCGCATATCCAAAGCATGAGATCATGTGTTTGCATTCGAACTTACATTGATATAGACGGCGTTTATGTAGTCAGAGGCACCTGGCTTAAGGTTCAAGTGCAACCTAGGTCGGTTGTCGTCACCTATTGTTAAAACATCTTTTTGTGAAAATATATGTACTTGCATCTGTTAAATTAAGCGTGAAATATATTTATGTTTAATAACAAAAGTATTTAGAACATTACACGTTGAAGTTATTCTAGTACACAGACTAATATAAACTATTCGTAAATTCGGAAAAATATTTTATAGTTTCAACCTATTGATGCATATGTGGAGCATATGATGTTTTAATAGCAGGGTAAGAATTGCCATTCAAGCAGGGTCAATAATACGTTTGTCTTATATTAACTTGGATATGGACGGAACAAAGGAAAAAATATATATACCTGGTGGTAACAAATAGTACCTGGAATATCCGCTCCATCTCTGTTCTTGTCTGTGTGGTTTCTATTTCTAGTCTCGGCTTCCTTTTCTTCGCTGGGCCGTTGAGATACCGTTGTCTGCAATTGCTGCATGTAAAGTAGTAAACATATGCAGTAATGAGCCGTACAACTTTTTCCAGTTTGCCGGATTAGCACATTACAAGAGTATATACATTTTAAGTAAATAAATCAAACTGCCTAAATATAACGCACACAATCCTCAAATTTCTGTACCGTAAATTTCCTGGCCATCGTCTCATCCGTAATGCCGTCCATGTATTTTTGGAATTCATCCCTGGCCACTGGTTTGCAGTCGAATGTGAGAGCATGGATAAGCGCGTGATGAATATACTCGTACTGTTCCTATAAGACGAAGAAACATACGGCAATACAAAACCTGTTCCTTAACAAATGTCGCAATTTGTATTTATATTATCGTTGTGCTTTATTAACACAAAAAAGTATTTTGACAATACAATTTTATTTACTCGAATCTGATATAATGTATACAGTGCCCGTCATGTTTATCATATTTGTTACATAATATTTCATCACTATGATATGGGACACACAATTTAGCATACACATGATTAATGGCCACCAGGTAATTATATTTAAGTATTGCTAAGATTTGTTAAATACGTGTACAACGCAGCCTTTCAAAGTTGTATACATACGCTTTATAAAGACATTCGATTTCTAATTAAACAAGATATGTGTTTGTCAGAAACACTATGTCCCCTTTTGCGCCGCTTTGAAGCTATATATTTGACCTTTGACCTCGAAGGATGACCTTGACCTTGACCTTTCACCACTCAGAATGTGCAGCTCTATGAGATACACATTCATGCCGAATATGAAGTTGCCATCTTCAATATTGCAAAAGTTATGGCAAAATGTTAAAGTTGGAGAAAACAAACACACAAACCAACCAACCAACAGACAGGGCAAAAATGTACTGAGTCGCTCATTTAATTGTGTCTTTATTTCGAATGTCAACACCTACCACTGTCTGGACCATGTTGGGTCTGTTCTGTCTCATGTTTACAACGCAGCCTGGTATGTCCACCATATTCTCGTTCTCCCCTTCTCTTATAAGGATATCTAGAGCAATGTAAGTGCCCGTGCGCCCTATTCCTGCACTGTATGAATTGCAAGCATGTTTGAGAATTGAGTTGTGTTAAAGTAATAAAATGTAGTAATGGACAGAGAACACATTTGTTCATGCTTTGAAAGTACAACATCGGTTAAAATATCGGGATAACATTATGTCATGTTCGAATACTGTGAAAACTGTACAAGCAACCAAGTATCGAAGAACACTCAACGGAAAACACCCGTTTCACAAACGCTTGTCCATCCGTTGTACACATGTTGGTCCATTAAGATTACAATTTCTGAAACTGTGTTAATATGCCTATCATATTTATTTGGATTAATGCCAGAATGTGCATGCGTTTTTTTAATTAAGAACTGTAAAATGTCAATATATAAATTGCTAATGTGGCCATATGTTTTTTTATAATATTAATGATACATCCTTATTTTCGTAATGCATTTTAAGCACATTTAATAGATTGGTTTCCTATACCTGCAGTGTACGACAGTTGGTCCACCAAGAACAACCGGTACATTTAACACTTTTTGTCTGAACTCTACTATAGAGGTCACATCTTCTGGAATCCACTTGTCTGGCCAGGCAGTGAAATGGAGATGGTACACATTGCGTTGTTCTTTCTTCTGCGAATAAAATGAATATGTAATAACTACACCCAAAAGAATACAAATCTGAGAACCTAACAAAACTTCATACCAAAATAAAAATGATAATGTATTGAAGCAATATTTTATTCGTACAAATGTATTAAAACACATAATAAGGCGGTTATGGTACATTCTTAAAAAAAATCGAATGGTGACACTCAATTGTATGATACGTTCATAAAAAGCGAATGATGGCACTCAATTGTGTGGCACACAAAAAGATTGTTATATATATATTTCATATACAGATTAATATATTCATCTTTCTTAAAATCTTTCTCACAACATCTTATTTTTAGTTAGATATACCACGTATGAAGAACTTACTTTATTTAAAACAGAATTTAATAGTCTATATTAAGATCTTGGCTGAATGATATACGTTAATGTTTAAATTAAGTTTTTCAGAAACTAACCAAATTTATCACAAACGTTCTTCGTATGAACTCTGCATGCTTGTCTTCAGTGGTACATGAAACTCTGATATCCCCGTACAGAGTACTTGATTCCACATTCGGCCAGTACTGCTCGCATTTGTCTTTCTGTAAAAACGCTTTGCTAAGTAAGAAACACAATCACGTTTACTCTTGTTATTCAGAGCTTAACATGCTTAACTCAAATGAGGTAGAACATAGTTTATAATGACAAATCGCATTATGATGTATACTAGCTTTGTTTACAACGAATATATGTATAAAAAATCATCATGGCTTGGTCATAACAAATCATGTTTATAATTGCTCAGAAGTACATTAAATACCCAAGGTCAATATAAGTTCAATTAATATATTCTAATGGTGCTTTTCTTTTTACGGACAACGCAGCGGGTTTACAGCGCTGCAGACCACAAACCATCGACCTCTACAAATGCATTCCAAACACATACCCCCTCCTCTACGAGGTTTGTAACCATGACGATGTTATCAACTTTCTGTTGCCATATCATTCTCCAAAACGGTGCAAAATCGTCAAGCTGCTTTGACATGGGTCCTTCAAAATATGCTTTGAAACTGTATACATGAACCTTTACATGAATATGCCTTATAAGGGATAATGTGCCTTATTAAGAATAAGGCCGTACACAAGAATGTTGCAATATAGTTACATTATACGTACGTGAATTATAAGTGGGTGTGACAATCATTACATGGTATCTAACGAATTTTTATAACATTTGTTAATATGTATGCCACGGACTTGTTTTAATCTCGTCAATACAGTTTCTTTACTAATTACCTAATGTTGCAATGAATGCATTCCTTCTCTTGTAGCCCTGTAAAGATACAGATATTAATTAAAATATTAATTAAACATAACTTAAACATATTCAACTACAAGCATATGTATGGTTACAATACAATATGTTAATAGCTTAAATTTCATATATATGAAATAAACGTTTCAAAGTTATCTAAGGTATTTCAGTCCGGATGTACCATGACATAACACTTCAAAAGTTCAGAATATCGGGCTTAACGTAGTATATTTATAAAATAAAGTAAAGAACTATAAAAAGTTCCAACATAAGCGTTTTAATCAAGAGCGATTGTATGAGAAACTTACGTCAATAAAGCTTGCGTTTATATAGTCTGTATGGCCCCCAAGAACTTTGACCCTGCTGTCATTATCTTCAATATAAAAACAATGTGTGTTTTCAAGTAATTTGCATTATTTCGTTTTAAATATTAAGTTTCTAACAGCATGTAAAATAATTGAAAAAAATATATTTTAAACCTGATATCGGTGATGGGAAAGTTTGCTTACAAGGATAAATGCCTTTGTATCTGTTCATGGACATGTTCACTGTGCGCTGTGATTCGTCATACTTTTTAATTAGACCGTACGGTAATTTCTGAAAATGAAATGCATAGTTATATAATCATCATTTATTTAAAGTGTGTTAACAAACCATGTATTATGTAAAGTAAAGCTACATGTAGATCAATCATACAATTTTATAGAACGCTTACTAGATAATAAAAAAAAAAGAAAGACAAAGAAAAAGACTGCTGAGATGAATACAATACATTAACAGTATTGATAATACTTCAAATTCTTCTTCAAAGATGTCCGTGTCCTTGTTTGCGACAAACTTTTGAAGTTCGCTGACTCGGATCTTCCCCGTTTGTATTTCATTCGCACTATTGTAGTACACCCCGCCTTGTTCTTCAAACTTAATTGCACGGATTCGGGCCAATGCCTCATCTGCATCTAAAAATAATATAAAAAAGTAAGTATACTTGTGTTATGCAGGAGAGATAGAATGGTTTAAATGTGCGGTTCATGTAGTATTATGCCTATTTGAGTTTGACGGTTGCACGAAATTGGTTTAACAAATTCCAGATTAGGAGATAAATAATCATAATATCACATAAAAGATCACAATTACGACACTGTTTACGTTCAAAAGAAGAAACACATATGCTTAGAACAAATTGTACATATTTTAATATCATAAATTGGTATTGTTATTTGAATCACACTGAATAACACAATAGTTAGTTGCTATATAACGAAGTATACAAACCGATTTCGAGATTTTCCTCGTTCATCGCAATATCAATGTCGGTTTTCGAACCTGTGTCTCTTTTATCCTTAGGCGCAGTTGTACTGTTCTGGGTTGCGACGGTTACCGATTTGCCATTTGAATCATGGGATACACCTTAATTTGTGAAACACAAATAATAACTCATGAATAACTTTCCTATCTGAAGTACATATTCGAATGCATAAGTCCATCTTTATAATATAAATATTTAATCTACATTATAGTTTAACCACAATGTCTTTCCGCATAAAAAAGTTTGCGGTAAATACAAAAGTAGTACACGAAATTAATACAAACAATGGATAATTTTGGTATAAAACACTCAATAATGCGTAATAACTTCGAATGAAACAACGTGGTGTTTTGTTCCAAACATTCCAAACATGTGTACTTACTGCTTTCTCTTTGAATAGTTGCATACACAGGTATATTATTCCTTTCACCATCAACGGTTGCCAATTCATTTTCATTTAATTCGTTTTTTCTGCTTTTCCTTAAACATTCGGATAAAAAACAACACTTTTTATGGCCTTTACAAACACATATTTCGATGTAAACCTTTTCTATGGTGTGTGATGTAATACACATTAATTACGCGTGTCAGCAAATTATTTATTATAAAGGTTAAATGAAGTCCGATAGTAACAGAAACGCAGTATTTTTTAGGAATATATGTATATTCGCAGTAGTGTACATAAAATGGAATAGCAACCAATATTTACTAACAAATTACAAACTCTTCATGGTCATGGTATTGATTTGATTATTTTAGAATCGCAAAACACAACTCAAATCATATAAGCTCTTATTGGTGTATATCTGTTAGTAAACTCGGAATCTAATTTGCGACACTTAAGGACGTACGCCTCAGTTTTATTTTTTGTTTTTGTTACACATATATTTGTTTTAGTTTGCTTGTCTTTTGTTTGCATAACAACGAAATAAAAATACAGGGTCACCATTTTTCATTTTGTAGTTGGCCTTGAATAACACATTGTCACAATTATTTCAACGTTTGAGTAAAGAAATATGCCATACAGGACAAATATGAGCATATATGTGAAAACACTGTTCAAAATAACGTTTAACTTCATATGCAATTATAACTATGATAACAATTTAATTTATTATCATAACACAACAAATAAATATCAACAAGTGATACTTTTTTGATAAATAAAATAAATTATAACGTTCACAAGTTGTAAGTCATGAAACTCAAATAAATCTGTATTTTCTTATTCGTTACCTTTCGTTACATTGATTTTCACGCAACTTACAAAAAAGGTTAATGTGTTATCAAAAACATGATGTAAAAGGGAAAAACTTGGTCACGAAAGAGTTTCATTCCCATTTTCAATTCAACTGAGGTTTAAAAAAACTCGCCGACGAACAGTGCCCATGCTAAACTTCAATATAGTTAAACTATTGAAAAGGAACTAGATAACTATCCGTTCCTGAATGATCAAATTTATGTTGTTCTTTGCTCTGTTGTTTGTCAGACACAAATGTCTCACGGTCAACCCATAATATACTTGCAAGTGGTTCATAAGTACCAGAGCATCGTGGATGAATGAGTTCAATATATCTGTGCAGTAAATGATATTAAACATCACTAAATTTAAGTCGACATGTTCGCCTGTAGTTTCAGAAAATAAAATGTTAAAGGTATTGCGATACATGTACGATGGATTGTTTAACATAACATGTAATGTGCCTTACGATTTTGATTATAATTTATTTATAATCACATATATTTTCATGGCATGTTTTAGTAGATGACTTATTAATAAAAAAATATGCTTAATGCTAAGGGAAGCTATCCGTGTCACACTGGTCTGCCTTGCGGCCCACAAGTCTTCAATTATTTGGATATATCAACTGTTTTACCAGTTGGTCAAGACATGCCATACCGTTATTATCACGAAATAAAAAAGACTTGTGTGGTGTTAAGAATGATGGTTAATGGCATTGTTCAAATTATGTGACATAAATTATATAATCATCTGTATTCCTATATTTAATATCCGTCACGTTTTTATTCGAATATCCGAAAAAGCATGCGTCTATTACGCAAGCGGTGTTGAAGTAAAACCAAATGTGTGTCAAACTAAACTGCAGCGTACGGCCATAATATTTAATGATAGATGTAAAGTAAAAATTGTGAGGAAAACCTCGTGTAGATAACGCAGTAATGATTTTAATTTAATTACATCTTTCGTTGGTTAACGTATCAAAAACTTGCGATAAGAAAGGTTATACTAAGACTACATAGAGATATGGAGATCTTGTTTCACATCAAGTGTGGTTGACTTATCATTAAAATATTTAACGCTAATGAAAAAAATACAGTTCAAGTTCAAAAAGCATTATATAATTTGAAGATGGATTATGTCACGATTGAATATCCACTATGAACTAATGTGCTCTGTTATTTAAGGTATGACATACACATCCACGGAAAATCAAATACATATAGAGTACAAACTGTATTAAAAAATGCGCATCCTACCTTCTTCGACAGATTACTACTATAACTATAACAACGACAATAACAGCAACACCACCACCAGCCCCTCCACCTATCGCGGCTAGAGGCAGTGAATCTTTCGCGGGACCTTCTGTATTAGGTGCATACGTCGTCACGATGTTCTTTGCTAAATAAGAAGTCAATACAAAATTGAATACATTTTTATAAAACAATTCTATACAATTCTGTATAAAAAACGTTTAACTCATTACCATATAACAAAATCACTTATATAGTCACACTTTCTGTTTTAGCATTAACTCGTAAACTGGAACGACAATTGGGCTATGTCGTGTTTATTCAGAGAATACAGATCATAATTGAAAAAGTTTTATTTCAAATTTGCTAGTGTGATTTAACTGTATTATTTGAAGCGAAATGGAATTACCTTTCAAACATGTGTGACCATTGTCACATGTTAAGCACTCATTCTTACACGTCAGCGTACAGTTTGAGCCATAATACCCTTCGTTGCAAGCAGAGCAACTTCTGTCGGTTTGGTTGCACGTAGAAGGTACACAATTAGGAGAACATTTTGAAGAACAATTTTCCAAATAGTTTCCATCCGTACATCGGTCACACATTGGCCCGTCAAATGAAGACATACACGTGCAAGTTCCATTCATTTTATCGCACGCACTAGCATTGCATCCTTTCGAGCAAACCTTATCACAAGATTCGCCATATCTTCCCGGAACGCATTGATCACACTTATCTCCTGCAAAATGTGTCGAGCACTCACAATGTCCATCTGTTCTATTGCAGGCGTTGTTAACGCATCCAAGTGAGCATGATGTATTGCAATACGTTCCATACATTCCGGAAACGCATCTGCCACATTGTGCCTGTACAAAGTTTTCCAAACATGTACAGGATCCATCTATTTGGTTACATACCGACGCATTGCAACCAACAGAGCAAATATTGTTACAAGCCGTACCAAACCTTCTTGTGGTACATTCGTCACATTTTTTTCCATTAAAATTATTAGTACATGTACATTCGCCGCTTATTGCATTACACAATCCATTAGCACATCCCTTTGAGCAATTATTTTCACAGAACGCGCCGTATCGTCCTGTTACACATTGAACGCACGTACCGTTACTTTCAAAACATTCTTTACCACCACATTCTATAGGACATGATTTGTCGCAATAAGTGCCGTAAATTCCACGCACACACTGATTACATTGGTCTCCTGTATAGTTCGTATTACAGCTACATGTTCCGTTATATCTAGTACATGCAGTACCTGTGCATCCTTTCGAGCACATCTGTTCACATGAATTACCATACATCCCGGAAATGCACTCCATACATTTAATGCCAGCATAATTTTTCTTACAACTGCTGCAAGTTCCATCCGTTCGATTACACAATCCACCATCACATCCAGCAGAACATGTCATTTCACATGATTCGCCATACCTGCCATATGCACATTGGTCGCATTTAGAGCCAGTGAAATTTGTTTTACAGTTGCACGTACCATCTATTCTATTACATGATCCAATAACACATCCTTTGGCGCAAAGCAACTCACACGACGTACCAAATCGTCCTGAGACACACTGGTCGCATTTCGTTCCATTAAAATGTGACAAACAGGCGCATGTCCCATCTTTTTTATTACATGTGTTAGCGGAGCATCCATTCGAGCATGCCATTTCACACGATGCTCCATACTTTCCCTGCTTGCATGTCTCACACGAATTATCGTCTAAGCAGGTGTCACATTCTGGAATGCATTGACCTATGCAACTGACAGACGTATTAAAATAACCGGCTTTGCACCCACTGCATACATCTTGATTTGTGCATATGCAATTATTAGATGGGCATTGTGTAGTTTCTTGACAGTTACTCCCCGTGTATCCGTTCTTGCATGTTATGCATTGTGTGCTTGAGCATGTTGAACAGTTTTTGTTAACACAGGGACGGCACAAAACGTCCTTGTAATACCCTTCTGTGCATTGTAAACAGTTCTCTCCATTATTACATGTGCAACCTTCTAACTTACATTTTGTGCATGCGGTATTGTTCCACCATTCATCAGGAGCACATTGGGAGTTTACTGAAAAATAAATAATACGCTTTTACTAAAAAAGCACGAGTATTTTTACCTTTTGCTTCGCATATCGTATGTGAGATAAATACAATCAAACATACTGCAGTATAATTAAATGTATTACCATTGTGAAGAACGCATATTGTACTGACAATCAGGCAAGTAAGCCAAACTTTCATCTTTATCTGAAACAAGAGGAAATGCGTGAGTTTATTCTAGTGTTTCTTTATATATTATAATTGCTCCAGAAAATAGCTCTATGTGTGTATTTGGATATATGTTATAGCTAACGTCACATAAGAAACATGTGCTCACCTCTTACTTATACGATCACAGGGTATTAATAACTTGCACGTAAATTGAAGTGTTGATTGAGGCTAGCCTAAAACCAGTTTAAATCTAAATGCATGGCATAGACCGTTTGAAGGCTTTATCATAATGATGTTTAGTAATGTACTTCAAGTTCCATTTCGGAACCGACTTAATAGTAACACGTATTCCCTTCCTTATAATGTTCAAGTATTGATACAAATTATTACTTTTACCATTGTGGGATATGCAAAGAGCATGTGCAATACACATTAACGTAATTATGTTTACGTTACATTTGATGAAATATTCAAATGAAATCAAGCTTTTAGAAAGTATGAGTAAAAATGAAATACAAGCTTTTAACTTTGACTTTGAAACACATTTTATGTGCACAAATCCGAGAACGGCATATATCCTGACTCGAATCAATAAAACAAACATTATAAAAGAGGACGCTGTGGAGCAAAAACCAAATTAAACATTACCTATATTAAAGCAAACTCTCAGTCAATTACTATTTCCGTCAAAATGTTTTCTTTTCATTTCGACAAAAACGAGTGAATGGGCAGTTCACGACAATATGTCAGA
Organism: Dreissena polymorpha; assembly: GCF_020536995.1. Lineage (NCBI taxonomy): Eukaryota > Metazoa > Mollusca > Bivalvia > Myida > Dreissenidae > Dreissena > Dreissena polymorpha. The sequence continues at coordinate 62,951,461 of NC_068361.1, forward strand.
TGTAAACACGACAAAATTAATGAAATTAAAACTAGTTGTGCAAAGGCGGTTTATGTGACAATTCAATATAAGTAAGGTATTGAGTATGAAAGGTACAAGTTCAAAAGTAATACTTCACATTTAACCATTAGGACGTCGTCTTACCTTTAGTCCAAAAAATACATGTTCCAATATTATAAATCTATACCACGTATTTTTTTCCCTACGCGAATACTCACGTTATTAATCTTTGACTACGGATAAAGAGGTTACAAATTCAAAACAAGACGCATAATAACTGAACGCAATTTGTTAACACGCGTATTTGGTAAAAGTTGGGTTCGTCTCCTCGAGTGTTTTCATGACAACTAATGAGTCCTGATTGCACGTTTAAAAAATGCTCTTAAGTCTGCAGGTTCATCTTAACAAGGGAATAAAAAGTAATTTTCGAAATTGCGTTTCCGCAGAACCGTCAATATAATAAAAATAATATTGATGACTTGTTAAAAAAGTTTTACTACAAACGAAAAGACTGTGTTTAATTTATACAGTACTCAGTATACAATCTACAAATATACAAGTGTTTACAGAATCACTTATTCTTGTTAACCACTTATATAAGTCATTTGACGTGGTCTAAACTGCAACTCTGTTTGATCATACCACTTCATTGATATCTGGCTTATAAAACTCTGCAGTATATAATTTTTGTTTCATGTAAAACATGAAGCTTAATATCAGTCGATCTGTAGAGGAATGCCATATTCCTAGGACTAAATAATTAAGTTTCATTTTATTGTACAAATTAATCAGATTTATCAAAACCAACATTTTGGTACGAAGATTCACAGAAAGCAACACAAACAGAACAAAAAAACGTATTTTTCAAATATTAAGAATGAATGTGTAAATGCTTATGAAGTCATGTAACAAGCGGAATACTTTTTAGCACGCCTTCCTACGCAAACTGTCAAAGGTCAAAGGATATGTCAAAATTTAAGCACTATAGAAATCTGAAAAGATTATGATTACCTTGACGTCCGCCGTATTGTGAATACAAATTATTGTGTCTGTTTTGTCTTAGAAGTTTAATATAAAGTCGACAACTCTACATTTACAAAGTATATATATATATTATTTATCATCAGTTTTCATTTTGAGCGTTTGCGGTCTTCCGAAGACAATCAACCGGCGACAACACCGCATCCACGTATCCAACCCGCAGCATCACAGACAACCCACATGGCAACACGGCTCGAACACGGACTGTTCAGGTTCAACTCGGGAGATACACGAATAGCCACTAATAAACACGGAACAACCCGTCATCTACATGGACCATCCCGGACCAGCACGAACACGACGCGGCTAAACAAATCAGACGCATGGATCAAACACATTTTACAAGGATCGACAATAACTTGTATACAAGCAGGTTGATTTTTGGTGATACAATCATGTTTTCTGTCCGGTTAACTCACTAGTTTGGACACGGGCATCTCGCCTACGCGACACGGGTTCAAAACACATTCATGGCAGCTTGTGAGTTTGCATGGTGTTCACCATAGCGGACAGGTGGGGTTTACTCTGGGTACATCGGCTTCCCCACAACAGCACATGAACACACCAAAATTGAGATCGTTCAGTAAAACACAACTAGTTAGAAATTGCAACTTTGATTCAAAGTTCGTCAAAACTTACGTGAGTCAAGAAAGTAAATTAGGTTCGAGTGTTGTGAAACACTACAGGTCCTAACATAATGCTGCCTTAAGCGCGGAATGACTAAATAAACTCCAAAATACACACACACACACACACACACACACACACACACACACACACACACACACACAAACACACACACACACACACACACACACACACACACACACATGTGTAACCTCAGAAACAAGAAGAAACAAGCTCGCGTTGATCAAGATCGCCATACGATTTAAAATAACATCATCAAGCATCATCGCAGAAACTGTCGCTTACAAGAAAGAAGTCGTCCCTCGTCCTTTTAGTCGAACAGAAAGTCGAAATAGCCGATTGCCATATGGTGAATCATATGTTGTTCACGGGGAGTACGAATACATACAAAACAATACAAAGATGAAAGACGTTTGGAATTAAAACTCAGCATAGCTTCGTTTGGAGTTCGGAGTTATATTACAGACCAGATGCGAAAGCGTCATGAGTTTTAGACAAGAAGAGAGGATCGGCATCAAAAGACATGGCTGATAGGCTAAACTTGCTTATGCAGAACTGTGGACCGATCCGGACCCTTACCAAACTTTCGCGTTGGCCTTCCGGAACCCCAATGACATTTCCGGACGTTTAAAAACATACAAGGACGGACTCGGAACCACACGGCGGCTACACGGCTCAAATGCCGGATCGCGCCGAATATGACCCGTTTTGATCCGGCATCAATATTGTACTGGGGCTTTAAATAATCTGGTCATTTTAAGCCGTAAACAGTCACAGCTAGTATATATTTTATTATCCTGACATTAAAAAAACATGTTTAGCGATTGACATTAAGATGTTGGTTGTTTTAAGATATAATTGTACAAACTACTCAGACGCGCGAAATTGCAGTTTTTCTTGTTTTCTTTTATACATATCATTCGTTAACATAAAAGGTACCGGGACAGAAATGTAATTTTAAGAACAATGCGTTTATTTAAATATGCTGATATCGACAATATTACACATTTTAGATGGGGTACTTTTACACACATTGAAAAAGTATGTGCTTTTAAACGTCTACATATGATAAGTATAGATAGTAGGGAGATATGACATGTGTATATATATATACCTATTACATACGCTGTGATGGAACGAATCAATAAATATCGATATTTAAACACTAATAGAGAAAACAAGAATAAAAATAATTAACTTCTATATTTAAAAGAACTGTGTTATCATGGCATAAGTATCCAGTCAAATGTCATTTTTTGGTGTTGTATATTTATCTTATGTATTCAATCCATATGCTATTGGTTCTATAGAGAATTTAAAATTTCAATTGGAAATTTTGATTGTTTCATATTGTTACTTATAATCGAAAACGCCATCTTCAAAATAAGTGTAACGATTTCCATTTAAATTCCGTGTTCTCGTACCTTACACTAACCATGTCATGCGATATGCGGCTAAAAGGTTTTGCTGTTCTCACTGGATAACGATTACCAAAACTGAAATTACGCATCAAATAAGAAAAGTATATTTTTATTTTATTTATTAGACATCATACATCGCTTGTGATTACAATAGACATTTAAATTGCACAGTTAAACGTGTGTAAATGCAGAAAGGTAAACCAGATTAACGTCGATAACAAACTGGATGCAATCGCTTATTTTTAATATTGAATGAAATAAGGAAAGCACATGCTTGTTTGTCACAGAGTTGTTACTGTTGAACCGTTTTAAACGTTCATGATAAATGTTGTGTGTTTATTTTGGTTTTTGTAATGTTTTGTGCCAGGCAGTTTATAAATGTTTAACTTTTTGTAAATAAACGGCCATTGTGCTCTTTAATTATGTATAAGAATGATTATAATCCCATTATATTGTAAGGAGAAAAATTCGTAATATCACCCGCTAACAAAATTGTTGTCTTACAGTATTTTCTTGAACCTTTTTGTAACGTTTTTATATTTTATATTGAAATAATTTCGCACAGACCAATCTGTCCAAGCTGGAAGAGATATTTGGTTTGACAATAGTCCAACACAGCTGTTGAACTGTATTTTTCAACTTGATCGTTTTCTTTTGTTTAACTCAGTGGTAATTCATACGACAGACACGATTCAACTCGTTAGTTTAATTGTGATCTTACTCAACGGTGGAACAGCACATCAAGTCGATGGATGAGCAAGAGATGTTCAATATTCGAGGTTGTGTTTTCAATTACTTTGTCGAGATATAACTATCAGTTCTGCTTTAACTAGAACAGGTAACTATGGTAGAATCAATCGATACCGCTTTTATATAATCTTACGCTTATATCACCTGACCCCGGAATGCGACTGACGAATTGACAAGAGTTCCGCTCAATAAACGTAATGAATAGCGCAACTAAGATTCCGAATCAATGGAGTATCCTAATATGTATACAAGCAAATGTCAAGTTAGGGAAATCAAGGAAAAAGAATTACAAAAGATAGTCGGCTTATATTTAGCTTTTACCGATTGGTTAACATTATTTGCCATTTGACTACGCAATTGTAAAGATATTAAAGCTCTAAGTATGTGCTTAATCATAATGCTACTGTAGAAGTGTGGTAGTTGTTTAATGTAAACAGGCTACAAACAACTAGACTTATAAAGCGCGTCGGAGCATTTTTGTCACACTATTTAGCTTTGATAAACTTTAATAATTAAAGTATTTTGAATACGCCAAAAGCATATTTCAATGAAGTTTAGTACAAAGTCGAATACCGGACAAACCAAGAAAAATTGTCAATTTCTTAACACAGATTAGGGGCAGTTATATTTTTGTAGAAGAATTTTTTAGCACAAATATAGCGTATGAAAGGTAACATTCGCGTTAAAGCTTTTTATCGCAAATGGTTTTGCGTTTTGGAATCGAGATATTACATGCCTTAACGCTGACGGTGATGACCTGAACACTGGCGGCGATGACCTTAACGCTAACGGTGATGACCTGGGCGCTGGCGATGATGACCTGAACGCTGACGGTGGTGACCTGTGCTCTGGCGTTGATTACATGAACGTTGGATGTGATGACCTGAACGCTGACGATGATGACCTGAACGTTGACGGTGACGACCTGAGCGCTAGCGGTGATGACCTGAACGCTGGCGGTAGTGACCTGAGCGCAGGTAGATATGAACTGTGCGCTAGCGGTGATGACCTGAACGCTGGTGGTGATGACCTGGACGCTGGCTACCTGGGGTCGCTCAATATCAGTGACATTACGAGGTTGCAAGAAACGGTATAGTTTAAAAGGAACCTTAAAAAAACGTTCACCAAAACCGTCATGTGAACTTGCCGTCTTATATTTGGTCTGTAAGTGTTTATATTGGTCTAAAACTAAACCCTTTGTCAAGAAAGGTAAATAGGATGTTTAGAGATTTAATAGGTAAGACACCGCCTCCGCGGTTGTATCTATGCCCTAGTCGGTTCGTTACCGTATCGCACATCAGTGTTCGGAAATTTCGCAATATCTAGCTCTGGCAGTTGACTGGTCCAGGCGATTCGCCTTATAAGGCATTCCTCGTGGGTAAATGCATGGCTATTTCTGCGTTTAGCTACTTTATGCGGCTGGTACACGGCAGAAGAACTTTGGTATAGACGGCAATGGCGAAATTAATGCAATGGATATGAATAAAACATAATAGCTGAATACACAATATGTGTTACCAATTTATTTTCTCACTTTGAAAATTAACACGAAAGTATGCATTTGTTCTTAGAATGTATTCGCAAAAACATCTTACAACCTTTGGCCAATCTTGATAAAAGCATTCCATTCAGCAAACGGAAATCAATATTGACCACAACTGACCATTACGGAAATACTGTCCATACTGACTTTTTCGGACGAAACTAAAAACTTACAATTCTGGTGGAGGTCGGCCCAAAGAACCTCGTCGGGTAATCTAGATCTTACCTTAAAGTTTTAGTTATTTTACTTCAACTTTTCATTTTAAACAAGACTTACAAAGGTATGCGACATTTATCGTATATGTTGCGACATATATCGGTTGTTTAAATTTTTGCGACATTTATCGCTAAAGTTGCAACATATATCGTCAGTAGGATTTGCGACATGTATCGTTCCTTGCGACATTTATAGTCAGCGTTGCGTCAAATCTCGTAGCCTGCGACATAAAACGGCGCTGCGACATTTAACTGCGCTACGTGTTGTATATTTAAATTTTTTTTTGAACATATATGAAAATTTCAGACATAATTATGAAATTATACAACACATAGTTTATGCCATACATATATATGATTTTACAACATTTATGACTCTATACAATATAAATGTGCAGCTATACCACACAAACATGGAAATATAGAACATTTACATATTGCATAAACAAATCACACATACCAAAATAATCTTAAATAACATTGAAAACAATATGTTTTGTTCATTCGACATCGACAAAATAATTCGATTATTTCAATACAGTTCAAGGTTGTGTTTTACATATGCCTCACTCGGTCATCATCCGAAATGACGAGGCTTTACCTTCGGATAGGCAGTTTTCGTTGAAGGTACATAAACACTTACATTTACAGCAAAGTCTTTTGAAAGTGTTGAGTAAATAACCTTAACTTCATTGACGTTGCCAATAAAATAAAGCTGTTGTCAAGAGAGTGCAGATGGTATAACTTGAAAATTGGATTGATATAGTCATTATCCCTGCATGCATGAGGAAACTGGTGCTTATTCAGTTCCCCATTTATGCTTGGAAAGTCGTCGAAGGCTGGAGAAGGGAAGTAACTGCGCGTGGACCAGATTATGGATATGAAAAACACATAACAGGGCTTGAACGGCACGTGAATCGCATTGTTAATACACGATTTATCCCGTTCAAGCCCTCTTTTTGCCAAGTTTCTGCACCCCGCCAGAGGGCATAATAGATAGAGTTTATGCAATAATATACATATATACCATATAATTATGGAATATTGAATTTGCAACGTTTGACACTTCATACTCCACAAGCACAATAATATGACATAGCTTTTTTTACTTACGACATGTCGGGTAGATTTAAATACTTTTCTTCAGACGCAACAGTATCTATAAATGTAAACTTAGCGTGAATAATTGCGGCGTGTTAATTCACTTAACTCGCGCGTGCTGGACCACGCCATTTCGGCTACGTGTTAAACTTCCTCGTTTGAAATAAGTATTCAATAACAAGAACACAAAAGCTAAACTGTAAATGAGTACCGACGTTTATTATACACAAGGGTGCGGTTCTTGGGTGGGTGGATGTCTTAGCTCGGGTATTGTATTACCAATCTGTTGAACAATAATCGTATGTTTAAAATGAATATGACTACCTTGTTTGAAATGTTTATAGTAATTGAACAACACAGTTTCAGCGTGCGTATTTTTAAGAGTTAGATGTACACATGCATGTGGTATGTGTGTTTATCATCTACATACGAGAAAGTAATTTAGCAATATTTAACAACATGATACATACATTCAGGTCAGATTTGATTAGTTTTTTGATATATATTCAACATTTTCAAAAAGAATGCATATTGATTTAAGAATCATAGGAGATGCAATTATTTGGTATCTTAACTATTCAATTGAATGGCATTATATATTGTTGCTAGAAATATAACATTGTAAGTCTCAATGAACTCCTTTTCTACTACACCTTTTATATCAACGATGATTGTATATGTGTGATTTAAGGTTACTTTGGCAACCACCTGATACAAAATTTTACTAAAATAGTTTACCTGAAATACACATACTATTACTGCCGTTTATTTGTACTCAGTGTGATATGTGTTGTTATGAGAATGTACACATAAACTATTTTTAATCGATAGAAAAGCTGCCATGAATAAGAAAACATAAACTAAATGTTACTTTAGCCACGCAAATCCGTTGTTCAAAGAATAAATATTTTCTCTTATCCAGTAAAGTGTTTTATTTCAATGTTAATAACTGAACCGCGACATTAATGAAAATCACGCACTCCGAATTTCGACAACAACGTTTAAAACTTCCTCATTTAATAGATTTTATTGTGGGTTTCACTTAAAAATATCATCATATTTCAACATAATGTAAAAGGTTTGTATCTATTCGCCTTTTAAGCATACACAAGGTAGTATCGTGTGAGTTGAAATAAAAGGCATTGCGTAAATCCACGGTTGAGTAATTTATAGTAATTTAAATACTATCAGTGCCATTTAGATGAAATAGATAAGTTGAAAGCTTACAAATGTTTGGCAAAACTTGTTGAATAGGATGTTAAATAAAAAGAGACACTTGATTTGGTAGCTTCACAGCCTTCGTTAAGGGTCATTTTTTATCTGTGCTGAACAGTCAGCTATAAAGGTCAAAAGTTTACCTTTGAAAACACTAATGCAAATTTGATTTCAAATTAAACCTTACACAAATTTCGTCAATTCATTCACTTTATACTGGACTTTAAATATGTTTATACATGCATACATAAACGTTTGATCTTTTTGGGATATTTTGTATATGGCAAAGTAACTTGTAAACTATACGGATGTAAAACTTTATGTACCGGATAATACAGAGGAAATAACCATGTCGATTTCACTGCGGAAATCCTTTATATTGATACGTTTAACGTTTATGCACCAACACCAACTTCGTCGAGGTAAACCATATCCTACAAGAATTTAGACTATTTTAACATGTTTTCTGCATAATGATCGTTTCAAAGTGTTCTAATGATATTCAAAATCCGCATACATGATGTGCAATTATATGTTTATTACATAACTGATTAAGCATGAAAGATTACGGAATAAATGTTACTTTGTATTATTGATTGGTGTACCGATTAAAAAACAAGGATTCAGAATAAATTTGTGTTGATTGTCCTATGGTTAAATTAGCTGTTTTTGTAAAGGTCTTAAAATCGGATTGAAAACTTTGATATCAGAAACATTCCAGTATTATTTTATAAAAGGCAGTATTTAGACAAGTCTAATCATACTTATCATAAGTGCATTTAAATACAAGGGTTACTGTTCTGTTGTTTGTATGTGTAAAATTATATTGAGCTAAAATTACAAATATACAGTATATATTTATATATATATATGCTTTTGCACATTCATTGATCTTATAAAACGCGTATGTACTTATATTGATTGTTGGAACTCTCAAAGTGAATAAAATATAAAAACCTAAACATGATTGCTTCTCATACACCTCCATCCTGATCACGGATATGTGTTCACGTGCATGTAATATGTTCTTTTTAATTTATATAACACGAATATAATTTAACCATTATACCTAAACATTTACGTTAGAATTGTTTGTTAGTATGTGTATAAAAAATAAAACTCGTTAACGCACACAATGGCGTTGACGTTTTATGACGCATTCACTATTTACAAATTGCATGCACGTGCATTTAAGATGCAAACCAGATACACTCTAACTTGGCTACTAAAATGGCTTAACTGAAATAAACAGCTTTTAAATAGCTTAACTTTTTATATAACACAAACTATTATTAATGCCGTTTATGTATACTCAGCGTTATATGTACCATTATGAGACTATACAAACAAACTATGTTTATTTGAAAGACGAGATTAACTTAATTAACTTAAAATCAAAATGTTACCTTATCTGCACAAGTCCGTTGTTCCGAGAATAAATATCAAATCTGGAGATGGTTCTTATCCTTAGTATTTCTTTTCTTCACAGTCAATAGCTGAAACACGACATTCACTTAAATCACGAACTTTAAATTTTGTCTACAATGTTAAAAACTTCCTCGTTTAATACAATTGTATTGTGTTTTTGACAAATAAATGAGATCACATTGCAACATTGCATTATTGTGAATGGGTGTATCTATTCTCTAAAGTATCGTACACACGGTGGTATGGAGTTACTTGATTTAAATGGGGGTTTTCACGTTTAAGTAATATGTAGACAATTGCAACAAATTCTTACCTTTTAAATTTGATAATTAATGTTTTATCCCTGTGTTTGAGTGTCAACACTGACCAGTTCGTAGATGGTAAGTGTATGATGATTTTTATGTTGATACAATATTCTAGTCTCGTATAACTCGATACTTCCGAGTGGCAGCATTTTACTATGATGCTTATGTTTTATTTTATGTTGTGATTGTATATCTGCTGATGAGACTGTAACAAACTAATAAACTAAACTGTGTTGTTTGATCTGTTTGAGCTTGTGATTCAGGCGAGCCAGTATTTGCAGGGGTGTAATAATGGATCTGTGACATTGCGGATAATCCGTGAAACAAACTTGAACCATTGATTCAAATGAGATTCCAATCACATTAATGTACGACATACAGAAACAACTAATACCAATTCTACTAAACTAGGTAAAGAAGAATATGTCTTAATTAAAGTGTATTGTTTTGAACCTGTGACAAAAGAGTACAATACAACTACGGTATTATAAGTGTCCTATTAAATATCACAATTGTCTTCTTTACTTGAAAGCAATGAGTGATATTCATTGCTCTACCATTCTTAAGATAAGTTTGCACATTTTATCTTAAACGTTATTTGTCAATTGAGTGCCATTAATTTGTTGATTTTAAGGGTATGTTAGTCGAGATAAAATTGATGTTTTATACGTTAGATATTGAACACCGCAATAAAGTGGCGCAACGTTTCAAAGTCCGTTGGGGAATGGTAAGACATTGTTGAAACAACTTAGTGACAAGTTATGAAAAGTTAATTTCCAAAATGTAATTATTGGTCATTCACTGAGCTGGGATCACGCGGTAAAATATATCTTATAGGGTATTATGTTATATATTCTTACAAATAAAACTTACTTATTTCAGATGATTGTGGCAATTTTAACAAAGAAAATATAGTGAGCGTATTTATGGATTATTTGTAAATAAGGATGGTCTCTCTTGGCCGTGAAAAGTCACTAACTGGCAGGGTGTATTACCAAGTGAATGAATGACACCTTTAGCTCTTGACCGTTGAATCTAAAATGAATTTAAAGATCATTTGTACATATAACTTAGAAATATGTAGTTGCAGCTTTCGTTAGTTATTGCAGATAATTTGTTAACATTATACATATCAGAACAGCAATGAAATTTGAAGGCACAATGAACAGCTTAATAAATATAGTTGGTATTCGGTGCTCTAGTTGCTAACTAACAAATTTTAATTTAAATATGCAGATCTCGTTAAGATTACACCCCAAACATCGGGTAATAATAAAGACCTTGAAATTAATTTTAGGGTTATATTTACTATTTATAAAAGGCAAGAAACGTGTAAATAGAAGGGTTTCATAATCGAAATTCGTTCAGGCGAAGTACTATGCCATTCTATTCGTGTGATGGCTAAATTTGTTCGATGAGTTACATGTGTGATTAGCACTTCTTTAAATAAGTTACCAAAAACGAACTGGAAAATATTGTGTATACCTATTTATAAACGCTGTTTACTTCCAAACATATATATATATATAGATCATTTCGGAACTGGTTGCGTATACGACTTATAAATGAGTTACTGAATTATTAACCAAACTGGCATTGTGTTTAGCGTTACAAACGCCCTTATTTGTTATATTAGATATTTGAATGCCTCGTTTTATTTATTGCTTTAACAACAGTGAACTAATCGTTAGTCGTATCACAAAGTAGACATTTTAAAGTAATATTGTTAGACGTTTATTTAATCTTAACGCATTATATATCGTTAGCTATAAAATATAAAGATGAAACTATAAAGATGATTAAAAATGACCCATGGTTAATGTATAGTACTTGGCATAAAACTACATTAAAGAAAAGATTACCTCAACCGTTTAAATCCCTTGGTCAAAATATAAAAATATTTAAACTTGTGTTGATACTTATCGGCAATTCAATTTTAACGTATTCGTCACATTCAATGAACTCGCAAAGTCTGAATCTCACAAAGGTGTTTTCTTTTAAACTTCCTTATTGAAGAAACTTTATTGGGCATGTCAGCTGAAACAGATCATATTGCAGACGGGTGTATCCGTTTGTCTTCTTTGACGTCAGAACACGTGTTTTTTTTTAACTTGCTGTTACTGTGCTTTTTCATTGACAGTTATAGGTAATGTATTCGGTACACAATTAATACGTGAATAACGAGTTTATTTATGCGCCCTTTTTAGTTTGGTTAACATGTGATGCAGACGAACCATTTAGCAGACGGGTAATAACGGGTTTGTGACTTAAGCCGTAAAATATGAGCAGGGCATTTACGTTTATGCGAACACTACTTAAGTAGCAAACAAGTAACTTATTATGAAAAGGTATATAGCACTTAGACCTCTCGAGCATTATGGTGACCAACCAGTCGCCAAAACACGCCGTACCTGAAGCCACACTCAGTCTGAGTTTCGTACTAATAGCGTTAAAGTGGCGACTCGTAGATCATTGTAAAGCATCGAGGTGATTGAAGCTATTTATTTATATATATATATATATATATATATATATATATATATATATATATATATATATATATATAACGCAATTAACGCTGTTTTCATATACAATAACAGAAACCACAGGTATAAACACAACACACTTTACAAGTTATGTATTCATGTAAAAGAGGTCTAAGAGTACGTTGATATGTGCATAACTTTTTTCCGACAGTGTATTCGAAAGAATTAATTTCACATTTCTTATCCTCAAAATGTTCGGTCAACATCAACCATATATCATTGTTTCTCTTCTCATATTGCATTTACGAAACTTTCGTATCTAGTTACCACATTTTATTAATTATCGCTAAAATCTTTTTTAATTTGTTAACACTTATGGTTTGAATAAAGACTTATAAATCGTCAATGTTGCGGAAACGATTCAGAAAAACTGCGCTTAGGAACCACGAAAGTTATCTTTCATACACCCGCTGGTAAATGGCCTATACACGTGTGTCGGTCCTTAAGCAAATTATTTGGAAATACAAATTAACAAGAGCTCCACGGTCGAAGACATATAACCCCAAACGGGGCTTAGAACAAGTGACCCCTATTTCAATAGGTGTCATCTACTGTCCAAGGTCAATGCATGCAATGTATCAAGCCAATTGGTACATTCGTTTACTGTTATTGATCCAAAACAAGTTTCACGCTTATTGAGACAATGTCCGTGACCTTTTACCAAGTGAACCAAATTTCAATATGGGTCATCCATTGTCAAAGGCCAATGCAAATGTGAAGTACCAAGCCGATTGGTCATTTCGTTTACGAGTTTTTTTATCAGAAACTCCATTTTCCCGATTATTTTTAAACAGTTACCATGACCTTTGACCTAGTGACCACAATTTTTATCGGGGTCATCTACTGTCCAAGTCCAATGTACATGAAAAGTATCAAGCCAATCTGTCAATTTGCGAAAGAGTTATTGATCGAAAATGATTTTCATACTTATTGTGAAAGTGACCTTGACCTTTGACATAGTGACCCCAATTTCAGTAGGGGTCATCTATTGTTAAATGCCTATGCACATATTGAGTATCAAGCCAATCGGTCAATTCGTTGATGAGTTATTGATCGGAAAAGATTTTCACACTTATTATGACAGTCACCTTGACCTTTGATCAAGTGACCACAATTTAAATAGGAGTCATCTACGTTTGTTTGTTAATGCACATGTGAAGAATCAAGCCAATCGGTCTATTCGGTGGTGGGTCATTGATCGGAAACGATTTTCACACTTATTGTGACAGTGACCTTGACCTTTGCCCTAGTGACCCCAATTTCAATAGGGGCCATCTACTGCCCGAGGCCAATTCAAATGTGGAGTATCAAGCAAATCCATTGACGAGTTTGAAACGAGCTGGTCTACCGACAAACAGACAGACAGACAGACAGACAGACAGACAGACAGACAGACAGACAGACCGACATGCAGCAAAACAATACCCGCCCTTCGCCTCTTCTTCGAAGAGGAGCATACTAACGGACCGTGGACGTTAATAAGTTTGAAATTTAAAAATGAGTTATTTTCTTTAAGTTTTTGTTTCTTAATGATGATAATAAGAAGTAAATACGCACCTTTTAGAGATGATATCACTTTTCTATAATAAAACATTCCATGAAATACATGTACCGTATAATCTAACACAATAACCTTGGTCTCTGTACTTAAAATTCGAATCTCAAAATATAACATCATATTTTTATCCGCATGATGTGTTGGCTTGATTTAAACGAGATGTTACACAAGTTGGCTTGATTTAAATAGACATTCAGGAGACAAAACGTTACTTAATGATATCATAGTGTGAATAGCTACGCCGTTTAATTCACCTTTCCTTTTTGCAATATTTTAAGGGTCTTTATTTGAAAGATGTTTTCTTTCAAATGAAATACATAATATTAGTGTACATTATTGTATTGAAACGCACTCGAGTCCGTTTCCTGGGACTAGAACCAGTGCTTGGTGTCTATGAATGAAATCTAAAGAACGCTCACACAGTGGAGATCAAACTCGTAACCTCCGGTCGCTATGCGGACACCATATCCATTATATATATTAACTTAAGGTATGGATGTAAATCGCTACTACCGGTACATTACTTTACTGCGATGTAAAATGACGCGGTTGCTTAAAATGATCGACAAATGGGCGTTAAAATTATTTTGTGTTTTGTATTTTGGTTGTTTTTAAACACATGCACGTAAAATACAGGCATCCGCATCTGAATGTTTTAGTTATAGTTATCGCGGATTATTTTTTTACTGTTTATATATAACTTTGAGATGTAATCACATGAGACCCGTGAGATGTAATAACGTGAGAACCGTGAGATGTAATCACGTGAGACCCTTGAGATGTAATCGCATGAGATCCATGAGACGTAATAACGTGAGACCCGTGAGATGTAATCACGTGAGATCAGTGAGATGTAATTACGGTAGACCCGTGAGATGTAATCACGTGAGATCCGTGAGACGTAATCACGTGAGACCCGTGAGATGTAATCACGTGAGACCCGTGAGATGCAATCACGTGAGACCCGTGAGATGTTATTACGTGAGACCCGTGAGATGTAATCACATGAGACCCGTGAGATGTAATAACGTGAGACCCGTGAGATGTAATCACGTGAGACCCTTGAGATGAAATCGCATGAGATCCATGAGACGTAATCACGTGAGACCCGTGAGATGTAATCACGTGAGATCAGTGAGATGTAATCACGTGAGACCCGTGAGATGTAATCACGTGAGATCCATGTGACGTAATCACGTGAGACCCGTGAGATGTAATCATGTAAGACCCGTGAGATGCAATCACGTGAGACCCGTCAGATGTAATTACGTGAGACCCTTGAGATGTAATCGCATGAGATCCTTGAGATGTAATCACGCGTGACCCGTGAGATGTGATCACATGAGACCCGTTAGATGTTATTACGTGAGGCCCGTGAGATGTAATAATATGAGACCCGTGAGATGTAATCACATTAGATCCGTGCGATGTAATCACGTGAGACCCGTGAGACGTAATCACGTGAGACCCGTGAGATGAAATCACGTGAGACCCGTGAGATGTTATTACGTGAGGCCCGTGAGATGTAATAATATGAGACCCATGAGATGTAACCACATGAGATCCGTGAGATGTAATCACGTGAGACCCGTGAGACGTAATCACGTGAGACCCTAGAGATGTTATCACGTGAGACCCGTGATATGTAATCACGTGTGACCCGTGAGATGTGATCACATGAGACCCGTGAGATGTTATTACGTGAGGTCCGTGAGATGTTATCACGTGAGACCCGTGAGATGTAATCACGTGAGGCCCGTGAGATGTAATCACGTTCACGTGAGACCCGTGAGACGTAATCACATGAGACCCGTGAGATGTAATCACATAAGATCCTTGAGATGTTATAACGTGAGATCCGTGAGCTGTTATTACGTGAGATCCGTGAGAAATAATCAATAGAGACCCGTGAGATGTTATTACGTGAGATCCGTGAGATGTAATCACGTGAGACCCGTGATATGTAATCACGTGAGATCCTTCAGATGTTATTTCGTGAGATCCGTGAGATGTAATCACGTGAGACCCGTTAGATGTAATCACGTGAGATCCGTCAGATGTTATTTCGTGAGATCCGTGAGATGTAATCACGTGAGACCCGTGAGATGTTATTACGTGAGATCCGTGAGATGTAATCACATGACACCCGTGAGATATGATCACATGAGACCCGTGAGATGTTATTATGTTAGGCCCGTGAGATGTAATCACATGAGACCCGTGAGATGTAATCACGTGAGACCCCTGTGATTTAATCACGTGAGACCCTTGAGAGGTAATCACATGGGACCCGTGAGATGTGATCACATGAGACCCGTGAGATGTAATCACATGAGACGCGTTAGATATGATCACATGAGACCCGTGAGATGTTATTACGTGAGGCCCGTGAGATGTAATCACGTGAGACCGTGAGATGTTATAACGTGAGACCGTGAGATGTAATCACGTGAGACCCGTGAGAGGTAATCACATGGGACCCTTGAGATGTGATCACGTGAGACCTGTGAGATGTAATTACGCGAAACCCGTGAGATGTATTTACCTGACCCGTGAGATGTCTTCACGTGAGACTCGTGAGATGTTATCACGTTAGACCTGTAAGATGTTATCACATGAAACCCGTGAGACGCAATCAAATGAGACCAGTGATATGTAATAATGTGATAGTCATGAGATGTAATCACTTGAGACCCGTGGGATAAAATAACGTAAAACCCGTGAGATATGATCACAATAGACCCGTGAGATATTTAACACGTGAGACCCGTGAGATGTAGTAACTTGAGACACATGAGACTCAGATGTAATCATATGAAATGTTATCACGTAAGACCCTTAAGATGTGATCACTTGAAACTCGCGAGATGTAATCTCGTGAGACCAGTGAAATGTAATCACGTGAGACCCATGAGATGTAATCACTTGAGACCCGTGAGATGTAATCTCGTGAGACCAGTAAAATGTAATCACGTGAGACCCATGAGATGTAATCATTTGAGATCCGTGATATTTTATCAAATGAGACTCGTGTGATGTAATCGCATGTGAACCGTGAGAGGTTTTACACGGATTGTACATAAAAATCATAATACCTATTTCTCAATTCGAACCCTTTGTTAACAAACATTGCTGATTTTTAATTTATTTTCAAATAATTACAATAAAAAAATCAATAAATGTCGTTACCATTGTTCTGACATAGCAATAGATGCTTATGTATTGATTTCTTAAATCAATGAACAGTTTATATTCTAACAAAAAATTAAACGCATCTTCTTAATTGTGTCAAAAGCGATATACTATGTTTTCACGTGAAGAGATTATGTCCGCCTACCAGCGTCTATTTCGAAAAGTGAGGACATGAATTTTTTAAACAAGAGAAGGTCATTTTGCAACAGTGAATGTTAAATTGATGTTGATATTGGCATGTAATGGATATATTAGAGCCTGGTAAATGTTTAGTTTTGCTGTTTCCTCGCAAATATCGAAATTTATTACTGTGCGGTCACGAAGAAATTGTATACATGTATATTAATGTGGCCTCTCTCGCATAATTGTGATCGACCAGTCAACTAAACACGACAGACCGATGCCGAAATTTGAGGTCTGTATATCGTTTAATAGCTTACTGGGAGGTCACTGTTCCGACGTGGTGTGTTGTTAACCACTCATTTGAAGCAATTATAATATAACATCATATAATATTTTGAAACCAGTATAAACAAAACGCTCTTAAAAGTTTATGTGTGCATAGTTTATGTGTGCATGGAAAAGAATGTACTTATTGCGTGCACCATTTTCCAGTATGTTGTTTATTTAAAACAGAGTACGACGTAAGTTTAAATTACTTTTCTGTATTTGAATATTTCGTCAACACCAACTTATTCGCATATGAATATTGCATTGGCATAACTGTCGTTTCTTATTCCAAAAAAATGATGAATAATCGTGAGCAATGGCATTAAAATAAATACGTTAGGAAGCCCGTAGACTTGAAACTCGTCAATATTGAGACAACGCAATCCGAATACTGTGGTTAGACATCACCCGAGATGACCTTGTATCAACACGCTCGTTCCAGGCTATATTTATATTATGACGGTATTTTGTTTGAATTTTAAAATAAGCAAATAATACACGTTTAAATACGCAAAGAAGAAACATAAGTTAGATAGGGCTTAATATTATTTATCAACTGTTTTTATAAAATTTGCTCATTAGTTTCTTTGCACTTTGAAAGTGAATTGTTTTATTTAAAAAAAAAATAATAAAAAGTAACTACGCATCTCAACGTGAATATGACAATTATCTTTAACAAAAACATCGTACGAATAATATATACCGAAACATTTAAGACAATGCCCGTGATCGTGTTTTAAAACTCCGAAGCTCGAAGGATACCAAAAGATTGTTGTCCATGTGTCAAATCAAAATAGTAATTCATCAGTAAAAAAAATATTATAATTTCTATAGTATTATCCACGTTAAATGTTGGGTAGATTTAAATAAATATTCAAGGGCCGCAACAGTTTGTCTAGATATTACCTAAGCGTGAATGACTGCGGTGTTTTCATTCACTAAATTTCGCGCACGCTGAACCGCACCATTTCTTGAACATTTTAAACTTCCTAATTTGAAATAAGTATCCAATTACACGAACACTAAAGTTAATTTTTCAAGGGTCTCGGCGTTTGTTATACTCAAGGGTGTGTTCTTGGTTGGGTATTTGTCTTATCTTGGGTATTATATAACGGACGTGTTGAAAGATATTCATATGTTTAAAATAAATATAATTACCTCGTTTGAAATGTTCATGGTAAGTTGAACAACGAAACTACGTCTAGCGTTTATATTAGCTTCGTGTTAGACTTGTATTTTTAGGGCGATTGTGTGTATTTCAAAGTTGATAATGTCCTTCCGCGCTTTTGGCTGCATTATTTGTGGACCCAGAGTGTTCCCTATCACTTCTTATTAATTTGCTTTTTAGACTTATGAAGGTTTGGGACCCATTTTGAATTTAAGGTGCAATTTCAATCTATTTAACTGTCACTGAAAAATGTTCAATTTTGAAGTGATCTTGTATTTTGAGGGGGAGGGGGGGAGCCGGAGTACCTGGAGGAAATCTCGCCTGTCCGTTATGGTGACCAACAACCAAACCCACATGCTTCCGTGAACGATTATTGAACCCGGGTCGCCTAGTGTACTAGCCACTGCGCTAATAACGTCGCATTTTAATTGTTAAGGAATCCCTTGGCTAATTCACCTTTTATTTTAACAATACTTGTACAAGTTTGATAAAAGATCCATTGGGCAACCACGTGATATTTTATTTTATTAAAGTGGTTTAACTGAAAACACAGCGTTAGCCTTGATTTTTCTATATAACAAAAAATATTACTGCCGTTTATTTACGCACAGCGTACCTTAATATGAGTATGCAAATAAACAATGCTTATTTGACAGTAGAGCATATATGCATCAGGAATCATAAACTTAAATGTAATCTTAGTCGCAAAAATCCGTTTTTAACGAATAATTATACAATCTAGAGATGTGTCTCATCCTTAGTCTTTTTTCAACGTTGATAACTGAACCGTGGCACCCATTAAAATCACGAATGCCTTCTAAAATGTTTCAAACTTCCTCATTGTAAAGAGTTTATTATGCGTTTCACAAAATAAGGCGATCATATTTCAACATTGTCATTTTGTGAGCCAGTGTATCTATTCGCCTATTTGCATATACACGGTGGCATCGTGTGACTTGATTTAAATGGCTTGTGTATGTCCACAGTTAAAACAAATAAGATAATTGCAACAAATTATGTGACGTTTGAGCTGTTTTTAGCCTGTGATTGCATGTGTGTAACACCAGGTCTGTGGCATTGTGTATAATCACTTAAATGAGCATATATTGTACTAACTATGTACCGTATATCATGTATAAACAATTATACTTGAGAGTTTATCCATCGTTCATTGAATTAAATATCACAGTTCTCATAGTTGACTTTGATATGCAAAAACAATTTGTGTAAAAATAGTTTGAAAAGTGCTCTATGACGTGTTATTGTTAACTCTGTATGTAAACTTAACGGGAACTTTTCACCGATTTTGGCATGTGTTGTCAATAAATGCTTTATATTGATAAATGTAAACATTGGATCTAAAAAGGTCCAGTTAAAAAAAAACAAGAATAAAATTAAAGAAAGAACAAAAATAACCCTCAACTGGGCTCAAATCGCTGACCCCTGGAGTAAACGTCTATCGCTTAGACCACTCGGCCGTCCGTGCTCATACAAACAGTGATGAAATTTATACTCTCTATAAGCAATCGCCGTAGTATCAAAAACATCACGACAAAAACAGAACTCTCCAAATTATTCAATCGCTTCGCGTTGCGACGCTCTATAATTTTCAGGTTTTTAAATCGTCAAAAGATTCATATACTGGATATTTTAGAGCATGGTAAATGTTCAGTATTACTGTTTCCTCACAAATACCATAACTGCAACGAAAATTTGCGAATCTGAAACAATTTTTTTTTATTTTTTCAATTAACCAAAACGTGAAAATGCCCCTTTAAGGTTGAGATAGTAACAAGAGCCACATTTATATCGAGTATATTAACTTTAATTCAAAACTATTAATCTGATTGACGGTGACAGCAGACTAAATAATATCACTGTACTGGAGATTTAATAGATAATTTAAAAGCTTACTTATGCTTGGCAAAACTGATTGAATAGACTGTTAAAACATAAGTGACACTTGATGTCGATCGCTTCACAGCCTTCGTAAAGGGTCAATATTTTATCTGTGTTGAACAGTCAGCTACAAACGGTCAAAAGTTTACCTTAGAAAATACTAAACAAATTTGATTTCAAATTAAAGCTTACACATATTTCGTCAGTTCCTTCACTTTATACTGGACTTTAAATATTTTTATATATTCATATTCCCAGAAACCACTAAACAGCTCAGACCCGTTCCCGCATTCACAGTTCTTTTTTACCTCGTCGACATAAACGTGGAAATACTGAGCTCAAATCGGGGATTGAACCCACGACCTCCAGAGTGGTAGTCAGACACTTTAACCGCGTCGCTAAAGAGCTAGCCCAAGAGCAAGGCTGTTGGAAGTGACCTTATTTCACTACACTCCTCCCCCTTTTAATTACATATATAAACAACTTTTACTGCGCCAAACAAGTATTAGTTACTTTAAATATCGTACTGGTCTATATTCTGACATCTTGGACATCTAAAGTGTATTCATAGATATAACTATACAAGGAATAAAATATACTTTTTTAATATGCAAATACCAGTACTTTTGCTTTATATCAGCTCATATTGTCAAGACACTGATATTGTAATGTATAACAAATACATGGCCTAACTCGTTTTAGCATGATACGCATTTTCCAATTTAAGAAAAAAATATAAATTGGTATGCTTCAGGTCCACATCCGGGATTGTTTATGATTTTTAACCAGTAAAATACCCAATCTGATCCGCGCAAAACGATATTGAACAATGTTGCCTTTTGTATGCAATACGTATATATTATATACGTTTTATCTTTTTGTGCTATTTTGTATATGGCAAAGTACCTTGTGAACTATACGGATGTTTAACTCGATGTACCGGATCATACAAAGGAAACAACCATGTCGGTTTCACTGCGGAAATCCTTTATATTGATACGTCAAGCGTTTATGCACTAACACACACTTTGTCGAGATAAACCATGTCCTACAAGAATGTAGACTATTTTTACATGTTTTCTACATAATGAACGTTTCAAAGTGATCTTATGATATTCAAAATCCGCATACATCAGCTTAGTGTCTCATGATGTGCAAATATATGTTTATTACATAAATGATTAAGCATTAAAGATAACGGAATATATGTCACTTTGGTTGGTGTACCGATTAAAAAAACAAAGATTCAGAATAAAATTGCGTTGATTGTCCTATGGTTAAATAAGCTGTTTTTGTTAAGGTCTTAAAATCGATTTAAAAACTTCGATATCAGAAACATTCCAGTATTATTTTATAAAAGGCAGTATTTATCAGTTTATAAATAGTCTAATCATACATATCATAAATGCTTTAAATAAAAGGGTTAATGTTCTGTTGTTTATATGTGTAAAATTATATTGAGATAAAATTACAAATACTGTATATATTTATATACTTTGATTTTACACATTCATTGATCTGTACAACTTATAAAACGCGTATGTACTTATATTGATTGTACAAGGGCTATCATGCAGTGAGTAAAATAAATAGCACCAAACCATGATTGCTTCTCATACACCTCCATACTAATCACGGATATGTGTTCACATGCATATTATATGTTCGTTTTAATTTATATAACACCAAAATAATGTAACCATTATACCTAAACATTAACGTAAGAATTGTGTGTATATATGTAAAATTTTAAAGTCGTTAACGTACACAACGGCGTTGACGTTTTATGACGCATTCACTATTTACAAATAGCATGTACATGTATTTAAGATGCAAACCAGATACACTCTCACTTGGCTACTTCACCAATTGTGTTTAAGAGGCTTTAACATATATTATTTAAGATTTATTGAGTAATCACATGATATTTCATTTAAATAAAAAGGCTTAACTAAAATAAACAGCGTTTAAATAGCTTAGCCTTTTATATAACACAAACCATTATTAATGTCGTTTATGGATTCGCAGCGTTATATGTACCATTATGAGACTATACAAACAAACTATGTTTATTTGATAGACGAGAGATAATTAACTTAAAATTAAAATGTTACCTTATCCGCACAAGCCCGTTGTTCCGGGAATAAATATCAAATCTGGAGATGGTTCTTATCCTTAGTATTTCTTTACTTCACCGTCAATAGCTGAAACACGACATTCACTTAAATCACGAACTTGAAATTTTGTCTACAATGTTAAAATCTTCCTCGTTTAATACAATTGAATTGTGTTTTTGACAAATAAATTCGATCACATTGAACATTGCATTATTGTGAATGGGTGTATCTATTCACCTATGTATCGTACACACGGTGGTAAGGAGTGACTTGATTTAAATGGGGTTTTGTCACGTCTAAGTAATATGTAGATCATTGCAACAAATCATGTGTTGTTTAAACTGTTTGAGCTTGTGATTCAGGAGAGCCAGTATTGGGCGGGTGCGTAATAATGGATCTGTGACTGACATTGTGGATCATCCGTGAAATAAAAATGAACAATTGATTCGAATGAAAATTCGAATCACATTAATGTAAAACATAAGGAAACAACTAATCCCAATTCTACTAAACTAGGTAAAGAAAAATATGTCTTAATTAAAGTGTATTGTTTTGACCTTGTGACAAGAGAGTACAATACAACTACGGTATTATAAGTTTCTTATTAAATATCACCATTGTTTTCTATACTTGAAAGCAATGTGTGATATTCATTGCACTACCATTCTTTAGATAAACTGCATATTGTATCTTAAACGTTATTTGTCGATTGAGTGCCATGTATTGATTTTCAGGGTATGTTAGTCGAGATAAAAAAAAATTATACGATGAGATATTGAACACAACAGTAAAGTGGCGCAACGTTTGAAAGTTCGTTCGGGAATGGTAGGTCATTGTTGTAACAACTTAGTGACAAGTTATGAAAAGTTAATTTCCTAAATGTAATTATTGGCCATTCACTGAGCTGGGATCGCGCGGTAAAATATATCTTATAGGGTATTGTGTTACATATACTTACAAATAAAACTTCCTTGTTTCAAATGATTGTGGCAATTTTAACAAAGAAAATATACTGAGCGTATTTAAGGATTAATTTAAAATAAGGATGGTCTCTCTTGGCCGTGAAAAGTCACTAACTGGCATGGTGTATTACCAAGTGAATGAATGACACATTGAGCTCTTGACCGTTGAATTTAAAATGAGTTTAAAGATTATTTGTACATATAGCTCAGAAATATGTAGTTGCAGCTTTCGTTAGTTATTTTTGATAATGTGTTAACATTATACATATCAGAACAGCAATGACATTTGAAGGCACAATGAACAGCTTAATAAATATAGTTGGTATTCAATGCCCCAGTTGCTTGCTAACAATTTTCCTATTTAAATATGCAGATCTCGTTAAGATTATACCCCAAACATCGGGTAATAATAACGACCTTGAATTAGTATGTAAATTAAGTATATTATTTTAGGGTTATATTTACTATTTATAAAAGGCAAGAAACGTGTAAATAGAAGGGCTTCATAATATAAATTCGTTCAGGCGAAGTACTATGCCATTGTATTTGTTTGATGTCTAAATGTGTTCGACGAGTTTCATGTGTGATTATCACTACTATAAATAAGTAACCAAAAACGAACTTTTTTGTATACCTATTTATAAAAACTGTATACTACCAAACATATATACTTAGATCATTTCGGAACTGGTTGCTTATACGACTTATAAATGAGTTACTGAGGTATTAACCTAACTGGCACTTTGAATGCCTCGTTTTTTTAATTGCTTTAACAACAGTGAACTAATCGATAGTCGTATCACAAAGTAGACATTTTCAAGTAATATTGTTAGACATTTATTTAATCTTAACGCATTATACATCGTTAGCTATAAAGTATAAAGATGAAACTATAAAGATGATAAAAAATGACCCGTGGTTAATGTATAGTACTTGGCATAATAATACAATAATGAAAAGGTTACCTTAACCGTTTAAATCCCTTGTTCAAAATATAGAAATATTCGAAACGTGTGTTGATACTTATCGGCAGTTCAATTTTAACTTATTCGTGACATTCACTGAATTCGCGAAGTCTGCCTCTCGTGAATGTATTTTCTTTTAAACTTCCTCATTGAAGAAACTTTATTGGGTATGTCAGCTGAAAGAAATCATATTGCAGACGGGCGTATCCGTTTGTATTCTTTGGCGTCAGCATACGTTTTTTTATGTTTTGTACCTTGCTATAACTGTGCTTTTTCGTTGACAGGTATAGGTAATGTGTTCGGTACACAATTAATACGTGAATAAAGAATTATTTGTGCGTCCTTTTTAGTTTGGTTAACATGTAATGCAGACGAACCATTTAGCAGACGGGTAATAACGGGTTTGTGACTTAAGCCGTAAAATATGAGCGGGGAATTTATGTTTATGCGAACAATACTTAAGTAGCAAACAAGTAACTAATTAAGAAAATGTACATATCACTTAGGCCTCGCGCGTAGTATGGTGATCAACCAGTCGCCAAAATACGCCGGACCCGAAGACATAATCTGAGGTTCGTATTATGGCGTAAAAGTGGCGACTCGTAAATCACTGTAAAGCACCAAGGTCCGAAGTGATTTAAGCTATTTCTAATTATATTTAACACATTAAACGCTGTTTTAATATACAATAAAAAAAATCAAATGTATAAACACACTTTACAGTTTATGTATTGATGTAAAAGAGGTCTTAGAGTACGTTGATATGTGCATAACTTTTTTTGATCGTGATTTTTCGACAATGTATGCGAAAGAATTAATTTCACATTTCGTATCCTCAAAATGTTCGGTTAACATAAACCATATATAATAGTTTCTCTTATTAAATTGCATTTACGAAACTTTCGTTTCTAGTTACCACACTTTATTAATTATCGCTTACATCTTCTTGAATATTTTAACAGAACAGAACAGAACAGAACAGAAGTTTATTACGACTTGTACATAGTACATCGTCAGTCTTAA
Organism: Dreissena polymorpha; assembly: GCF_020536995.1. Classification (NCBI taxonomy): domain Eukaryota; kingdom Metazoa; phylum Mollusca; class Bivalvia; order Myida; family Dreissenidae; genus Dreissena; species Dreissena polymorpha. The sequence continues at coordinate 62,977,008 of NC_068361.1, forward strand.
CCTTGTAATTATACTTGCATCAACAGGTCATGTGAATAGAAAGTGATCATACAGTTATAAGTAATATACATTCAATCTAACGTAATGCATGCAAGTAGTTTGAGGAAAAAGAAAATAGCATTTTAACAAACTATTTATGTGGCAGGGTGGCTATCTAGTTATCAACATTTACGGAAATATACTAAATTGGAATTTGATTATCTTGCGCATAAAATGTGTAATATTATGTTAATAATAATAGTAAGGCATATAACATATAACATATGATTCAGTATGCTCACAGTAATACTATTAAGTAACGAATAGCTATCTAATTGATAGGATTACATACATACACAAAAAACAAACAATCACATAAACAATCAAAGAAGCGAACCCGCGGAACAGAAAAAAAATCAGCTGGTCGTATTATGTACAACATTCAATAAGGACTTTCTGGTAAAAAGAGCTTCTTTCACAAAAACCGATAACTTAATAACGTCTTTTTTAGAACATTATCTCATAAGGCTTAGGAATTTATATACTGATGGTCGCTGGTAATTATATGATTTTATATATTTTTTCCTGATATCGTTATAACAAGGGCAGATTAACATAAAGTGGTATTCATCTTCTATATCACGTGAGTTACAACAACTGCAATACCTTTCTTCCCTTGCTATGCGATTATTAATGTACCTAACCGTGTGAATTCTTAATGGATGGCATGACATTCTTAATCGACAGAAATAAAATCTGAGGCTTTTAGGTAAGACATCTAAATATTTTTCATCCTCGAACGATAATTTAAATTCTTTGTACAATATTAAAACTGGACTTTCAAGTGTTTGAAGCCAGTGTTGTTTAAAGCAATCTATGACTCTACATTTAAATTCAGTTAGAAATGTGTTTGTGTTAACATAGTGACCATTTTCAAACACGTAAGCGAACCCGTAATCGTTGAGCAGCTTTTTCACATTTGATACCCATTTTTTATTGCCATTAATGCAATCTTTAAGAGCCTCATTATAAACAACACTTAGTATAATATTATCACTGTCTTTAATTTTAAACCAATATTTAATTATTCTCATGTATCTGTGTATATATAGAGGATATCTGCCCAGTTCACCATATACTGCAGCAGAACACGAATTGCTTTTTACTCTTAGTAATCTTTTACAAAATTTAAGGTGAATCCTTTCTAGTTCCTTAGATTTGGTGTAACCCCAAACTTCGCACGAATAGTTAAGTATTGGTGTTACAAATGCATCAAATAGTTGACAAAGGGTTTTTGGCGAAAGATCAAAGTCGTTGCATTTGCAAAATAGAACATTTAAAGCTTTCAAGGCCTTTCCATTGAGATGTTCAATGTTTTTACAGAAGTTTCCTGTGTAATTCAAAACAGTACCAAGGTAGTTAAAATCATCGACTACTTCTATTGGTTGGCTATTATAGGTCCATTTTTCGTTTGCTAATAACGCCCCACGTTTTCGGAAAACCATTATTTTAGTTTTTGATGTATTTACAGTAAGACCCCATGTGTTACAATATGAAAACAAAAGATCTAAATGTCGCTGGGTTTCCTCAGGAGTTTTACCTATAATAGCCATATCATCAGCAAACAACAACAAAATCAAAGTTAAATCATCAATACTTAAGCCGGCATCAATGTCACACTGCAAATATAACTCTAGATCTTCAACAAATAGTGAAAACAAAAGGGGTGACATCACCTCGCCTTATCGTAAGCCAACAGCATAATTGAAATATTCAGAATAAGAAGAGCATACCTTAACACACGATTTAACTTTTTGGTACATATCTTTAACAATTCTAAGTAATTTTCCATCAATACCAGTTTTAAACATTTTTAACCACAGTGCATTTCTATAAATGGAATCAAAACACTTCATCATGTCAACGTAAATGACATAGAGCCTCTCATTTTCATTGAGGTATTTCTGAACAAGAGAATGTAAAATAAAAATTGGATCTACTGTGGAACGCCCTTTACGAAATCCGAACTGCGCATCCGAAATACTGTTATTGTCCGTACAAAACTTTTCAATGCGTTTATTTAGGACTGTAGTAAATAGTTTTGACAAACAACTTAAAAGTGTAATACCACGATGATTATTAACCTCGCTTTTGTCGCCTTTTTTATGTAATGGTATTATCAAGCCTTCCATCCAGCTTGCTGGGTAGTAACCTGAATTTAAAATACCGTTAAAAATATCACATAAATGACTGGCTAGAATATCAATACATTCCACGAAATACTCGTTTAATAATTGGTCATTGCCCGGGGTTTTATTACGCTTGAGCGATTTAACTGCACAGCGTATTTCACTTACGGTAATAGGCTGGTCAAGTTCAGTGTTAAAACTAGATAAATTATTAAAATCATGTTTTCTACAAAAATATTCTGCTTCTTCGTTGTAACAATTAGATAAATCGTTACTTAAATTGGCAAAGTATTCTTTAAATGTATTAAATAGAAATGCCAGCATTGTCAGATATTAAACACTTATGGGTTGAATATAGACTTTCTATGTTGAGAAAAAGAATCAGAAAAACTGCGCTAAGAAACCACAAAAGTTATCTTTCATGAACCCGCAAGTTAATGGCCTAAACAAGTGTGTCGCCTCGGCCCTGAAACAAATTATTTGGAAATACAAATTAACAAGAGTTCCGCGGTTTGAGACACATGCCCCCAAAACGGGGCTTTGAACTAGTGACCCCAATTTCAATAGGTGTCATCTACTGTCCAATGTCAATGCACATGTGAAGTATCAAGCCAATCAGTAAATTGGTTGACGAGTTATTGATCGAAAACAAGTTTCACACTTATTGTGACAATGACCTTGACCTGTGACATAGTAACCCCAATTTCAATAGGGGTCATCTAGTGTCAAAGGCCAATGGACATGGGAAGTATCAAGCCAATCGGTCGATTCGTTGACGAGTTATTGATCAGAAGCGATTTTCGCAATTATTTTAAAACATTGATCATGACCTTTGACCAAATGACCACAATTTTAATAAGGGTCATATACTGTTCAAGTCCTATGCTCATGTGAAGTATCAAGCCAATCGGTCAATTTGTAGATGAATTATTGATCGGAAACGATTTTCGAACTTATTGTGTAGTGACCTTGACCTTTGACATAGTGAACCAAATTTCAGTATGGGTCATCTACTGTTCAAGGCCTATGCACATGTGAAGTATCAAGCCAATGTCAATTCGTTGATTTGTCATTGATCGGAAACGATTTTCGAACTTATTGTGACAGTGACCCTGACCTTTGACCTAGTGACCACAATTTTAATCTAATGCCTAAGGTCAATGCACATGTGAAGTATCAAGCCAATCCGTCAATTCATTGACGAGTTATTGATAGGAAACGAATTGGTCTCCCGACAAACAGACAGACCGACCGACCGACATCCAGCAAAACAATATATCCCCTCTTCTCCGAATGGGGGGGGGGGGCGGGCATGATAACGGACCTTGGACGTTAATGAGTTTGGAATTTAAAACTGAGTTATTTTCTCTAAGATAGTGTTTCTTACTGATGATAATAAGAGGTTTATACGCACCTATAAGAGATTATATAACTTTTCTTTAATAAAACATTCCATGAAAAACATGTACCGTTTAATCTAACACAATAACCTTGGTCTCTGTACTTAAAATCCGAAGCTCAAAATAAAATATATGTTTATCCGCATGATGTGTTGGCTTGATTTAAATGATCCTTCACAAAATGTTACAAAAGTTGGCTTGATTTAAATAAACCTTCAGTAGACAAAACGATACTTAATGATAGCATAGTGTGAATAGCTAAGCCGTTTAATCCACCTTTCCTTTTTGCAATATTTTAAGGGTCCTTATTGGAACGATGTTTTCTATCAAATGAAATACATAATTATTAGTGTACATTATTGTAAGATGGGGTAATAATTGAGGCTCTGTTATCGGTCTGATAGGTGTCTTGTCTCTGGAGAATTTTCTTGATGTAGTATTGAAATATAGTCGTATGTTTAAAAAGAGCAGGTATTGCTCTATGTAGAGTTATTTGAACAACGAAAACATAGTGTAAGCGGACGTACGGACGTATCTCTTAACTAAGTTTAAACCTATTTATTTCAGCTCGATTGCAAAGAAAGTCTTAGGCTTATTTGAAACGCTCTCGAGTTCGTTTCCTGGTACTAGAACCAGTACTTGGTGTCAATGAATAAGATCTAAAGAACGCTTACACAGTTAAGATCAAACTCGTGATACCCCGGTCGCTATACGGACACCATATCCATTATATCTATTAACTTAAGGTATGGATGTGAATCGCTACTACCGGTATATGATTTTACCGCGATGTAAAATGACGCGGCTGCTTTGTGATTGACGAATGGGCGTTAAGGTTCTTTTGTGGTTTGTGTTTTGGTTATTTTTAAACACATGTAAGTGAAATACAGGCGTCCGCATCTGAATGTTCTTGTGATCGTTATCGTGGATTATTTATAAATGTATGTGTATATATATAACTGTGATTGGTAAGAAATACAAATGACAAAAGCAATATAACACAGGTAGAAAGCATTGCCTGTTAACACTAGTTTTACATTTAAATATGATAACTTTGATTATACTTCACATTTAACTTCATCTTTTACCAAATATTAATTATTTTAGCATTTTAATATCTGAAGAGTAATATCATACTAATACTCACATTACCGAGTTCATATGTTATATAACAAATGAAGATAGTTTTGAAATGTGCCTAGCCTAGGGTTCGAATCTAAGACCTATATAAGCAAAAGCTATCGCATTACCATAACACTACGCTGTCTTTTTAATATGGGTGGTACCTTAATGTTATGTCGGCGTTTGTTTCTGTTCTATTATCATTAACAAGGGTTCTAAACGCATATTATTCATCTGATTTCATTTCATTCTATTCAATAAACCAACATATATGTTTAACATTCTTTTCAGTCAATAATGTTCTTTAGCTTTTTTGAATATATATGATAATTCTGTATTTAAGTTAGGTTGTTTGTGAAATTGTCCTTGTGAAATAGTCCCTTTCAGCTTTAATTAATCGGTCATATTGACTAAACAATTATCAATAAAAGCTCAAACATTAGCCTTTGACAATCAACAATTATTTCAAATAAAATCTTACACTATCTATCTCGCTCATTATACACTGTTTGTTTGTTTTTTAACAAATGCTTAAATAACCTTTGTTATTTCGGAATAAAAAAGTAAGGCAAAATTATTCATATGCAGGTGAATACGAAAGAAACAACAATTTTGACATCACTTAGGAAATCATTTCTTTCAATATTTACAGCGTTTATTTAATTACACACAATTGAAAAAGATAAACCATATCCTGCTAGAATATGACCCTCTGAGCCTTTTGTTTACAGATCGTATATTTAAAGTGTAATTAATATGTAAGCCCAGCCTTATATTATCTGCAATTAAACTATTAGTTTGGAAATGTTTAAGCCTTATTTAATAATGAATACATACATAATTTTGTATAAGTGTTTGGTATATCGATAATAAAAAAGCACAAATTATTCGGTTTTCTGGAAGTCCAATGGTTGAATCACCTGCGATTATTTACGTCTTAAACCCCACATGACTTGCACTGACCGGTCTAGGTTTTGCTCATTGTATGTTAATAAAGTTCTTGTATAAAGGTAGAGCTTGATAACAAGAATTTCTCTCCTGATAGAGTTTTCAGAGTTTAAATAGTTGATATATGAAACTAATTTTGAAAACTCTGATATCACAGAGAATTCATTATTGCTTTTATCAGAAGCAATATTAATTAGACATAATACACACATCTTTTAATAGTCTGTTATTTGCATGCATAATTATATTTTAGTGTACGTGTGAGTTGCAATTTAAATATATGTATGTATGAAAGATATATGCGAATGTCACTTTTGATTATATTTACAATTAAATTGTAGTCCAGTAAGTACTGCTGCAAACAAAACGCATAACGATATTTAAATTTAAAGCAGCCTATTTTCAACATTCATAGTGTGGTCAAGATGATTTGATGAACGATACACTTTAATTCAGTTTACTAATATTGCTTAAGTGAACATACCCGTAGCCAGGGGGGGGGTGCGTTGGGTGCGTTCGCACCCAATGTTTTTTGACAAGTAAAACACATGTGAACTATAAGTTGCACCCAACTTTATTCGACGCAAAAACGGTTATTTATCTTTTCCATGTTTCCAGTGAGTTTTCGTATTTAAGCGTAACAATAATGTTGAATTCAATAGGCTACCGACAGGTCACCATATAATTAAATTTCTATATGAAGTCATTTCCAAGATAGACCGTGATTTTTATTTACAATTTTTAACCGCAAAATTGCTGAAATCAATAGAAGTTTTGACAGCAACATGTGAGAAGATCTATGCTGTTATAATGAATTTAAACCTTATAACATTTGATCAGGTGGACGTTAATGTTTAATGTTCATTAAATGTGACGGATCTTGAGCATAATGGGCAAATACGTCCTTTTTTCAATGTCCTGGTATACTCTGTTAAGGACGTTGAGACCAAAGGGCCAGTAGTTTGTGGTTATAGGGTCTTTATGAAGCCTTAAGTTGTATATGTTTCTGAAATTCGTTTAGAAAACAGTAACTTATTTGTTAAAAAAAGTTGACAAAAGTAAAAGTAACCAGTTATACCAGTTTGTTTCTGTTTAGTACTCAGGGTGCAGAATAAGCCTGGTTTTCAGGTATTTACACACGGGCTGGACAGAATGTAAACACTCCGTTCAGAACTTTATTTTTACAAATATGCCACGTTATTGAAATACATTTGCAAAAATCTTAAGTGCATAAAAGACAGTTTTTCTTGCAGTTTGTGCCGATCCTTGAGAATACGACTGAAATCGGTGACAAAATTTGCGTGAAGGATATTTGTGCAGTATAAATGAAATTTTTGAAAAAAGAACACATGCTCATTATACAAAGTAATTCTGATGTATTTCACATTGACATACGCAGCTCTTTTTATGCACTAGTTGAAATTCTTAAGAAAAATTGTTTTACAAAGTTATTTGGAAAAAAAACAGCACTTACCGGTGTGTTGACTTCCATTAAAAAAGTCACGTGATCCTGCACCCTGGTATTGATGCAAATAAGAGATGACCCAGTTTTGTTAAACAGTGTTTGTTGTACAATACACTATTAGCACGTTTAGAGCTATGCTAGGCCTCTGGTACTATCCATAGTAGCAGACAAACAATTGTTTTGAAAAAAGTCAAATATTTCCTCTTAATTTGCTTGACTTATGAATGATATACTTTTGGAATGGTAAAATACACTTATTTTATCAAGATACCAATAAATAATGATATTTTGCATATGTAAACAAAGTATGTGCGCGCATACTAGTGTCGGGTTAAACGCCGTGTAATATAATGTATTTCCGTGACTGGTCGATAAAGGTGGTAAATGAAAACGGTAATTGCAGGAGGGGAACACCCCCTCCCGCACATACCCTCTTCGCCACTTCGTTGCTCAATAACATTAGTTGATGGGAAAATTCGCACCCCCCTTTTCAAAACCCTGGCTACGGGCCTGGTGAAATTAAATAACTATGGCATTTTCCATTACACAAAGAAGTATCCATGCCATTGATTTATACCCATCGTCATATGTACCAAGATTAGCCTACAGGCCCGTAGCCAGGGTTTAAAAAAGGGGTGTGCGAATTTTCCCATCAACTAATGTTATTGAGCTACGAAGTGGCGAAGGGGGTAGGTGCGGGAGGGGGTGTTCCACTCCTGCAATCGGGTGTTTGAATGTCCTTCCCCCATAAACATTTTGAAAATGAAACGTAAAACACTGCATTCTGGTGACTTTTAGTCTATATTTAGAGTCTGAAGTTATAGAGCATTTTTATATGAAATTTCCCTTTCATTGATCATACTCAGTGACTGATCGACATATATATGATATAACATACATGTATTTCCCATTACCGTTTTTCATTTACCACCTTTATCGACCAGTCACGGAAATACATTATATTATACGGCGTTTAACCCGACACTAGTATGCGCGCACATACTTTGTTTACATATGCAATAACACATTTATAGAAAGTAAAATCAACAATAAGAACGATATAAAATATCATTATTTATTGGAATCTTGATAAAATTAGTGTATTTTACCATTTCAAAATTTTACCATTCATAAGTCAAGCAAATTAAAAGGAAATATTTGACTTTTTTTCAAAATAAATGTTTGTCTGCTACTATGGATAGTACCAGAGGCATAGCATTGCTCTAAACGTGCTTACAGTGTATTGTACAACAAACGCTGTTTTACAAAACTGTTCATCTCTTATTTGCATCAATACCAGGGTGCAGGATCACGTGCCTTTGTTAATGGAAGTCAATACACCGGTAAGTGCTGCTTTTTTCCTCCAAATAACTTTGTAAAACAATTTTTGTTAAGAATTTCAACTAGTGCATTTAAGATAGATTTTTAAGCTGCGTATGTCAATGTGAAATACATCAGATTTACTTTATATAATAAGCATGTGTTCTTTTTTCAAAAAATTCATTTATACTGCACAAATATCCTTCAGGCAAATTGAATTTGTGTCACCGATTTCAGACGTATTCTCAAGGATCGGCACAAACTGCAAGAAAAACTGTCTTTTATGCGCTAAAGATTTTTTCAAATGTATTTCAATAACGTGACATATTTGTAAAAATAAAGTTCTGAACGGTTTGTTTACATCCTGTCCAGCCCGTGTGTAAATACCTGAAAACCAGGCTTATTCTGAACCCTGAATACTAAACAGAAACACAATGGTATAACTGGTTACTTTTACTTTTGTCAACTATTTTTAACAAATTAGTTATCTGTTTTCTAAACGAATTTCAGAAACATATAAAACTTAAGGCTTCATAAAGACCCTATAACCACAAACTACTGGCCCTTTGGTCTAGAAGTCCTTATCAGTGTATACCAGGACATTGAAAAAAAGGACGTATTTGCCCATTATGCTCAAGATCCGTCACAATTAATGAACATTTAACATTAACGTCCACCTGATCAAATGTTATAACGGTTTTAATTCATTATAACAGCATAGGTCTTCTCACATGTTGCTGTCAAAACTTCTATTGATTTCAGCAATTCTGTGGTTAAAAATTGTAAATAAAAATCACGGTCTATCTTGGAAATGACTTCATAGAGAAATTTAATTACATGGTGACCTGTCGGTAGCCTATTGAATTCAACATTATTGTTAACTTTGATATACATCGTACAATTAATTATCCTCTTAAACGTTATTTTCTTTAAAAAAAAATACACGATTTTATTGATACGTAAGGTGTTTGAGTCGAGCTAAGATACTAAGACGAAGAGTTTTAAACTGTGCATGATAAATAGATGTCTAATGAGAACTGCGTAAATTGTTAAGTTCAGATGTTTAGGTACGAACGGCACGATATCATCTTACTGTTCACGGTTCACAAATTACGATAAGTACACAACACTGTGAGAGATATAAAGTGTGGTGTGAGATATGTTTATAATGCAGTGTTAATCGAGAAAATTTAAATGCGTCATTAAACTCTTTGAAATGTTACTTGTGAATCAAAAATAACTCAATAGTATGTTGTAAATTGTAAAATGGATCGTGAAGTGTACAGTGTTGAACTATGAACATACATGTTAAATATGAAGGGTAATCTGAGAACTACGAAGTTTTTATATGAACTATTTCATGTAATATGTGAACTTAACAGAATAGTGTGTATGTGAACTAAATGTAAAATGTAAACATGGGATATGAGGTTTGAAGTGAACTTCACTACTGGATAGCATTGAAACGGAAATGCAAATAAATTATAAGTTATTTATATATTACCCAAGAACATGTGCTCTCATGTATAAAAGGACAGTTTAATATTTAACAATAGTGTTCACCAATATCAAGAATCGATATAATGCATACAGCACTTATTAACGAAAAGCTTTATCTGAGATAATTGATTTGTCTGTTACTGTTCATCTTATTAAGCGGTCTTTACCGTACTGAAACAAAATCAACGATATTTAGTATTGTATAAAGTCTCGTTTATAATTTTCACAAAATCAGGTAAAAATCAATGCGTTTTTAAGTCGCTTTAGTAGATGGTCTGTTAATTGCTTGCTGTGTGTTCAAGTCAAACGATCAGTGAATGAAGAGGTCTTACAAGCGATCTGACAAAACGATAGTACGTGTGATGTGATGAAGACTGCGTTATACATGTACGTTTATTATCATGCTGCATGATTCTATTGCAGGGGTACCTTAATATATTGCATTGTAACTGAACGCCGTTGTTGTATTACTTTGTTTAGTAGTTCAACAGTTCCTTTTATATAACCAGTGAGATATTTCCCAAAATGTTCTCTTAATAATCTCCTCTTCTAATTATACAATAAATTAATTAATTGGATATTGGTTACCTGATAACATTTTTCAGTGATGCAAATATAAAGAATCATTATAACCTTAACATTATTGTGCTTATAATACATAAAAATAATTTAATGGTTGGTTGAAATTTGGATTCTCAATGAAATCTATACACAAAATTCGCTAAATAGTTTTCATGTTTTGTTTTGGTTTGGTTTTGGGAGTTTTTTTTATAATCAAAAATCATTGCGGACACTTTTATGTATGAATAATTCTCTATTAAGATTCAATAAGAAAGGTAAGCAATGCATTAACTATAAAAAGCTTACACAAAAATAGAACCGATATAACGCCATGCGACAACATATACATATGATAACATAAAAGGACTCTTAAAAATGCGATAGTGAAAAACAAACAAGCACAATATGTCAAATACATGCGATGAAATTTGACTAAAATATAAAATTGAAAAACCATAACAAGCATTTCCAAATATCGTGCAAAAACTAAGACAGAAGGCCCCTATTTATTCTAAAGAAAATCAATCAGTAACACAAAATGAATCAAAATGAATATTTTAAAATTTTAGGCACAATACCACACAGGCTGCTGATTGTCTTTAAAAATATTGTCCATAACGTACTTAATTTAAAAATTGGTTGCCATACTTTGAAAAGGTCATTTATGTGATTTTAAATATAACGAAAATGTTGAATCGAATGAGAATTATGACAAGTATAGGCATATTTAACTAGAAATAGCAGTCATTTTAAGTGAGTTTGTTTACTCTTCAGGTATAATGCCATAGAAGGGCATAAGAGTTGTTTGGATAATTATTTAATGCATATAAGATAGCTAAAACGAGTATTATATGACAAGATGAAACATTTACTTTTCCATTGTCAGTGTGTGTGTTGTGCCTTCAATACAAGTCTTTCTATAGACAGTTTAGTTTCGTCCCTCTTTTACCACTTCCAAGTAACGCATAGCCTCCAACTTCGAAAGCATCGTACTTAGCTTCATGATGGGCTATTATTTCTCGAAAACAGCCTGTAAACGAAACAACAAGTAAGTGATATCACCAGTTTGAGAAAGGTTAAATATCACAATTTAGTTAGTTAGTTAGTTAGTTAGTTAATTAGTTAGTTAGTTAGTTAGTTAGTTAGTAAGTTAGTTAGTTAGTTAGTTAGTTAGTTAGTTAGTTAGTTAGTTAGTTAGTTAGTTAGTTAGTTAGTTAGTTAGTTAGTTAGTTAGTTAGTTAGTTAGTTAGTTAGATAGTTAGTTAGTTAGTTAGTTAGTTAGTTAGTTAGTTAGTTAGTTAGTTAGTTAGTTAGTTAGTTAGTTAGTTAGTTAGTTAGTTAGTTAGTTAGTTTTTTATTTATTTAAATATATATATTGTTCCTTCACAGCATGGGTCACGCAAAACATGATACATATTTGTATTGACACGAATGTCAGTTGTACCTTTTGCGGAATTTCCAGACGACAAGCCCAATGGCTATCGCGCAAGTTGCTATCCCCAATAATGGGGCAAAGATTCCTTCGAATGGAAGATTAGTCATCATCTAAAATAATTTATATAATGGCTGCACCAAGTTTTTCGGTATGTTACTTGAAGCATTGGGTTTCGTTTTTTAAATATTGAACTCTATTAATACACTTTCATCTTTTAGTTAATATTGAAATCTCAGTTGTTTTCAAATGCTTAAATAATAATAAAACAAGTTCAGATTATAAATTAGGCTATGTGAATTGTTACATTGTCTGTTCAGTTGTTAAATAAATAATATATCCATTTACAAAAATTAAATACAATAGTGTTTGCAGTTCACAGTTTTCTAATAAAGATTTAAGATGCGCTTGATGAAGGCATATATTAATATTTACCCTTCTTGAAGATGCCATGGTCATGCTGTATCTCCTCTGAAACAAAGATTAAAGTGGATTCATAAACACGACATCTTTACCGACTCTTTTTAAAACTTGTACAACAGACACTTATGACTGCAATCTTCAACGAATTAATTTACGACTCAAAGTATTACATACCCTTTACAAACACGTGTACTTCTTCAAACGAGTAGTTGGCTACAAGATTTCCGGCCACACAATAATACGTTGCGACATCTTCTTCCGACACGCTGGAAATCGTCAATACCATCTGACGATGATTCGGCATAAGTTTCCCGTCTTTATACCACCAGAAGTCGGGGTCAGGAACACCCGTCGTGTTACAAGTAAGTGAAACATCAATACCAGTCTTTGCGGTTTGGTTGCGCAGTGGTTCGATCATTTTCGGAGGTTTAGAACAAAACACATCGAGTTCCTTCATACGCTGCAAGGTTAAAGACGTCGCAATTTCATCGAGGTCCTGAATTATGTGAGAATTGTTTCCTAATAAAAGTAAGAACATATCTTCAAATTCTGAAATCGTATCAGTACTTTGTGATTGATTGTTCGTATAGAACGGCCACCGCGTAATGAGCGCAATCCAGAAATGAAACACATGTGTCATTATCAAAATACACTTTTCTTACATCATTCATAGCAGCTATCAACTGATTCAAACTCATGATTTTATTCACGATACCGACCTCTTCTTCACGAAACTTATGCGCTTCGTCAGAAAAGGCAACTATGTTTGTCAACAGGGGATCATTGGATAGACATCCTCTTCCGCCCTCTATTGTGGCCTTAAGCGTCGCAATACTTACATTGAAATCATCCTGTTCAACTTCAGGGTAAACACCAAAGCTTTACAAGGAGATGTTGTTCAAAAGTGATTCAATACTTAACGACTGCATGTTTTCTTGTATATTTTTCCGCATATATATGCATCCAATATGTGTACTCGTCAATATTTGCATCTGAACGATTATCAAACGCATTATTCTCGATGTATTGAAAAGTGTAATTTGCAAGCATATCGATAACGCTAAGAGCTGTGTTTCGTACATCACGACGTTTCTTATCAGATTTTTTTGTCAATCCCTTCCAGGCTCTTCTCAAAAGTACCTTTCGCAGTACGCCATAAGCACTGGACATGGTCATTAAACTTAATATGTAAGCCACTGAACAAAATCCTGTCCTAAATAGATTAATTTCACAGTCAACACCAATTATAGGCAAATCACGTGTCGAAAGCTCAATTTCAAAACCACAGTTTCTGACATCAAACAAATTCTGTAAGCCATGGTTAAGGACGAAATCAATGACCATAACACCAAGCCTAACCACGACTTTACCGCTTTCAAAGCATATTTAGCCCCTTCTAGAACCCACTTTGCCCCTTCCAAACCGAGCTGTGCAAAACTAATGGCAACCTCGCCAATATCAAGAAAGACCCGAGATTTGTCCACAATAACCTGAGCAACCGATACGGCAACCTTAGCAGTATCCAGTATGAACGTTGGAATACGCACCGCAATCTTAGCTACTTCCATAGCAGTGTAAGCTAGTCCCCGAACTATATAACATCCGGCGTTCTTCAGAACACATATTGGGTCGGGAATTGTAAACATGCAATTCGTAAAGGAACAACACGGAAACCGAAATCGGAGTCTAACCAATTTGTGATCACAAATTCTGCATTTTATTCCAGGTACAAATTTGGTTGCATGTTTTTATCCTATAAAGCCTTCAACTTTGCGTTGCTCCTCATCAAGCCGATCAATTGCATGTTGGAAAGATATTTTAGCTTCTTCAAGTTTTACCTTTGCTATTTTCATTGATCTTATTGCATTATCGAAGTCTTCATGTGCTGCTCGCATAACAGATTTTGGGGTTTCAAGCCAGATTTGTGCAGAAGTCAAACGTTTTCGTGAAAGTGTGCAACAAATCATAGTTTTGCATTGCTCAAATTATCTGCTTGTACCAAATATCATGTCAACATTATTCCTATAAACTGCATTCGAAAAATACCAATATCACCGTACAATTTTAGTCCAAATCCGTGTTTTATAGTAAGCACTTCTATCACTTGACGCAACATTTGATCGACAATTCTTCCAATCTCCGTTTTTATATCATTGACGCTTTTCAAATCCATGCAAAAAAAGTTGTATTTAATATTAAAATAGTTCATTTTTATTGATTGTATAAATGTGTTCGTTTCTTTTCTTAGTGTGCCTATTTCGTACATACGTTGATACATATGTTATTGTCTCAGTAACAAATCGTTCTGTAGCTTTTGTCAAGGCCGTAATGCCATTTATTATTTTTACTTTATCGCCGTTAGAAACACGGGTGCTGGTATTACTAAACACGAAAGCATAAACAATTGTGTAAGCGTTCATATATAGAAAGTTCAGAAACGGAATGCTCCAAAAAGGATTCGAACTTTGGATAAATGAAAATTAAAAAATCCATATGGGTTAGCCCGTTGTCCTCACTACTTACGCTCCATCGTGCCTGAAAATGGGATTCGACTTTTATTTGGTCGCATTTTTAACAAAATAATAACAGTCGTTTACTTTTAAAGATCAAATAGACAAACATTGTGATAATTTCCGTATTTTAAACACATTGAAATGTGTTTGTTAACACATTCAAATGTGTTTGTTACAAATACTCCATACCTCCTTAAAGATCCTTACAGTATGACTTCACCTTGTGGTGTAAAATCTATCGTTTCACGTTTGCCAAAAATTTGCAACTCGTATTTGAACGACCCCACCGTAACATTTGCTCCAAGATGCCATGCATCAATTGAATTACTCTTAAGCATCTATATGAAACATATAAAATACATTTTTCACTTCTTGAAAGTTTGAATTATTTCTGCAAAAATATTTTGATAAAAAAATGAATTGACTTGTGATTCATATTTACATAATTTAATGTTCCGAATATAAAAGGAAGATAAATCAGACAGTCCTTTGCAATTTAATTAATCATTAAATAAAGTTGGTTGAGGACAGACCTGCTTCATTTTTTACGATAATAGTATATGTTCGCCATTCCGTCTATAATGCATTTTGTTCCACGCGAGAGTTCAAAAATAAATGGATCCAATAGAAAAATGTAAGCAGTATCCTTACGTAAAGATTATCTTATATGTTTTCGCTTAAAAAAACAATATAATGAGCGCATACAAATGGCATATTGGTAGACAGTTATTGGTACAGATTAGCTGCTTTCTTCTCTCGATTAACATTAACTGACGGATTTTAATAAGATTTGTAAATCCAATCAATATGTTAATACACTCAAACATTGTGTTAATATACTGTAATATAATGTCCAAATGATGGTTATATGTAAAAAAAAAACACATACACATGACAACATATCTACAACATACGTCATACGGTCACTTATTGTTCAAAGGTTGTGTCTGCGTTCCTCGTGTTATTCTACCAATATGTATTATACATGTTAATTGTTGTTATTAATACGTTAATAAAAATAAATACACACTTATATTGGCATACACATACGTTTTGAATATGTGTAACAGAAATAAAAGCGTTAGCTTTTCCAGATAATTTATATACATACTATCAGAGGTTCAGACAAAAGTGATTTTAACAATTATAGACCTATCTCTATATTCCCAACCATGTCAAAGATACGATACTGCACAGCTTTCAGTCGGGTTTCCGCCAAAACCATTCTCGTCAACATCACTGATTCGACTTGTAGAATCGTGGCTTACAACTATAGATTCGACGGGTTGTCGACTCACTTTTCCTTAACCTTCGGAAGGCCTTTGACTTGATAGATATTAATATCTTACTTGAGAAGTGTAATACGTACTATTTCTCTAAAAGAGTTATTTATATCAATGAAATCATACTTGTCAAATAGAAGACAATGCATTAGAGTAAGATGTAAATTAAAACATCTTTCAAACTATTTCGTCGGGGGTACCTCGCGGATCTGTTATCGGTAATATTCTGTCCCTTTTGTCAATATAAATGTATCAACGATATCATATACTTTCTACATAATTTTACATTCTTTAACTATTGACCTGCTTGCAGATGACCCGACAATACACTTGTCGGATGCAAGCATTCAAACTATGCAACTTTCATTGCAAAACGAATTAGATACCCTATATACTTAGTGCGCTTTTTATATATTTCTATACATCGAAATAAAACTTAACGATTTGTATTATCAATAGCTTAATGTTCATCTAACAATCTTAAACGTTCATCTTCATCAAATAAACTACATGTACTTCAGTTTACATGGGATAATTATCGACAAACATTTCACTTGGCAAAGAAATTACTTCTGTCGTTAACTTAATTATAAACTGGCACTGTTTAAACGTATTAACAGCTTCATTAACCTTCAAACACGGACATAACTGTATAATTGTTTTATATCAACATCTTGTTTCGCTACATGGGGCAAACCAACACGAATTAAATAAGCCGTGTTTAAATCCATCGGCTCCTAAATTCAAAGAATCTAAATTGATTAACATTTAGGAATAGGTATACTATAGGGACTTCAATGCATACATTTTCACTCGGATTTATGCCCTCATATTTTAATGAGGTTATTCAATTCTCTTATACTAACGACTACGCTCTCATATCCACCACCCAAGTTGATATAGATTATGTTCCTTTTGAAATTAATTATGTTAAACGGTCATTTTCTTACCTTGCAATAAACATGTTGAATTTTACTCTACTTTTATTAGTATATTTTAAAAAGAACTGCAAACACTTACTACCTATACATTATAAATCTTCGATCTAAACGACTTTTTACCCTGTTTGATTATTGCATGGGATGTGTATGTTGTGTTGGTTTTTTTTCTGCGCGAATGCTAGGCATGTGCCTTCATATCATCATAGACATCATCATCATAAAAATCATCATCAACAGAAGCAGACCAGCAGCTTAAACTGCAGTTATAATATCATTTAACTGTCTAGTACGGTGGTTCATTCGTTCACTTACAGAGCGGGAGGTCGAATGTTTGAATCGCTCAAACGGCATGTTCAGATATGTCTGTTTAACTACTCAGAAGAAAGTTAAAGTGATGGGTATCCTGCCAGGTGCCTTGCACTACGGGTGTGAAGAGCTCGTCAGTAGTGTGTGTCAAATGTCAACGCTGCCTGATCCTTTCGAGTGTGATATGAGAAAGTATTATACATTGAATTACTTCTATATTATTCAATATCAATGTGATCTTCAACGGTGCTTCTGAACTACTTTTTAAAGATGTTTATTGGCAGATCTACGTCAAATGTTGCCAAGATAATTATGAAATCAACGTTAGCATAAAAGTAAATCGTTCTGAATCGGTCTCAAAATAACGATTTTTTCACTCCATTAGGTGGCTATTAAACAACTTGGGATAACGTCATCTTGGTTTTATTCTTTACTCTTTAAAACTCCAAGTTGGTGAGTATTAGCCGATTAGCAACGTGACGTTGATAAAACTAAGTAAATGCACAGATATTGTATAAAGAAAAAATATTATATAATTACTATAATTACCAAAACAATTATAGTTGATCGTGTTTTTACTTTATTCAATAGTTTAATGTTCTATTAGCCTAACCACTTTATACTTTATCCATTTCTTGAATGACCACTCATAAAAAACAGGTTTTACAAATAATGAAATATTGGTATGCCAGAAATGCTACATTGCTCATTTACACGCAATTTTATGTATGTTTTTAAACAGACGATATATGATACAATGTCGATTTCTCATACGGTCAACATTTTCTAAGACAATTCCAATAAATAAAGGATCAGTGAAATCCTGTGGAAGTTATTTACACAGCGCGGCCAGAATCCGTCTCGGCGGAGTAAAAGAGCGGCGTCCGTGAAGGACTTGTCTGTTATCAATCATGACGACATCACCCTTCTCCCACCTGAAGTCAATAGCCAATTCTTCGAAGACTTCGTTTAAGGTTTGCATCGATTCCTCGGGCATCGGAGTTCCATCTGGAAACGTGACAGCTAACTTCCGGTCGTTCCTCACGTCGCTCCAGCCGAGGTATGCGGCGATTATTGAATTAAACCAGGTTTTCTTGTCGGTGCGCGCGTCCACCCTGACTGCCGGAAGTACCTTAGTCTGTGTGCGCAGGCAGCCGTTAGGTAACCACTCGATTTTCGTTCCTTGTTCCTTGCATTTGGATTCGGCTTCTTCCCGGCTCGTGGTCTGGTAAGTGGATTGCCATCCGCGACCGATGGGCGACTTCTCGTCATCGCCATCCGGCAACACTCGGTTGTATACCACGCCTTTCTCCTCTAGAGCATCGACAAACATGCCATCGCGTGCACGCATCGCCTTGTAGACCTCGGTCGAGATCACCAGGGGCGTCTGGCCGCCTTCTGCCGGAGGATTGTCGCAGTAGAAAAACAAGACTGATGGGAAAGTGGGCACCTGCGCCATCTCGTGGTGAAAAGGTATTAACTGATCCGGTGGCGCCTCGTTGGCGGTGAACACGTTTCCGGTGACCACGCGCCTAGGCGCCGCTCCGCCCACATAGGGCAGCGCCTCGTACGAAAACGACTTCACAAAGGAGTCGAAATCTTCCGGAGAGTTGACCGGAAACCCACGAAACAGAACAGCGCCGTGATTTAACAGCAGTGATTCGATCACTTCCCGTTTTTCTCTCACCCAAGCGGTCGCTGCCTCGTTGCTTTTTGGTCCACTCTCGATTAGCGGCCGCAGAATGAGCGGGAACGGCTTTCCGTCAAATATTTTCTGTTCCGGGGATTGTAATGATATTGGTTCTGCACAAAAGTCATCGGGGACAACGCTGGCCTCAGTCTGAAAAACAAAATAATGACGAGGCTGTTCGGTAATAATATCGTTTATCAAACACATTGGATGTTGTTGCAAAAATATCGTATTTAATAGTTTATTCAAGAGAAAAAATCAATATGAGAACCTACCATTTTGTTGTTTTATCCAACCTGTGTTTGGGAGTTTGCGTTTATTATTACTAGTGTATTTAGCTCCTATCCTGTTATCTGGGGGATTGAACGTGTTATCAGTACGGGTATCGTTAGCATGCTAATCAAAGGTCATTTAGGATACGTATCGCCCTATCGTGGAGTGTCGTTTAATCAATTAGATGTACATAATCGAGTATTTTAAGAGTCCGCACAAATTTAATATCTGTATTGTCTTACCACTAATAAAATACTTTTTTTTTGCTTTGTTCTTAGTATATTGCAATTTTTTGGTTGATATTTTCAATAATTTTTTTTTCCTTCACGTGTATCTATCTAGATTAAGTAGAGCGTTACTGGCTTTAACCTTCTGCAAAAAAGCCTCGTTAAGTTAAACCTAAACTATGCGACAATTCTTCAAAAGGAATAGGAGAGATGAAGCGAGCACGAAATGCATGTTCATACACGTGTGGCCTGGGCCAAAATCACCCAAAGCTCAATCTTGATGCTTCTATAAAAAATATTCTTTCTTTCAACCACACCATTGGATGATATTCATAATATTTCAGTACTCGTAGTAAATTGTTCGCATGCGAAATGTAAATCCTCATTTACGATGAAAATGTTGCGCCATGTAGTGTTTTTTTGTCACAGTAAACATGTCAGGGAGGGTCATATAAACTTTAATTTTAACGAGGCATTTCTGGATCATCAATACATGTAATGTAAATGTATCTGAGTCATGGAATAAATGTAATAGTGCCATGTTTCACGAATCTTTACGAATATAAACATGTCCAGTATCAGATTTTAATGCATACCTTTATCTTGTATGTATTGGGCACGGACTTTGACAGATTAAAAACCCATTAAAGGGGTCGATGTATCTAACTTGATAAACTTTAAGTAATAAATTGGTTATAAAGTAAGCATTAAAAATATCGCTAAAAAGTTCAGTTAATCTTGATATGACAACCTTATTGACACCAATGTTGCAACATATAATAACAGTTTTATTCCACCGTTTCATATAACAGGCCGAGAGTTATTGCGAATGGGTTATTATGTTACTTTTACAGCCATTATATGGTACAATATAGCGAAACGTGATAAATATTGTTGTGAGCATTATTTATGAATAGCTCTATATATATTAAGTATATACAAAAGCAACACTATTTTGATATAATATATATGTTTCAATGTAAATGATAAAGCTGTAATATCCTCATTATATGTAAGAAACATGTGTGTTTCTTTCTGCTTAAGTCTCATTTTTTGTGTTATAAAGTATATGCTATGCTCTTTGAATCCGGAAATAGCTTTTTTCATCAGGAGATAATTATAAAAAATATTATAAACACGTCAAATGAAATTGCGAATATTTCAACAACAAAGAAAATAAACCACGAAATTGCATGCCGACGAATATAAAAAAAGTTTACCGTAATCAAAATAAATTCATCTATAATAATCTTTTATTTCCTTCACATCATAATTTCAAATTGCTGCAGAAGTTGTGTTGGGCCAACAATGACCAATAGTTACAGTGTTAATATACGTTCTCAATCATCACATAGTTCTAATGTGGCACGCGCGTGCTTGTTTACCGAATTAACGCTCGAACTCCGAAATCACAAATATATGTGAGTTTGTCCAGGAAAAGATAAAGTGACTATTAACGTTCCACAATTCTGTGCACAAATTTATGAAGGCTTACAATAATCGTGTGCATTAAATAGCGGTTATAACGCTCATCTTGACAAAATGAAATTTTTATTTAAGTATTTTTCTCACATCCGGGGAAACTCTTACAGTTAAATGTTGCACAGTTAAAATGAAATCATGAAATTTTATTTACCGCTGACATCGTGAGATTGAGTCTCGTGCTGGTCAGCACGAAATATATCTGAGAACAATTACATATTAATTAAAGTTTCAAATTAACTTTTTCTAAATTCATTTTCTTTACATACCGATAGGTCGCATATCAGCCTTTTTATTCAAAGTAGCTCTTTCATAGCCGATGTGCAAAAAAGAATAAGATGACAAAATCAGGGAGGGCGGTATATAAACCGAAATTCAACAACTTGTTGACGCCCTACTATAAAGTCACCACTATTTATCTCCACTATATTGAAACTGACGGGCGCAGACAAAACAAAATAAATGGTGGAATGTATATGAAAGTGGCTGACAACGTCGTTCACTATTTCGTGGTTTTGGTTTTGTCGTCTTTTTCGAATATTTCCTTGACGGACAGTTCCTTATCCCGCTCGAGCTGTTCTTTGGTCCGGATGTACCGAGCTTTTTGGGCCTCCGCCCAGGCGTCTTCGAAATTTACCATCTGATGCACAGTGCGCAGGGAACCATCCGCGTTGTATACATCCGGGTCAAAGGCCGGAAACATTGCCTGAAAACAGGAGAACTAGGATTACGGAATGTTCCGAACCAATCTCCGCACTTTCCGAGATTTCATAGATATTGAAATTATTGTCGTCATTACAAATCTCGGGATTATGATATAGAGAATAATAGGTTAGTGTTGATTATAGATCAGGTTTATCATGCGAGGCTTAGAAAACAAAAAGCACGAGCCTTGGCGAGTGCTTTTTCGTTTTCGTGCCGAGCATGATAAACCTGATCTATAATCAACACTAACCTATTATTCTATTTATCCCACTTTTTATTCAGTAAACTATTTTTATTTAAACAAAATAAGTTTTCATGAGTGTTTGTCGTACTTTGATAATGACTGTAGTGTAACCAAGGTCAGTGTATTACTCCGCGTTCCAAAAATAACCGCTGATGAAATAATCATTTTTTTTTAATCAGAATATCGTTCTGTAACAAAGTGTCGAGCGTTATTTATTACTATTTTAATCATATTGAATTGCAAATCTTTAAGTTTTATGATATCAATATGGCATTAAGTTGTTATATACAAGGAACTACATTTGTTTACAACGTAGCCTAACACCACACACAATTCACTTTCGATATCAAACTATCGAGTCGATCACGAGGTGCACAATATTTGCTTCTTTGTTATAATATGTGGTTATTCGTGACGAAATAACAAATATTACTTGGATTTAAGCTAATTATATACATTAACATTTTGAATGTTGAAAGTGGCACCAAAGAATTGTGAGGCAAAGTTGTTCGAATTAGAGAAAGACATTTGCTGGTGAAGTGACTGGGTGGGGCGAACATCAAGATCAACTTGTTCGACGGTAGACAGTGGTTGTCTAGGCTGCATTTCGGCCATAGTTTCGGTGCATGAAGGTGAACAAGAGGAATCTGTTGGATTGTTACATTAACTGGACTGAGCAAGAATGATCACTTTTGCTGCTGTTCAACAGATATGTTGGAATAATTGGTTATTGACTGGACATTTTTGTGCCCTGTTATGGCCATGGTTTCAGTGGGTGGAATGTTTGCATTTCGAAGTTTTTGGACCAGGAATTTGCGAACTGAGTGGTTCGTTATTCTCTTGTGCTTGAGAAAGCCGGCGTCTTTTGCCATGGCCTTCAGCATCTGACCTAACTTGTTGACACCCAATTGTTGACGCAAGAATCACCGGGATGCAGTGTCATTTGTGCGTATTGATAGGTAGAAAAGATGCTTTGAAGAAAAATCAGATGGACGCATATCCGAGTACAGCTTGTAAATGAACACAGGATTTCTTGGTCCAGACGATTGTTTTCTACGGTCAAAGGGGAGCAACTCGAACTGACTTCTTTAAAGGGGAGCAACAACAACAGAACCTATTGCATAGTGTTGATTTTACCTAATACTAGGTTTTAATGACAATAAATGACAAAAAACTCGGTTTTTTTGCTACTTTCCTTTGTTTTAAGGTCATTAAGATTGACAAACATTTGAGATTGTTTTTATTATTGATGCACTTGGCAAATACAGGTGACGAGTTGCGTGGGAAAAAGTAGTCCCGGTTCGGCAGTTCATGACGTCATTTCGTGCCATTGATTATAGCCTTGCCGTTGATTATAGATGAAATTTAATCAACGGGGCTTTAATCAACCGATTTCGCTGTAAAAGTGGGATAAAAGATCAAAGTGTTATTAGTATTTTTATTCATTCTTTTAATAATGTTTATTCGCTCAAGAATAAACTGTCTTATTCAACGCAAACGCTATTTTGCTAAGGGATCACCGAAACCCAAACCCCAATGGTATAACCCATCCTACCCAGTCTACTGTAACACATAGACTCGTCCACTAAGTACAAAACCACTGCCCGTGCAAATTGTCGGTCTTTTACTAGCTCGTCGCATCACAGGGTAGGTCGCGCTTTGGTTTACAAGTTTACATTTACCACCCACCCTCCCACTTAATTTTTATTGTAACACGATGCTTGCCAGATTTTTGTTATATTCCAGTGTTGTCGAGAATAACGAGCTCCATTAGAAACTCACATCGTCATGGCTGGGACTTAACAGCGTACGGAACACCGTCAGTCTGTCCAATGGTCTACTTAGTTCGGCCTCCGACGACAGGTTCCTGCGTAATTGACTGTACCAGTGTTACAGAAATTTCAGTTCTGTTCGTTACGGAGTACAGTTCAGAACGTATGTCTCAACATAACCCACCGGACAAAACAGGTACATGTGCGGTTCGTGCATGCGTATGGTTGTCACGTGAGTGATGGTCACTCAGGCGGACATATGCGGGAATATGCACGGTTTTCATTATTTGATCAGTTCTACGCTATACTTTGATCAGTAAACTTTTACTTTTTGAAATTCCAACCACATTAATAAATTAGTAAAAAAGACCATGTTAATATTGGTTGTTTTCGGGTACAGTTTTCCAGAATTATTTTACATTGAGTGAAGTTTTATCTCTGGTTTTTACTCTAGCCTTGAAAACACCATTTAAGGATAAATAATAGAAGTGATGTATAAAAATTAAAGTTGTACTGTCATGTTTTATACGATTATACTTGATTGTTATATATTACGATTGGTAATATTCTTGTATGTATGTAGTCAAAAACTGATCGCAAGTTTTGCCGAATGCAAAACGATTTGTGTGTTGAGCTTAGTTGTGTGAAGACCAAATTATTGTGTTCATCGGCATAGTTTCCACGAACACATTTCCCGCTTGTCACGGGGGATAGACATTATGTACTTAAATTTCCCGCCGTTCTCGGGGGAACCTGTATAATACAATTGATCCCAGCCTTGACATTATTATGCCAAACCTTTAAGATAATAAATTGCGTAGTTAAACTCTTTTGCGTTTGTCGTTGAATAATTAGTTATTTACTTTTACTTTTTTACTTTAGACTGTTCACCGATATATAACATTGCAATCGATGTGAAACAGTTGCGCTGATTTTTATACGTTTTAATTTGAAAAAAAAGTTACAAACTGATAACACTTGTGAAAAGTGTATGTCTGTCTGTCTTTCTGACATCATGAGAGGTAACAATGCGAGGAATTTTGTTCCGAACAAAACATGATCATCTCTCTTTCGCGCACCCGACAAACAATTCAGAAATAACTGACAAGAGATTATAGCAATTATTGAAATTCTCTGTTTTTACTTTTATATAATTTATTTTTTGAGACAAGAATCTGCTGCTGTTTGTTTTCATTCGAGACTTATGAACCGTAAGTGTTTGGTCATGTTTTATGCAACAGTGCGTGTGTAATTCGAAGTTTATAAGGTCCTTCCGAGCCTGAGGCTGCATTATGTGAGGAGTGTCGCCCAGCACTCCTAACTAATTAACTTACTAGACATACGAACGTTGGGACGGATTTGGAAATACGCTGTTGTGTTTCTGAAAGATTTTTTTTTATTTTGGTGTGGTCTTGTAATTACGGAGTACCCAGAGGAAACCCTACCTTTTCGGTATGGTGACCAACCAAACTCACATGTATCCGGGGACGGCGATTGAACACAGGGTGCCCTAGGTGAGAAGCGCGTGTACCAACCACTGCTCTTACCGGACAGTTATTTCGTGCAACAGTCAACTGTTATTATACGAAAGCGAGACAGGGGAGATGACTGTGAGTAGTTTTCAAGCTCTTCGCAACAGTAACTTCCCCTCTCAATACTCAGCAATCCTTAAGATCCCAAGGCAAACAACCCTCACAAATCTGGCATGTATACGTTGTTGTAATTTGTACCTTATTCATAGCAATTCAACTTATTTCTATGAAAATACATTGTTTTTCATGTTATGTCATCAGCAATAAAAAAAACTATGAGGAAACAACACGACTTATTTAAAGAGACTTGTTCGCAGGTTAAGGCAGTTTTAGTGTGTAAATAAGTGTCTTATCTTAAACGATTTTGACCATGGAAGTGTTGAGCTCAATCATATTGAATAGAATAGCATTATTTAAAACAAAAGAAAACTGTGTCCTTAGCAGGGATCAAAACAATGTCTTTTGGATTTAAAGCGGACAGCCACATATTTGAAATCATTCCATTATTAATATAAATTATCAACGTTTTGAAACAAAACTTAAAGATAAGAACCAAATCGTTCCAATTTGTAACACTGTATAATTTTATTAATTTCAAATCTTAAGAACGAAGCTAAATAATCACTATCAGTCTATGTTTATATTGGTATTTCTCTTCATAACGTAATTTTATTTCTAAATTTGTAAATCAACGTTGGAAAATTGTTATTCCTGTGCACAAGTCCCTTTAACTCATAAAATATTACTTGTAGATTTCAATCGTGATTTGTTATGCCGACACGGATAATTTAAAATTAACATTTAAATAATAAATGAACCTGTACACAGGATGTGTAATACCGGGCGTTTTCTTTTGCAAATTGTGTGTGCCACACACAAACTAAATAATATATCGCGTCGGCTGGAAAATAGAACAGGAAAACAAACATCGTCACCGTCTTACTATGATCAAAATGTTGTATCGTTGGTATAATTACTGTATATTTAGACGCACCTTTGGTTGTATCTTTGGTTTTTTATCGTCTGGTTTCGTAGTGGAGTCTTGCGCGCTCTGCCCATCCGCCGGTCTCTGCATATCGGCCGACGGCCGTCGGGATATCTGATCGCGTGGAGCCTGCATGTCTTTGTCCGCAAGATGACCGGGCTGTTTCTTTCTTGGGGTTGTCGAGTCGCCTATACGCTCGGTCTGCGGAATGAAAATTCATAAAAAGCAATTTAAGACATATAAAATAAATTAGTCCCCTTATAAATGAATTATTCAGAATCGAACCTCTTCGTTTAATTTACAGGTGCAGGTTTTTAGTACAATTTAACGTAAGTCAAAGCAATGCATACATGATATAGAGGATCAAAGGAGCAGCGTTCGGAGAAAACTGGGCTTAACGCATGTGCGTTTAGATTTATCTGTACATGCAAATCATGGACGACAATCCTCTGCCATTGGTATTTTTCTTCAAATGAAGTATCTTCTTAACGAAAATCCAAACTAGGCGGAAAGTGTTGTTCCGGATTGCCTGTGCGGATTGCAATTACAATTTACGCCCACGCATTTAGCTCAGTGTTTTCCAAAGCGAGATTCACAGTATCATTACCGTTGCTGATTCAGAAGAAAACCTATCTGCATATATCTAAAGAATGACGAACTTTTATGTTGTGATCATTCCAATTTAAGAAGTAAATACGCCCATTGATTACCGGTATTTACCTTTTTAAAAGTCTCTCACATTATGTACAGAATATTGGAGCCTCGCGTGAGCTAAAAGTTTCTCGCTTCGTATAAAGATTGTTTAATAACTGCATGAGCAAATAGTCACTACGTACAAAGATTTTTAATAACCGCATGATCAAATAGTCTCTCACTACGTACAAAGATTTTTAATAACCGCATGAGCATATAGTCACTAAGTACAACGATTTTTAATAACCGCATGAGCAAATAGTCTCTCACTACGTACAAAGATTTTTAATAACTGCATGAGCAAATAGTCTCTAAACGTACAAAGATTTTTAATAACCGCATGAGCAAATAGTCTCTCACTACGTACACAGATTTTTAATAACCGCATGAGAAAATAGTCTCTCACTACGTACAAAGATTTTAAATAACTGCATGAGCAAATAGTCTCTCACTACGTACACAGATTTTTAATAACCGCATGAGCAAATAGTCTCTCACTACGTACACAGATTTTTAATAACCGCATGAGCAAATAGTCTCTCACTGCGTACAAAGATTTGTAATAACCGCATGCGCTAATAGACTTACCATTTGCACAAAAAAATGTTTAATTCTCGCGAGCTGAATAGTATCTCATTTCGAATACAAATGTTAAATGATCGCTTCAGAAAATGATTATCGTCTGCAAAAAAGTACATTTGTATTTAATGAATTTTGTTTTTCAGGAAATTCCGATAGGAACACTATCTACTGTCTATCAGTGCATGAAAATACGGATGTCTGTAACAAAACATACCTGCAAATCACATTGAATCCTTGGTTCTATACGCAATCTTAGTATGGTCCTTTCTAGTTGATATTAGTAGAAATATTATGAAAGTTATGTTTTGAAGCACCTACTATCTCACATAAATTACACTCATTTACTGTCTATTTTGAATTTGTAGTGCTTTAAAGTATAATTTACCTTAACACGTATGTATTATTTAGCAGAAAAGCTGCATTCACTTCGTCTAGTCTTTGAACGTATGAATCTATCCGTTATACATGAATAGACATATCCAATGTAATTTCATGCATTTATTTATCATCTTCTTTTAATATTGTGCATCTTTACTTCTTACTCACACAGCCTGGTGCTCGAGAAAAAAAGGTTTCATCCCTGCGAGTATGTAGAATCAAAGTTTGTGTTAATTATGTCAGAATTCCTTTTAAATTCGATATACAGTTAATTGGATTTCCACTGATTTTATTGAACGCGAAATCCGATATTTCATTCAAACGACGGCTTTAAACGGTCGACTGAATCACAAACTTTATTGAGCATCAATTTTTGTTTGTCAGTGTAAATAAAAGGCCGGATCAGCCAGGGTCGCGTATTTAATATTTGCCATGAATACCCCGGGTTGTCATTTGGATATTAAATTGGCCATTTAACAGATATAAGTATATTGACTTTTCTCTCCAGGGTACACAGAGAACTATTTAGACCACTCCACCTATTTGATCAATATCTTAAACTGTTTAAAATACGTGTTTCACAGATAAGTGTTTGACGAAATATTCGTGAAATATCGCTTAAAACTACCTTCATGTATACATATATCTGCTTAATACAGTTAATTGCGGTTGCAAAAGTGTGACTGTTTGCACCGGCTAGTGTATTTTAGTCGCGCTCTGGCGAAATCGGGGAATAATGAATTGTCGTCCCAGACTAACCTGTGCAGTCCTCACATGTTCATCAGGGACGACACTTTCCGCTTTTATGGCATTGTTTTTTGAAGAGGAATTATTTCTTAAGAAAAGTCCGGTCCATTCTGAGAGTGTCATCCCAAATCAACCTGTGCGAACTGCACAGGCTAATCAGGGACGCCGCTTAAAGCACAGGCTTAACTCCGTTTTCCAAAAGCGAAGCTCTAATGTTTTATGTTTAGAAATTCAATTTAATTCTTTAAGGAACTTGTTGTTGGTATTTTTTAAGGTTGTAATTAAAGGGACTGTCAACCACGAATGACTAAAAAATAAAAGTTCATAAATACCGTATGTTTTTACAATTGTTAGTTTATATTGGTTAAAATAGCACGAATGTATATTAAATTACTTGAAAAAAGTTCATATTTTCAGTACATTCGGTAATAAAATTTCGCGATGTGAAATCGAAAGTACATCGCGAAAAGATGTGACATAACGATTTACACACTATAAATAGCGCAAGTAGTTTGATCATTTTATATATAAATATAAATTATTCACTAATACGTGCCTATGCATGTACAATATGCATTTCTGGGATAACCACGTGTTGATGATGATCAAGCTACAGTCGTTAATTATATTTAACTGGTAGTTACCTGGTAGACATACCCAGTAAAATTTATTACCAAATATACAGTAAATATGAAAACTTAACAACTTTTTTCAAGTAATGTAATATACCAGTCGTAATATTTTAATCAATATAAACTAATAATTGTAAAAAATACAGTATTTTACAACTTTTCTTTTCTTCGTCGTCGTGGTTGACAGTCACTTTAATTGCTTAATATTGAAAAATGGAAATATCGGTACGTAAAGGCGCAAGAATAATCAAAAAAAAAATTAAGAAGTCGAACAAAAGTTTTCCCCACATGGGCAAGAACCTATGACCTTAGAATTAAAAGTTGTTCGTATGAGCCACTTGGAAATTACTGCTGTTTTGGGTGTATGGTGTTTGTTTTGTGCGTGTTTTCAATATGTGACAGAAAGTTGGAAAATTGAAAATTTGTTAACCCATTTATGCCTAGCGTCTAGAAAAACGGCCTTGGAAAACAGCGTAGACCCAGATGAGACGCCGCATGATGCGGCGTCTCATCTGGGTCTGCGCTGTTTACTTAAAGGAATTTCTGTAAGAAATATTCTAAATATAGAAATAAATATACTAGACATCCCTAATTTAGGAAATAAATTGATCCAGTTTAGAAGGATGGGAGAGTCCACTTGGCATAAATGGGTTAACAAGTCACATTAATATGTGGTTTACAATTGAAATGTCAGTTTCATTTAATCACGGACGTTGTTGCTGTTGTTTTTGGTCGTCCTATTTGAATTGTTACCGTACACAATTTCTATTACAACGTACCAAACTTTTGTTTTTAAGTTAAATGATAGTTATGTTATTGCTGTGTTGTTGTTTTTGTTGTTGAATGAATCTTAAGTTCAAGCTCCGTTCTTGCTTATTTAAAATGACTGCGAAAATATGTTACTGTAAAACGCAAGTATCCAACATTTTATTGATACCAATTTGACTTCACGTTAATCAATAGATTTAAGCTAAATTTAAGAGTCAACCGCATGTAAACATATCTACTGTTACATGTACCTTAACATCGCAGCGTTACGCAAAATCAATCGAATACCAATAATAATAAAGTATAGTGATACCATACGTTTCATTGCGTACATTTTATACTGGGACATCATCACATGCAGCCCCAAACTACGACATGAACACGGAAAACAACCTCGCAATTTAAGATATTCAGTATTTGCGGATTTAAAGAAAAAACGCGTGCGCGAATGATATATGTGTTTCATTGCTAAAAAAATATGTAAATAACCAGGCTGTTATAAGAAGAATACATAATCTTAGTTTAATAGTATTTTTTAGACCGAAATTAAAAGGCACACTTTGTATAAATTACACCATTACGCATACGTTATGTTTATCTTTTATGGAACACTAAGTGTTTAATTCCAATGCACCAGCACTCAAAATAGCTTTTTATTTACAGGTATCCTCAATGACACCAGCTGGACACCTGCTAATAAAATATTTTTTTCCATGTATACATGATCATTTTATTACATGTTCTACTGTCATGCCATATTCAGATTATTAACACGGTCTAGTGGGTCAAGATTTTACTGGTTATAAGGCAAGAAGGGTAATGAAAATGTATGAGGATATAACAGACATGGATATGACCTTGAACGTATGCACCAAAAGGGAACACGTACGTGAATAACATATATGTTCTAAATGGCGTGTAGCTAGGGCCCACATACGCGGACAATAAACATTGGTACTTTCTAAAAGAAATGCATTAAAGACGCACACATGTGGAATACCAACATTGCCATGTACTGAAGAAAAGGCAGCATAGAAAAGTATATCTGTATAACGCATTAATGGACTTCTTAATCAATTATCTTGATAATTTACATGGTCAAGTGTTACATGACACGGTACGTGATCATAACTTGTTTTACTTTAGACAGGCATCAATTAAAATATGCCGAACGCACACGATTGGTACCAGTGACGTTTGCATATTTCTCACATGCGATGTATTCGACAGCCCATTCCAATGTTTGTACGAAATATTGGAACGTCAGAGTATGGAACGCCATAACTGTCTTACGTTGTCACATTTCTTTCCGTCTTCTTTAGAAGGTGTGTTATTATGTCAAACCGTCGTGATATTTTGTCAATATGTGGTGTTGACTTGTCAAAATACAGCCTTATTATGTCAATCAGTCGTGTTATCATGTTCAAATGTGGTTCTTACTTGTAAAAATACAGTCCTATTATGTCAAACCGTCGTGTTATCTTGTCCAAATGTGGTGTTGACATGTCAAAATACAGTTCTATTATGTCAAACCGTCGTGTTATCTTGTCAAAATCTGGTGTTGACTTGTCAAACCGTTGTGTTATCTTGTCCAAATGTGGTGTTGACTTGTCAAAACACAGTCTTATTATGTCAAACAGTCGTGTTATCTTGTCCAAATATGCTGTTGACTTGTCAAACCGTCATGTAAACGTGTCCAAATGTGCTGTTGACTTGTCAAACCGTCATGTTAACTTGTCCAAATGGGGTGTTGACTTGTCAAAACGCAGTCTTATTATGTCAAATAGTCCTGTTATTTTGTCAAAATATTGCGTTGACTTGTTTAAACACAGTCTTATAATGTCAAATAATAGTGTTATCTTGTAAAAATGTGTAATGATTTGTCGAGACACTGTCTTATTATGTCAAATTCAGTGATGGCGTTCACCTCGGTGATGTTGTTCACTTTCATGATGTTCGTTTCTGTATTGATGACCAAAATATAGTGGTTTACAACCACATCCTGTGACAAAATGGCGGAAAGCAGTCCAGCCGAAATCGAACAGATTTTGTCACATGCCGGTTGCATGGCTTTGTTGGGGAGATTGACTGTTTGACATAATAAGACTGTATTTTGACAAGTCAACATCACTTTTGGACAAGATACCACGACTGTTTGACATAATAGGACTATACTTTGACAAGTCAGCACCAGATTTGGACAAGATAACACGACTGTTTGATATAATAAGACTGTATTTTGACAAGTCAGCACCAGATTTGGACAAGATAACATGGCGGTTCGACATACTAAACTGTATTTGACAAGTCAGCACCAGATTTGGACAAGATAACACGACGGTTTGACATAATACGACTGTATTTTGACATGTCAACATCACATTTGGACAAGATAACACGACGGTTTGACATAATATGACTGTATTTTGACAAGTTAGCACCAGATTTGGACAAGATAACACGACGGTTTGACATTATACGACTGTATTTTGAAATGTCAACATAACATTTGGACAAGATAACATGGCCGTTCGACATAATAGGACTGTATTTTGACAATTCAGAACCAGATTTGGACAAGATAACACGACTGGTTGACATAATAGGTCTGTGTTTTGACAAGTCAACATCACATTTGGACAAGATAACACGACGGTTCGACATAAAAGGACGGTATTTTGACAAGTCAGAACCAGATTTGGACAAGATAACACGACTGTTTGACATAATAAGACAGTACTTTGACAAGTCAACATCACGTTTGGACAAGATAACACGACGGTTCGACATAATAGGACTGTATTTTGACAAGTCAGCACATGATTTTGACAAGATAACACGACTGTTTGACATAATAGGACTGTGTTTTGACAAGTCAGCACCAGATTTGGACAAGATAACACGACGGTTTGACATAGTAGAACGGTGTTTTGACAAGTCAACATCACATTTGGACAAGATTACTGTTTGACATAATAAGACTGTGTTTTGACAAGTCAGCACCACATTCAGACAAGATAACTCGACGGTTTGACATAATAAGACTGTGTTTTGACAATTCAACATCACATTTGGACAAGATAACACGACGGGTGAACATAAAAAGACTGTATTTAGACAAGTCATCACCACATTCAGACAAGATAACATGACGGTTTGACATAATACGACGCTGTTTCGACAAGACAACAGCAAATATGGACAAGATATCACGACGGTTTGACACCTTCTAAAGAAGACAGAAAGAAATGTAACAACGTAAGACAGCTATGGCGTTCCATAGTCAGAGTGTCTAGCTAACTAGTATGTTAACTTACATTGCCTGTTTGAAGACGGTCTGTATTCTTGTCATCTTCGGCAAGATCTCGTCTCGGAGTTGCGTTGTTCTGATCTGTCCGCGCAGTCTGGATCGGTGGCAAAGGGGCCGAGGACCGGAAGGTCGGGCAGTCGGGGCTGTCACGATTCGCCCTTTGACTCTCCCGTCCCAGGCCAGTACGCGAGACGTTGCCTCGTAAAATTGGACTGTTTCTGTTTAATAGTAACGAATACCTGTTTAGTAACTCTGCCTTTTCGGTGTCATTGTAATTTTCCTGTAAGTACCGCGGTACAATTGGTTTTGACTTAGATTCC
This sequence comes from Dreissena polymorpha, assembly GCF_020536995.1. Classification (NCBI taxonomy): domain Eukaryota; kingdom Metazoa; phylum Mollusca; class Bivalvia; order Myida; family Dreissenidae; genus Dreissena; species Dreissena polymorpha. The sequence continues at coordinate 63,010,730 of NC_068361.1, forward strand.
TCTGGTTCAAGAAAAGGCGTGAGACGCCCTAAAGTGTTTAAGTATGCGTCACTTTGCGCATGCGCGGCGAGGATGGGCACTAATGCTGATGGGTTGTTTTTCAAGAACACGATAGCTCCGTACAGCTTCTTTTCGTCGTTTGAGTACGCGGTATCAATGTGATGCGTGACCGGTGACACACCGAAGTCCTTTATCAATCTCGATGTCACCGCGTTCTTCTGACGTGGTGACGTCACAGTCAGCACGTGCTTGTCCCGCTCTTTGACAATCTGCCCGACCTTCGGCGGTTTATGGACTCCCTGGCGGATACGCTCGAGCTCTTTCTCAATGAGCCTCTTCTCTTTATCGAGTGCCGCCAGCCGGTACTGCGCCACAAACTCCGCTCCTAGTAGCTGACTCTCGGCGCGCTTAGCCTCCCGTCTGTTCTTACTGCGCGCTAACTCCTGTGACTTGATCATCTGGCTGTACCAGCTCATTTCCGTCACGCCAGATTCTTAACTAGCGCCGACTGTTTAACCAAAAGCCAAATTATTTTAAAATTATATTTAAGACGGCAATATAAGTTTCCTTAATTTTATCTGGCTATACAAGACCATTTGCCGCATTGTTTGCCGTTCAAGTGAGTTACACAAAAAAAATAAACTTCAATATTATATTGTAACCGCTGTTTGCCGTATGAGCAACTTTCCGCACGAATTGGATGAACTTCTTTAATTACAAACGTATATATCGACTTCACTTATTTCAGGTTGAATGTCTGGCAGTACTGGCATATATCTGAATAGTCGACACGAGTAACTTAATCAAATTAGTACATTAAGAAACGTTGGGTTTGTTATCCTCGTAATTGTCATAGTTGCGATCTACGTGATAACTGTGCACATCTGAAACGATATAATGTTTATGTTTGATATCCATAAAACTTCATTGTTCTTCATATCTGAAATTAAATTGCTGAAAATTTTATTTCACCAAAGAACGAGGTATGTCTTATCTGTATTGTCGTTGCTACTGTTAATAATGTTGTTGATGTTTTAAAAGAATAATATATATCTAAATTTTTATTTAAAAAAAAACAACACATAAGCACGATATTTACTGCTGCTTAAGATTAAAAGATGAAAGTTTTACAGGAAATTATGAAATCTGAAAAGCCATGAACACAGCTCGAAAATTTGAACACTTGAAATATGGTATTTAAATCCGAGAGTCTGATAAAACATGTATACAATAATCCGTGATATAATCTTACAATGTTAATAAGTCTCCAATAATGTACTTTAACATGCCATGAACGAAATAAGGCTGACTATTTTTAAGTATAAACACTTTATTGTTATTCCCCAAGCACAGAAAATAAAATGCAGGTGCCTCACTCCAAAAAGAAAAAAAAAATAATAACTACACTGTGCAATTGCACTCGACGTTAGGATTGCTTAAGAAACATTTCCAATTAGAAACCAACATGCTTTCAAAAATGTGATAGGGAAATGGTCCGCATTTGTGAGCATTTGCGATAAACCACTAATAAGCACATGGGGGCAAATATAATTAATGTCAGTTGATCATAGCATTCAAAGACACGAGAAATATAAATAATCGTTTGAGATAACCGGACTTATTATTTACGCAAAAATGTAAGTCCTGTTTCTATTCGAATTATGATAACATTGACTGTTATCGGAGTTCATTCAAGTTGCCCACAACCTGGAGTGTTGCCTCCACAGCGTTAACCCTTTGCATGCTGGGAAATTTGTCGTCTGCTAAAATGTCGTCTGCTGAATTTCTAAAATTAGCATTTTCTTCGATTTTTTTTCAAAGAATACTATCAGAATAGCAAACAGTTTGGATCATGATGAGACGCCACGTGAAAGGGTTAAGCGAAGGTTTTTGGAACTGATTAGTAAACAGCTGGTATATGAAGCATAAGGGCCCGTGTTATCAACTCTCTTAAGACATATCTTTACTTTACGTTAGTGTGTGGAATACATAGCCTAGTAGCTATTAAAGCTACTATGTAAATCTGTAAGTCAAGTCTTTTTGTTTGTGAACTTGTACGTTATACTGATAATATATTTCCGTAGCAAATAATGATTCGTTAAAATTGCTATACTATTTTTTAAGTTTTACATTTTAATTGATTATATTTGCCCTTAATCAAATAGGACAAAGTTGTAATACATTTTCATTTTAATCTGTTTTTCTTCGTATGTCTATGCTCTATATACATATATATTCTTACCAAAACATACGCCTTGATTAAGTTCCTTCGAGTTGGTGTGTTTACTTGGAACTGTCCGATTGGTATTTCCAATTTCACATGTAAGCAATGCTATATTAATTACTCGCTCGTTACAAGATCCTGTGATTCAGACGGGACAAACACGCACGTGCACGTCTTCTGTTTGCTTAATACCATGTGCGACAAAGAAAACTAATATAGCACATAATTTGCTTATTTCCAAAACAACAACTGACTATACAACTTAAGCGTTTCCAGATTCTTGAGTAGTGTTGAATACTGCTGAGTAACACGTGCGGTACTATTTTATTGTATGAATGGTATTTAAACGCCGCGTTGAGTCGATGACACGGTCTCAGATCGTAAGATTGTTTCTTTTGTCTTTGTAATCAGCACATCTTACATTTTGTAAAGCGTGTTTTGATATCATAATGACCGTTGGAATGTATATATTAAAGTTGAAATGTTTTTGTGGCGATTTAAATGAACTATATACGTACTGTTTGTGTTGATGCCAAAAGAAGTTGTAAGGTTTTTATAAACTGTTTTTGTTTGTGTACAATGTAGGATTGCCTGTGACCAATTTTATGACAAGTTGTTTGACATAGTTATATCACGATTAAATTTGGAATCAATTATTAAGTCTTAGCACATGAGACTATCTTCTCAGTCCATGTTATCACGACATTAAGGCTGGTATTTACCTTGAGAATTGTGTCGTGGCTGAGAGTTCGACAATGTGGACGATGGGATACTTTCACTTTTAACCGATTTATCCCAGCCTAATTATATGTCTATTATTTTCTTTACTTCGTTGTATTATAAATAAAAACGAATAACCCCTTTATACTAAGAAATGCACATTTCGACAGTAAATTGAACTCTTCACTGAAGAAGACCTATACAACACCCCATCTATGGACTCGACAGTAGAACCCTTCGACATCACTGAAAACGGAATGAGAAGGCATTTGCTAGACCTAAACCCCAATAAGGCACAAGGACTACCAGGCCGGGCGAAATCGTCCCTGCACTGACCCTACTGTGTTAAGCCTCCCTGACACAAGATCGAGGACCCGATGATTGGAAGCACGCGATGGTAACTCCAATATTGAGGAAGGTCGATAACACAGCTCCTGTGAACTACAGGCCGATATCCCTGACCACAGTCTGTTGTAGTCATTGTAAGACCATGGAGCACATCGACCACAGTACGGTTATGAAACACCTGGAGCACCATTGTATGCTCCCTCACGGTCAGCATGGTTTCATGACAAGACGTTCATAGGAAAGCCAGCTTGTTCTTATTATACAAGACATAGCGACAATCTCATACGATGGTGACCAGATTGATGCGCGGCAACTTGATTTTAGCAAAGCATTCGACACTGAAGGTACCCCATATGCGACTCTCGTTATATGGAGATATAATAAGATTCAGTTGTAATAAATAAAAATGGCTTTATAGTTGACACCGATAATATGTTCAACCTCCGATTAGGGACATATTTAGCAATAAAGTGAATTGATCTATACAGAAGCATATAAGACACATTCTTATCAGGCAGATATCTTTAAATTGGTATGATGCAAATGCCATGTAACAGATTGTAAGAAAAACCCACTATTCAAAATGATGAGCGTCTGTGTTTAGCGTCTTTGTTTTCGCACATTATCATTATTGCATTGAGTCGCATTTCAACTTATCGAACAAGTTACACATTACTGTATATAGCTATCATTGAAATTCCGATTCTCTATCAAGATGAACATCTGTGTGTTCACACGGACGTCCGCACAACTGATATCTCAGAGATCAGGCATTTTGACAGTGATCCCTTTTAAAGTGAACATTCATTTATACAGGCGTGTTGGAAATACATTTACATTTTTAGAAGTAAGCGTTTCTCCTGTTTTTGTATGTGTTTTGTTTGTTGACATTTAAAAGTGTTTTTATTTTTATTTTACTGCTAGGTTTATAACAAACCTGTTTGACCAATTAACAGACCGGACGATAGGAGGCTAGTATAAGCTTTGTTCTTGTTTAAATACAAGATATTGATTCTTGAGTAAATTTTGAATATTTCTTCTAAGCTTTATTTCTTTCGATGTCGGTTAGTAAGATGTAAGAACATGGGAACAATTTGCGCTTTTAATTACAGTAATCAGTAAATTGAATTCGTATAGCTTTAATCATAAACAACAAAAATTACTAGGGTTAAGAGTCTTTTTTACTTACTTTTTTTATTTCTGGCTTTTTAATACAGTTGTGAATGAATTGTTATGCAAGCGATGTCTAATATTTCTGAAATCTAACAAACCAAGCCATACAAGTGTAGACGGATTGTTTCTTGATTGTATTTGACGTATACTTTTGAAGGCCTGGTCTCATATATATGTACGGTATGTCAACATATTACTTTAAAATTAAACTATCACATGAAACAGAAACTTGCTGATTGAACTAAAAGCAAAGGACAAATTGATCGCTTTTTATTGATCGTTTCTCAATTATAAAATAAATAACTGAAAATCATAATCGTGGTCTAATATATATATATATATATATATATATATATATATATATATATATATATATATATATATATATATATATATATATATATATTTGGCAAAACCGGTTAATCTTTATGAGTCCGTAGTTGTAGTGTTTTTACGTATTTGATGCATATTTGATTGCAGGTCTGTGAACGCAATCCACTGTAAATGCAGCAGGTGGCATACTGTCTGGCCCTAGGCCTCTTCGTCCTCATCATGGGGTACGTATAAGAAAGCATACATTTAGCCTCATTTTGGGAAAACTGGACTAAATGCATGTGCGCAAAGTGTCATAACAGATTGGCATGTGAAGTCCGCATTTTCCGCCTAAACTGGATTTTTGCTAAGAAGATACTTTCTAAATGCCGATTAGCCTGTATGAACAACGCATGTGGTCATTCATGAGCATTCATGGTTTATTTTAGATTTCCAAAAGTTTTTTATTTTGTATATGGTCATCATGTACATCGCACCCTGACATGTGACTTTGGTTCGTGGTCACCATATTGAAAAGGTGAGTTTTTTTCCAGTTACTGCGGATTTTTCCCCAAACGCAAGAACAACCCAACATTAAAAATAATTGGTCATTCCCCCCCTCCCCCCCCCCCCCCCCCCACAGCCCCTCCCGTTCTGGGAAAACTGAGTTTAATGCAGGTGCGGAAAGTGTCGTCCAAGAATAGCCTTTGCCATCCGCTTATATAGAATTTTTTGTAAAAAGTCTCTTCTAAACGAAAATCCAGTGTACGAGGAAAGTATTGTTTATGTTTTGCGTTTGCAAACTGCACAGGCAAATCTGGGACAACACTTTTCGCACGTGCATTAAGCCCAATTTTCCCAGAACGAGGCTCGACAACAAAAGCTTAAAATTTCATTTCTCAGTAAAATACCGCCACTTGGGGCGGTCCGACAATCAACGCCTCTGTCACTAGAGTCAGTTTCAAAAACAAATACAAATACATAACAAAAATAATTGTATTTAAAAAGTGCAGTTATGAACCAACGAATGTCAAAACTTTCAAAACTCGAAAATGCAATAAATCAGGGACTATGACACAAAGCCCAGATCCTCACAGCTTTGGTTCGGAGGGACCTTATTATAAACTTATTTCAAAATTCAATAACAATGAATGCTTTATTCTTGCGTTACTCTTCCCTCCAGTATCCAGCGCCTAATATCTCTTATGAACCGGGTACTCAAATAAAGCTGTACAAGTTTAAAGGCCCAGTTCAATACTTCTTATTTTACCGCTTCCACCCACCCACCCCCGCCACCATCACCTACACCAAATCCGGTCTTTTATATCATATGGCATTCTATTGTGGACCCATTGCAGCGGAGATCAATGCACAGGCGCAGAGGAAACAGTACAGTAAAAACTTTGTAACAGGTGAGGCTGCTGAGAGAAAAGATGATCATTACAAATATTTTATGGTGGAGTAGTGCACGGAGTGGAAACCGCATGGAAAGGCCATACACTCTATTAACTCGTTAAAATATCTGGAAATTTAACGCGACGATTTGCCCCAACTTGCAAAGAGTTTGTAATGGTATTAATTTGTTGCATTACCTTGTCCTCGCTTCCAGTATCCATAGTCACCCAGAACGGCCCAACATCCCCGTCGACCCGGTGGCTCAAGCCATCTTTCAGACGGCGGAGGCGAACCGAACCCCCGACGGCTTCCTCACGCAGGAAGAGATGACAGAGATCTTCCAGCGCTTCGACATGAACGGTAAGAAACACGCAGCGGTAAGAAACACGCATCAGTAAGGAACACACATCGGTACGAAACACGCATCAGTTCGAAACACACAACGCTACGAAATACGCATCGGTGTGGAAAAAACATCGGTACGAATCACACATCGGTACAAAATACACATCGGTACGAAACGCACACCGGTACGAAACATACATTGGTCCGAAACACACATCGGTACGAAATTCGCATCTGAATGAAACACACACCAGTACGAAACACGCTTCGCTACGTAACAAGCATCGGTACGATACGCGCTTCGTAATGTAACACGCCTCCGTACGAAACAAGCATCGGTACGTAGCACACATCGGTTCAAAATACACATCGGTGCGCAACACACATCGGTTCGAAACAAACATCGGTTGAAAACACACATCAGTCTGTTACAGTTATACGATAATTGCATAACTGTTACATGTTCTCTTATTTATTTAAAAACTATTTATATCGAGGTGTTAACTGGCTTGTATACTATTACAGAGTAATTTTAGAACCTGAAAATATAACTGTTAAAACCATATAGTAAATATAAATGTAGAATATCCTGTTTACTTTAAACAGCTACATTTTCTTGCCAAATCAACTGTTTTGAAAAGTGGATTACGACCAGCGTGCTATAGTAGAAACAATTAAACATGAAACGGGATAAAGTCAATATTTGACAGAAACGATTGCATCAGTCTAGCGTGTTTAGTAGTGTTGCATACCACGTGTTTACTAGTATCGTCTACCACACGGCTGATTCCTAAACTATGGTTTGAGTGCATCTTTGACCCGTATGACACTCTACCAGAGGGACTTTTAAACTCCTGACAGAGCACCAAAGCTGGGAATGTTGAAGGGTAGAGGACTGACGAATATCAGCCACCTCTCCTCGAGGCTAATAGGTATGAGGAGGATCACTCAAGACAGAAAAAAACAAGGGCTGGAGACGCTCTTAAGCCTCGACCGGCACTGACTGATGCACTGGGTAAAAGTGCGCATAACTGCGGTGCAACGCTTTCCACTCCAATAATGGAGTGATTGAGAAGAAGTCCTTTTATGCAATAGATAATAACATTATTCGATACTATATTTGATCGTTACATAAATTTGTTTAATGAATGCCTATCTGTTGAAGAAGAAGCCACTATATAATGATTAATGGTTCCCCCTGCGGAAATCTCGTGAACTATATCTCTGAGTGGGACTGACTTTGTTCACTGGGAACCAACTTAGCTTAACAGACAAAACAGTGCAGAAAACAATGATCAGTCAGCTTAGAGGTTGATTGTAGATCATATGAGCCGCGTTTCGTGAAAACTGGGTTTAATGCATGTGCGTAACGTGTCATCCCAGATACGCCTATGCAGCCCGCACATGCAAATCAGGGTAGGCACTTTCCGCTTTTATTGATTTTTTTGTTTAAAGAAGGCCTTTTCTGAACGAAGATTAAGTGTATCCGGTAGGCGAAAAGTGTCGTCCCTGATTAGCCCGTTCGGACTACACAGGCTCTTCGGGACGACACTCTATGCACATGCATTTAGACCGGTTTTCCCGAAACGTGACTCATAGTTTGGTAGATCAATGCAATATAGTGGATTCTACCACGGCACGTGACTTGTTTTCTATATACAAAAAAGGAAAACTACTGTTGGTTATTACCCCGATATACCAACGGTTGTTTAAAGTGACGTCATTTTGATTGTCCGCGCACTGTTTATGAATGAAGACGACGTCATTTGATTTTATTTGCTGTGGTGACGTCACGTTTTCGCGGAAAAGTGGAGGACGTTCGGTTAATATAATTCTTATTTATAAACTTTAAATGGCGGATAACTTATTAATGAAATCGTGTTAGAATCGAAATAATCGACGGGTAACCGTTGGTTATTGCGGTAATAACCAACGGTATGGCGTTCCGATGCTTGTTATCAAACCACTCGGGCTACACCCTCGTGGTTTAATTCCTACGCATCGGAACTCCATACCGTTGGTTATTACCGCAATAACCAACGGTTTCCCGTCTATTATTTCTAAATTCTACTACGGCCCGTGACTTGTTTTCTATATACAAAGAAGGAAATCTACCGTGGGTTATTACCCCGATATACCAACGGTTGTTAGTATGACGTCATTTTGATTGTCCACGCACTGTTTATGAATGAAGACGACGTCATTTGATTTTCATTGTTGTGGTGACGTCGCGTTTTCGCGGAAAAGTGGAGGACGTTCGGTTAATATAATTCTCATTTATAACCTTTAAATCGCGGGTAACTTATTAATGAAATCGAGTAAGAATCGAAATAATCGACGGGCAACCGTTGGTTATTTCGGTAATAACCAACGGTATGTCGTTCCGATGCTTGTTATCAAACCGATCGGGCTACGCCCTCGTGGTTTAATTCCTACGCATCGGAACTCCATACCGTTGGTTATTACCGCAATAACCAACGGTTTCCCGTCTATTATTTCTAAATTCTACCACGGCACGTGACTTGTTTTCTATATACAAAGAAGGAAATCTACCGTGGGTTATTACCCCGATATGCCAACGGTTGTTAGTATGACGTCACATTTGATTGTCCGCGCACTGTTTATGAATGAAGACGACGTCATTTGATTTTCATTGTTGTGGTGACGTCGCGTTTTCGCGGAAAAGTGGAGGACGTTCGGTTAATATAATTCTCATTTATAACCTTTAAATCGCGGGTAACTTATTAATGAAATCGAGTAAGAAATGAAATAATCGACGGGCAACCGTTGGTTATTTCGGTAATAACCAACGGTATGTCGTTCCGATGCTTGTTATCAAACCGATCGGGCTACGCCCTCGTGGTTTAATTCCTACGCATCGGAACTCCATACCGTTGGTTATTACCGCAATAACCAACGGTTACCCGTCGATTATTTCTTAATTCTACCACAGTCGCACACGCATGCACATTAGAATGAGAAGGAGCTTACCGTGGTTTATTACCCCGATATACCAACGGTTGTTTAAAGTGACGTCACTTTCATTGTTCGCGCACTGTTTTGAATGAAAACGACGTCATTTGATTTTCATTGTTGTGGTGACGTCAGGATTTCGCCGAAAAGTGGAGGACGTTCGGTAAAAATAATTCTCATTTATAACCTTTAAATCGCGGATAACTTATTAATTAAATCGTCTTAGAATCGAAATAATCGACGGGAAACCGTTGGTTATTGCGGTAATAACCAACGGTATGTCGTTACGATGCTTGTCATCAAACCACGAGTGCTTTGCCCTCGTGGTTTAATTCCTACGCATCGGAACTCCATCACGTTGGTTAATACCGCAATAACGAATAGTTACCCGTCGATTATTTCTTAAGTAACCGTTGGAAAGGTAATATATTCTTTAAAGCAAAAGGTAGCCTTTATACTTCTTCGTAGCTGACGGCAACATAGACGAGACGGAGTTCATCGCGCACTGGACGCTGCTGAAGCTCGGGGACCTCGAGCACGCGGTGACGCTCTTCCATCGGGCAGACACGGACAGGAACGGGGAGATCTCCAAGAACCCCGACTTTGCGAGGCTCTTCTATTACTTCGACAGAGACGGTGTGTAATAATTCTCAATATAAATAATTGAGCTCCGCTCTGGGAAACCGGGGCTTAATGCATGTGCGTAGTGTCGTCCCTGATTAGCCTGTGCAATAAGCACATGCTATTCAGGGACGACACTTAACGCTTTTATGGATTTTTTTGTTTAAAGAAAGTCTCGTGTATACAAATATCCAGTTACGTTGGAAAGTGTCGTCCCTGATTAGCCTGTGCGTACTGCTCTGGCTTGTCAGGACATGCCCGTTTTCCCAGTACGCGGCTCATATAATTATAATATTTAATAATAATCAAGGTCGATTGGTCATATGTCCGCACGAAACAGATACTAGTTCCTGTATTCACATCTTCCATCTATTAGGTGTGTATAGTTTCCTTAACAAGAGTACATTTTTATATTATCAATGGTGATTAATTACGCAAAAATGCAAGAAACATGTCAATAGATGGCAGTGAACAAATGATACATCTACGCAAATTAGTCCCATTCTAACTGTTTATATTTTATACTTAAAATTTTGTTCCGACCTTTACAGGTGACCATAAAATCGCAGAGTCGGAGTTCCTCGCGGTTTGGTACAGCTTGTCCACATAAACATATCGCGTATGTGTCACTGACAATAAAATAAATTACTGACGTATCCGCTTTGCGAGTGTTATCCGTGTTTTTTGTTCAGGTATTTGGCATGAATACTATAACGAAAGCATGCAGTTAGTCTATTCTTCGCAAAAATCAAATTTAGGCGGAAAGTGTCGTCTCAGATTAGCCCAACTACACTTGACGCACACGCAGTAAACCCCCCTTTTCACAGAGCACGACTCATATACATGTCACGTTCTCAAGCGTTCGTGGTGTAAAGATCAGCACAAAGTTTGTAAGTTAGATAACAGCTATCATATTTGTATAAACAACATGTATCGGGTCTTGAATCAGAACATAATCTAGTTTTTGAACAAGGGCTGTTTGTAAAACATACATGCCCCCTATATTGTCTGTCAGTTGTAGTGGCAGCCATTGTTTGAATACGTTTTTGTCACTGTGACCTTGACCTTTGACCTAGTGACCTGAAAATCAACAGGGGTCATCTGCCAGTCATGAACAATGTACCTATGAAGTTTCATGAACCTAGGCCTAATTATTCTTGAGTTATCATCCTGAAATAATTTTACTGTTTCGAGTCACTGTGACCTTGACCTTTGACCTAGTAACCTGAAAATTAATATGGGTCATCTGCCAGTCATTATCAATGTACCTCTGAAGTTTCATGATCCTCGGCCTAAGCTTTCTAGAGTTATCATCCTGAAACTATTTTACTGTTTCGAGTCACTGTGACCTTGACTTCTAACCTAGTGACCAGAAAATCAATAGGGATCATCTGCCGGTCATGATCAATGTTCCTATGAAATTTCATGATCCTAGGCGTAAGCATTCTTGAGTTTTCATCCGGAAACCATTTTACTGTTTCGAGTCACTGTGACCTTGACCTTTGACCTAGTGACCTGAAAATCAATAGGGGTCATCTGCCAGTCACGATCAATGTACCTATGAAGTTTCATGATCCTAGGCGTAAGCATTCTCGAGTTGTCATCCGGAAACCATTTTACTATTTCGAGTCACTGTGACCTTGACCTTTAACCTAGTGACCTGAAAATCAATAAGGTTATCTGCCAGTCATGATCAATGTACCTATGAAGATTCATGATCCTAGGCCTAAGCATTCTAGAGTTATCATCTGGAAACCATTTTACTGTTTCAAGTCACTGTGACCTTGACCTTTGACCTAGTGGCCAGAAAATCAATAGGGAACATCTGCCGGTCATGATCAATGTTCCTATGAAATTTCATGATCCTAGGCCTGAGCATTCTTGAGTTTTCATCCGGAAACCATTTTACTGTTTCGAGTCACTGTGACCTTGACCTTTGACCTAGTGACCTGAAAATCAATAGGGGTCATCTGCCAGTCATGGTCAATGTACCTATGAAGTTTCATTATCCTAGGCGAAAGCATTCCTGAGTTATCATCCGGAAACCATTTTACTATTTTGAGTCACTGTGACCTTGACCTTTGACCTAGTGACCTGAAAATCAATAGGGGTCATCTGCCAGTCATGATCAATGTACCTCTGAAGTTTCATGATCCTAGGCCTAAGCATTCTTGAGTTATCATACAGAAACCATTTTACTATATTGAGTCATTGTGACCTTTACCTTTAACCTAGTGACCTGAAAGTCAATAGGGGTCATCTGCCAGTCATGATCAATGTACCTATGAAGTTTCATGATCCTAGGCCTAAGCGTTTTTGAGTTATCATCCGGAAACCATCTGGTGAACGGACCGACCGACGACCGACGGTCATGTTCAAAACAATATACCCCCTCTTCTTCAAAGGGGGGCATAAAAATAATGCAACAAGTATTCCTTTGCTGAACACGTGTTTTATTTCTCATACATGAGACGTGACAATGCTTTCTACGGACAAAAACGGAATCGGTACTGTCGGACCTTACTTGTAAAGAGCATACTATGAAAACGGTAGGTCTTTGCTGGGAATTAATTATTTCTTCTTATGTTGGTGTATGAAATTATATGTTATTATGTTTATGTTATTATAGTGAAACGTCTATTGATCACAGTACTCAAATATTTTCAATATCAAATTCTGAAGTGTGATTTATTTACATCGAACAGCAAAGTAAACCATGTGATGGGTCGGTTAAGAGACTACTATGGAAACTAGTGGTTGAAGAATAGCTGGTGAGGCGTTTGAATGCATTTGAACCGCGCTCTATAAAAATGGGACTTAATCATGTTCGTAGTGTCGCCCCAGTTAAGCCTGTGCAGCCAGCCAAGGCTAATCAGTGATGGCGCTTATAAAAGACTTATTTTAAAAGAAAATTCCATGAATGCAAACAGTGACGTTCCTAATAAGCCTTCGCAGACAACACAGCAAAATCTGGGACAACACCTAACGCACACGCATTCAGCCCCGCTGTATCAAAGCAGGCTTATGTAAAGAAAACTTTTAGGTTCAGGAATATATCCATTGTTGTTATAATAATGTATGATCGAAGAAACTGCGGTCATGTTTACAGATCAGTTATATTTATAAACAATCAGTACAAAAAGGAAAAGTAAATAAAAAGCAATACAAAATTAAAATGAACTGAACTGATATTTTATGTTGAATACAACTACATGTACATACAGTATAAATTCAATAGTTGTACAAGTTTATAAATTCGCAACATCGAAAAGCTACATTTGAATAAAATCAACAGAAATCAGGTAAAAATCTATATGAGTAAACGATGCATACAACCCTATACAATCCTTAGAAACGGAAGCGCTAACATGGTAAAACTTCACGTCGACACATAAACTAAAGGGTTCGTAAAATTACTATGTTTTTGAAACTTGATAATGACTCGTTCTCTGTTATAACTGTTGATATGTACCTAAACAAAGATTACGTTAACAATGATAGCGAAAATCACTGAATCATCTGAGTACCTTTATATAAAATTGGGATATTAAAATTAATTAAAGGATGCTTGAAATGGAGATAAATATTTCCATACAAATGAATATTTCCCACAAATTAAGTTGTGTTGGGTCAAACAATTTTGCCTTTTTTCGCCAATCAAGTAAAATTTCCCATCACAACCAATAATATGAGCAAAGAAAAAAATCCTGAAGTTCTGACTGTGCAGGTTTCTTAACCCTTTGCATGCTGGGAAATTTGTCGTCTGCTAAAATGTTGTCTGCTGAATTTCTAAAATTAGCATTTTCTTCCATTTTTTTCAAAGAATACTATCACAATAGCAAACAGTTTGGATCCTGATGAGACGCCACGTTCTGTGCCGTTTTGCCAATCAAGTAAAATTTCATATCACAACCAAATAATATGAGCAAAGAAAAAAATCCTGAAGTTTTGACTGTGCAGGTTTCTTAACCCTTTGCATGTTGGGAAATTTGTCGTCTGCTAAAATGCTGTCTGCTGAATTTCTAAAATTAGCATTTTCTTCCATTTTTTTCAAAGAATACTATCAGAATAGCAAACAGTTTGGATCCTGATGAGACGCCACGTTTTGTGCCGTCTCATCTGGATCCAAACTGTTTGCAAAAGCCTTTAAAATTTGGTTCCAGCGCTGGAAGGGTTAAGGAAAAATATGTTATTGATGGAAAAAAAGTTGTTTGGCACAATAATTCTCCTTGAGGCATTTTATCTCAGAAAAATACTTCAAAGTATGGCAAACAGTGAACTTGAATATACAACACTTTAAAAAAACACACAGTTTAGTTTGTTCTTGCGGTTCTTTTCTTAAATAATATTGAGAAATAAATCACAACGCAACTGTCATGAGGAGATTCGGTTACAAATTGTTATAACTTAATAAGGGCAAGGTTCAAAGTTTGACGATTTAATAATTTTCCAAATTGTTGTTCACTTTTCTTTTTTACACAAACTAGCAAAATATATAAACATATGTGAACAAGCACCTTTAATATTAATTAATGATTATTATGCATGTGAGGAATTCCAATCAAATTTGAATTATGCTACATGATAATTAACAGGTATAGAATGTATATACCGATGAGCACATTTTATATTAAAATCTTACAAAATGGACGAATTTGCATAACAAATTATACATGATCTGTTAAACATTGTGTCAATTACAACCTGGTGTCTAACATTATGCTGATTAGATTTTAAAGATGCAAAATTCTCAAACTGATCATTAAATTGAACCAAGGTAAAAAAACAAAGTACATACATTTTACTGGCCTTGAATATGTTAACATCAAAACGACTACATGCAAAAGACATCTGGAGAACTTTTTTGATCATATAATAATATAAAACAAAGGCTGGACTTGCAATATAATCCTTTTAAAAATGTGTTCAAACTAAACGTGCAACATAGAAAGGATAGAAAATAACATAAACATGCAGAAGAAAATTAAAAAAAATCACAAGATGTTTGCAAAAAAATCTTTCAGCTGAAATAATTGCTTCATAAAAATGTAATACATATGAAATATACATATATATTTTATATACATGAACAAGCTTATGTTCTACAAACTTACAGCATTATCTAAAATTTTGCTAAACTGCAATACAATCTAAACACAGAATGGTCGAGTAACACAAATATTGATATAAACTCAACACAAGAGATAAGAAACATGCCACAACAATTTGTTACATAAGGACGACAACTGAAACATATTTTGGCACTAAACTATCCTGACACATCGAAGGTCTGTACAATGCAAGTAGTCCTACAATTTAATATCAAAAGATTAAATACGTAAGTATGCCCATATCTTATAGACAAAACAAGATGTGATGACATATTAATGGTTAATCTTATACCATATTCTTTGATTTTCATGTGAAACTTTTAGAAATCCATATAATCCAGAATAACAAATTGTCTTTATTGAAATAAAAGTGTTAACACCAAAATGGTGTCACCTATTCTGTAGTTGCAAATAAAGAAAACTATTCAGGAATTATAGCAAAACATTAAAATAAAACGTATTAAAGACCAAGTTAAGATGCTTAAGGACTATTAACTTGTTGTATAAACTTCTGTGCTACATACACTTGTACACCCTGTCGCTTTAAGAAACGATTGTCAGGTTTGAACAAAGACAGAACCATTGTACACATTAAATGAAATCGTTTGCTAATTAAACCTTAATATTACACATAAATTTACATGCTACCTTCTTATAAACTGTGACCCATTTCGCTCATGCCATATGACCTTTATCAGAGCTTCCCACTGCTCAGAAAATAGTGTAGACAAATAGTATTTTCTTAACCTTAAAGTGATTATTTGTGGCCATGGGCTCATTAGAGAATAGGAGAGTAAGCACTGCTTTTTAATCAACAGTGTTACAGTAATAATCAGTCACTGATTTGAACAGTAGATGGGCAATTGTTTATGGATTTGTAACTATGGATATACCTAGTTTTTTGTGCTGATGGTAGTAAACGTGCTGCACACAAAAATGATCAACCAAGTGCTTGGTAATGCTAGGTAGAATACATAACGAGGTGGATTGTCTTTATTATTCTAGTTAAATTATCCACTTTAATGATACCCTTAAATCATTTAAAAAACAGAATTGGCAAGCTAAGCTTCACAAAACATAAGCATAAGAATGAATGTAAACATGCAGAGTAACAAAACAATATTTGTGTGGCCAGCCATGATAAGGTGGGTAAATATTAACAATTAAATGCTATAAAAACATCTTAAACTGAAGCCAAAAGCAGATTAAGATAAATATATAGCCCATAAAGCAAACAGTAAAGCTCTTGCATGATGTCTTTGGTTTAAAGCAAAGACATTAAATGAAGAACACAAGCCATAGATTATGTTAAAGAACAAAATATCAAATAAGATCATTTTTATCTACGATTTTGGAGTAATCAGTATTTTGACAGGAAAATATCTAAATGCATACTCTTTATACATTGCCAGATATATTATGATTTTAATAAGATTGTATATTCTTTGTCATAGAATCAAATCATGAATAACAATAATAACAATAATATGTTCCAAGCAAAGTGTCATAACTGTCAAACATATGAATTGCTGACTTCTTTTCTCATCATAATCAAATAGGTACATAATTATGTAATTTATTCTTGCAAAAATATTTCTACTGATCGTAACATGAAATGCAGTAAAATCCAAATGAACAGCATACTGGTTTGTTACCATGACACATGATATCTTAAACAGTAAAAACTTCCAAACATAAAGAATACAGGCACAAACAGCAAATTATGCATGCAAAACATTTGCAAACATCAAAATCACTGTTTGTACAGATCTAACCTTATAACCATATTATTCCAATCAAAGGACTACATCATAATAATAAGTTGCATAGGTCAGTAAGGTTTAGAAATACAACAGTTCCTAAAAAAAACAAGACAAATACGTGAACTTTCTACTTGTTTAAATCCTAATATTTAATAACAACAATGACAACAGTATGCCGTACATTCAAGCAGACATGTCATATTGTTGCACTAACATTTCTACATTCATGACAAGAGTAGCTCCGTCAACAAACACATTTCTGTTTTTTCAGGATATTATATTTGATGAAACAAATGCCTTTTGAGGGACACTTATATAGAGTTCAAGGTTTGGGTAGTTCGTTGTTCTCTAAGGTCAAGTTTGCGCCAACCCCAAGGTCATGGTGGTCATATCACCAAGGTAATAGTTCTGGTGTTCCATAACCTTGGTTACTGTGCAGTGGGTGTCTCTATGTCGATGTTCTTGAAGCAGCCGGTGGGCAGCGAGTCCATGATGTCCTTGACATTCTGAACGTCCTTCTCCAGCTCTGACAAGTCCTGGCTGTACTCCTGCACCCACACCTTCAACTGCGGCAAAGGAAGATAACCATGTGTTATTGAATTTGTTTTAATAAAAATGTTAAATATGTATGCAATACCTTCATCTGCGGGAAAGGCAGAAACACACATGTGTGAATCATGCTCTGTGAAAATGGGTTTCATGCATGTGCGTAAAGTGTCATCCCAGATTAGCCTGTGAAGTTCACACAGGCTAACCAGAGAGATTTTCCACTTTCATTATATTTTTGGTTTAAAGGGAGTCTGTTCTTCGCGAAAATACAGTTAAAGCAAAAAGTGTCGTCTCTGATAAACCTATGTGGACTGCTAATTTGAAATCAATCTGGATAAAAAAAAAGTTTAAAAGTTAAAAACCAGTAACACAAAACTTCATCTGTGGAATGGTTCATTATTGGGTGTTATCAATTAAAGAGAATTAAAATTCTGAAATTGTTGTTACACATTTGCATCCGTGTTTGACCAGCAGAAGATCATCTTCTGAGCAATCTTTCAGTCAGTACATCACAGCCTTGCATCAGCAGTATTATACAGGGATCCCTGGCTGTAGTAACTAAACATTGATATTTAATTGAGCATCGCTTTGGGATTAATGCATGTACATAAAGTGTCATCCCAATTAGCCAGTGCAGTCCTCAGGCCAATCTGAAACAACTCTTTCTGCTTTTATGGATTTTTTTGTTTGAATGAAGTTTCTTCGAAACAAAAAATCCAGTGTAGGAATTGTTTGTCCCTGATTAGCCAGCACAGACTATGGGGCGACACTTAACGCACATGCATTAAGTCTGGTTTTTCCAGAGAGCGTCTCAATTGTAGTTGCCAGCATACCTGGTTATTGGCTGTGGTGAGTTTGGCAAACTGTGCCTCCAGGTCTGCATTCTGGAGCACTGCCTCTGCAGCGGCCAGCTCAGTCTCCAGGCGATCAAGTTCTGCAGTGTCAAGGTCACGCAGCGTAGCTAAAATACAAGGCAGTGAAAAGTTACCAAGGAAACCAACATCTTGGACCATATATAAAAATTCATTCTAAGTTAAGCATACACTGCTGAGAGTATAGATGGCAGATAAGAATATGACATTTTAAAATTGATTAATACGTTGAATGGAAGACTCCATAAATGGGGCTAGACAAATCTAATACTAGGCCTAATGAAAATTCTGAAATTATAATATTCTAATAGCTAAAATGTAGAATAAACCAGCTCCAATAATATCAATTGGTATTTATAGCAGTTTGATTATGACAGCATGTGTAGTCTCTTTGTAAGATTTAGTATTTGTTCTCCAATATAAATAAATCTATGCTGTATGAAATCTATGAATGGATTGCTGAATATTGACTACAAGGTACCATGTTGATATAGCCAACGTGTAACAAAGACTTCTGTGGCTGTATGTGGAAAACAACTGGTATAAATGGACACTGGGTTATCAACTGGGAGAAAGGGACCCTTCAGCTGGGAATTTCACATAAGAAGTAGCATAAAAAAACAGGACTTAGACAACACTTACAAAGTATCTGGCTGATGTTTTCCACCTTGGCTAAAGCGTCTGCCACTCTGTCTGCAGCTTCCTTAGCAGACTGCTTGGCGGCACCTGCCTTCTGTAAGGCCTGAAACAGACAACATGGGAGGGGCATGAAAGAAGTCAACCACTCCGGTGTGTGCGTATTTCAAAGCTAATTAGGTCTTTTCTGCGCCTTAGGCTCCATCATGTGTGGCCCTGGGGGTCTGCCCCAGCACTCCTACCTAATTAGCTTACACGTTTCATGAAAGTTGGGATGGATTTTGATTTATAGCTGAAATATCCAGCTATTTCTAGTTTTTACTGAAAAATGTTCAAATTTTGTAAGGTCTTGTAGTGTGGGTGGAAGTATGAGTAGGTGAAGGAACCCCACCTGTCCTGTATGGTGACCAGCACCTACTCACAAGCACTGGGAGCAGGGATTGAACCCAGGTCACACAGCTGTAAAGGACATGTACCAACCACTGCTTTTATCAAAATACCAAGATTGCCCAGTCACATAAAAGACTGGCTTTTATAATACCTGTAACTCAATTACAATCCATTTTGCGAGGGTCCATATAATTTCAATTTCTCTGGTTCATGAAAATGATATTAATTTTAGCTAGTTTAGTTTGATATGATTTGGATTGTTTCTGTTTGCGAATATTGCTGACAATACATGGATCACTTATATGAAATAAGAAATGAAGCTACTTTTACCCTTTCCCCCATAAGAAGCGAAGTGAAAATGACTTTTGCAACCAGCATAAAACCAGAACAGCCTGCGAGTAACTCGCAGTCTGTTCAGGTCTTATGCTGTTTGCTGCTCATCAGTTTGGTCCCTGTCAGTATTTAAGGCCATACACACATTATTGGCTTAGTCCCTGTCAGTATTAACGGCTATATATTCATTTTCGCTTTTGTCCCTGTCAGTAACAAGTCCATTATCTTCCACACAAATATTATCAGTCTGGTCCCCTGCTATACATACGTTATCAGTCTGGTCCCTGTCTATACATACATTATCACTCTGGTCCCCTGCTATACATACATTATCACTCTGGTCCCCTGCTTAAAATACATTATAAGTCTGGTCCCCTGTCTATACAAACATTATCTCTCTGGTCCCCTGCTGTACATACATTATCACTCTGTTCCCCTGCTTAAAATACATTATAAGCCTGGTCTCCTGTCTATACATACATTATCACTCTTGTCCCCTGCTGTACATACATTATCAGTCTGGTCCTCTGGTCATCTGCTATACATACATTATCACAATGATACCTGCCTATGCATACATTATCACAATGGCCCCTGTCTACACATACATTATCACAATCGTCCCTGTCTACACATACATTATCACAATGGTCCCTGTCTATACATACATAATCACAATGGTCCCTGTCTATACATACATTATCAGTCTGGTCCCCTGCTTTACATACATTATCTTTCTGGTCCCCTACTTTACATACATTATCTTTCTGGTCCCCTGCTATACATACATTATCAGTCTGGTCCCCTGCTATACATACATTATCAGTCTGGTCCCCTGCTTTACATACATTATCTTTCTGGTCCCCTGCTATACATACATTATCAGTATGGTCCCCTGCTATCATGCTATACATACATTATCAGTCTGGTGCCCTGCTATGAATAAATTATCAGTCTGGTGCCTTGCTATACATACATTATAAGTCTGGTCCCCTGCTAAACATACATTATCAGTCTGGTGCCCTGCTATACATACATTATCAGTCTGTTCCCCTGCTATACATACATTATCAGTCTGGTCCCCTGCTATACATACATTATCTGTCTGGTCCCCTGCTATACATACACTATCAGTCTGGTGCCCTGCTATACATACATTATCTGTCTGGTCCCTGTCGGTATCAGCCTTCAGTTTGAGGTTGTCCACCTGCTCCTTGGAGTCTGACACGTCTTTGTCCAGCTGGTCTGCATCATCCAGCAGCTTCTCAGCCTTCTGCTTGGTTTGGCCTGCATCTTGACGGATACGACTCGCCTCCTGGGATACCAATATACACACAATAATTGTTCAAAATTGTTAAAATTGGAAAAGATAGCATTTAGTTGGGTATGGGATCTTGCCTCCTGGGGAAGCAATATATACTTGTTTTTGTTAAAATTGGATGGGATGTTGGCGTTCTTATGTTAATTGATGTAGCCTGACAAGGACTTAGCTGACAAAATACCAGTGTAAGAGGGACAGGTCATGCTAGCATGTTGATGGATACGACACTCCTCATGGGATACCAATTTATGTGATCCGAGAGCTAATCATGTAATGTATACAGTTGGTGGTCTGTTAAAAACAGGCGGACAGGAACAATATTTGCTTCTCCTGATATAGTTTCTGGACCTTTGTTGTTTGCTATATTAATGTCACAAGCCTCCATCTGGGAAAACTGGGCTTAACCCTTTGCATGCTGGGAAATTTGTCGTCTGCTAAAATGTCGTCTGCAGAATTTATAAAATTAGCATTTTCTTCGATTTTTTTCAAAGAATACTATCAGAATAGCAAACAGTTTGGATCCTGATGAGACGCCACGTTCTGTGGCGTCTCATCTGGATCCAAACTGTTTGCAAAGGCCTTCAAAATTCGGTTCCCGCACTGAAGGGTTAATACACATTTGTAAAAAGTTGCAATCTGCAAACCTTTTTATGTGGGTATTCTGTATCTGTGCATTCATAATATGGACAGAGTTTATACTGAGTATGATAAGGCAGTTCAATAAAGTTATAAGCGACTGCCATTAATATGTATGGCTCCTAAGTCATGGTTCCATACCAACTAGGGATATTATTATTTCTGACTTTTTCTATCAATTTTCTCTTTTTTTTAAATTGTATTTGATGAACTTAATGAATCTGTTAAAGTGGATTAATGCAAAATAATAAATAATTAAAAACACAGTAGGAATCCAGTTTCCTCTGTCCCTTGGAAGTGAAAGAGCAGGGTAAACATGTTTCTGCCTTAAGCCACCTCCATTACCAAGTAAGAGAGTGCAATACATTCCATAGGAACAAGTAACATAATAATAACATACGGGTAACTTCACCAACAACTTAGAACACAACACTTACATCAGAGGCCCCTTGAGCCATTTTCTCAGCCTCCTGGGCGATACGTAGGGCCTCTGCCGCGTCACTTCCTGCCCCACTGAGTGCATCCCTGGCCTCCTGGGTTCTAGCCTCGGCCTCCCTGATGTTTGCCTCAATCTCTGGAACCTTCTCAAGGGCATCCTCTGCCTTGCCTCGACTGTCCTGAACAACCTGGTTGAAACCTAGGGAAAAGATATTTATATAACAAGGATCATGCTTACAAACAAATTTACAATGATTTGTGTGCTTTTTTACCGTTTGATTTTCACAAATAGAACTCGATATAAAAATATAACAAGCGATGTGTTTGTGAAACACTATGTCCCCATATATTTGACCTTTGACCTTGATGGATGACCTTGACCTTTCACCACTCAAAATGTGCAGCTCCATGAGATACACATGCATGCCAAATATCAAGTTGCTACACTCTTCAATATTGCAAAAGTGTACATTAAATGAGCAATTTTTGACCCATATATTTGACCTTTGACCTTGAAGGATGACCTTGACCTTGACTTTTGACCACTCAAAATGTGCAGCTCCATGAGATACACATGCATGCCAAATATGAAGTTGCTATCTTCAATATTGCAAAAGTTATGGCAAATGTTAAATTTTGGGCAAACAAAACACACAAACCAACCAACAGACAGAGCAAAAATGATATGGGGGACATAAAAATTACTATTTTTAACTTTAAGCTAACTGAATCTTTAACTGGACGTCATGTTTAATCCATTTCAGGAGGCAGACAGCTTCCCTGGACTATACATAACCCAAGTCTCCTAGCAATTTAACATTGTTACAGAGTTATTATTGTAAAAATGATTTCCCTACATGGTTGACCTGCACAAAGCAAGAAACGAATTTGTTTGCTTTTATATTTATTTTTCACAAACTGATATCAGGATGATAATAATAAAGCCGTATCCGGAATGAAATGGGTTTAAACTTGAAAAAACTACCCAGAGATATATTTTAATTATGAATAGAAGTAACTGAAGCTTGTAAAAGATACTTCATTTTATGGATACCCAATAACTATATTTTATATACCTAGCAGAGTCTGGAGAGTTTCGTTGGCCTCGCGTAGAGTCTCCTCTCCTGTTTCCACGGCTTTCAGAGCCTTGGCCCGAGCAGCATCAACCTCGGAAAGCAACAGATCGGCACGCTGAGGATAGGAAAGAAAAGACAATTGTTTGTTGGCTGAAATGACAGTAAAATTTCTTGGGCATATCTTGACAATTGAGAAGAATGTTTTCCAATATATTTCTGATATGGTACAGAAAATTCATACAAAAGCAAAATGAATCCACAAGATGAAAGAATGCTGTTTTTATTTCAAATCTGTACCGTAAAATTGTGTCAATATTTGTGTAAGTTTAGAAATCTAAAAACAAATATTTAAATGCCCATCAATAAAAATGTTCATTAGCAGAAAATAATATTTTCCTGATATTAAAGGGCTTTGACTTTCTGCCTTATAAGCCTCTGACTGCAAATCTAGCATTATCTATGCAGTAAGTTGGGGATTTATCCCTTTAACCACTGTCCCTAACAGTCTTGCAGTAAAACTTTTTCAATGGTGCTCAACTGATGGTGGATAATTCCACTGTACCTAAGTAAAATACATGACATGCTTAACACCTTTTATTAGGCAATGCCCCTGTCCCTAAGTGCAATAGTGACAAAATGCCTCCTCACCTGCTGATGGGCAATTCACTGTCCATAAGTGCAATACCATGCATGCTTCTCACCTGTTATTGGTAATTCTACTATCTGCGAGTGCAATATGCGACATGGTTCCTCACATGTTGGTGAGTAATTCCACTGTCTAAGAAGCAATACCGTGACATGCATCCTCACTGTTTCTGGGTAATTCCACTGTTCCTAAAAGCAATACCATGACATGCTTCTCACCTGTTGTTTGGCGATCCCACTGTTGGGAGTGCAATACGGGAGATTGCTTCCTCACTTGTTGGTGGGTATTTTAACTTTCCCTTAGTGCTAAACCCGACACGTTCCTTACCTGTTGGTGTGTAATTCCACTGTCCAGAAGCTTCTGCACCTCCTCTCGTGAGTGGCAGCCTCTTCGAACAGGTTCTGGTTCTCAGCCATTAGACGGAAGCAGCTTTCTTGATACGGGCAGCCTGCAGACCAACCATAAACAATGTGGAGTTACATAACATACATGAATAAATAATAGCAAGCTAAGTAATTTGGAAGAGCACAAATCTGACATTCCACGAGTTTATTACCAGGAATAAGTATGCCCATTCACCACTGACAAAAAGCAAAGTAGGCAAGATTGCTCAGGACCCGAGTGACGTCAACTGACAGACATAAACATTTGTAAGGTCTACTGACTTATGTTTAGACCAAACAATACGTACTCATGACAGCCAAAGGAAGAAAAGATATGAAATATTATGTTTGAGGTTAACATGATGTGTAACGTGTCATCCCAGATAGTCTCGGTAGTCAACATAGGCTTATATGGGAAGACATATTCTGCTTTTATGTCATTATTTGTTTAAAAGAAGTCTCTTCTCAGAGAATGTCCAGTTTAAGCAAACACAGTTGTCCCTGATTAGCCTGTGCGGACCACATGGGCTAATCTGGGAGGACACTTTATGCACATGCATTAAACCCCATTTTCTCCGAGCAAGGTTCAAAACTATTTTTAACTGAAGATGCATGTTAAAGGCATTTAATCTATAAGTGTAAAAATGTGTCTATTCTGAGAAAACTGGGCAAATGCATGTGCGTAAAGTGTCGTCAGGCTAATCAGGGACGACACTTTCCGCTTAAACTAGATTTTCGGTTAAAAGGGACTTCCTTTAAACGAAAATACCATTGAAGCGGAAAGTGTCGTCCCTGATTAGCCTGTGCAGACTGCACAGGCTAATCTGGGACGATACTTTACGCACATGCGTTTTGCCCAATTTTCACAGAACAAGACACAAATTATAAATCCAATGGTGTAAAGATTACGAGACCTCCTTCTTGATGATGTCAGCCTCCAGTACCAGCTGCTGTGTGTTCACAGAGGGCACCTGCAGGGACACAGCCTGGCTGTACAGGTCCAGGGCCTCATTGTACGCCTCCGTGGACATGTTCAGGGCCTTGTTGGCAAAGAACTTGGTACGGTCATACAGCTTGCTGGCATCCTCAGCTCTGAAAGTGGGAATGTGGGTTTACATAAGTCTGGTTCTGGGAAGACTTGGCTAGAAACATAGGCGTTAAATATCATCACAGATAAGCCTGTGAAGTTCCCACAGGTTAATAAGAGAAGACACTCTCTAAACAACTTGCTGGCATTATCAGCTCTGAAATAGGAATTGTGCGTAAATTGTCGTCACAGATAAGCCTGTGCAGTCTGCAAATGACCAAAGTCATGACAGATATGGCAGGTGCAGTAGTTTCGAAAATTGACAAATTGATGTCCACCTTTAAAAATAGCTTTTGCGAAAAATAAACCAGGACAATAATAGCAGCACAATGTTTCAATGTCAATTATGTTACATATTTTGTCAGTATATATTATCAGTTATCATATGTCTTTTATGAATTGCCTTGTCACAATAAATGGTTCATTTACACTGCTAGTGGCTGTATGTACCTCTTTTTCAAGTCCTCTATGTCCCTCTTGATGTCCTGAGGCATCTGCATGGTCTCCCTGGCGAGACGCAAGGCCTCATTGGATGTCTCCAGGGCCTTCTTACCCAGCATTTCTATACGCCTGGCTTCCTCAAGTTGGCTGGAACATATCAGACACATTCTTAGAAAACTGGGCTTGAGCACATGGACACTCACAATTCAGTCCCGTTAAAGGATCAATGGGGAAAAAAAACAGCATAAAAAAACAAGATGTTTTTGTGAAACAAGATGTCCCCCTATATGACGTTTGACCTTGAAGGATGACCTTGACCTTGACCCTTCACCATTCAAAATGTGCAGCTCAATGAGATACACATGCATTTCAAATATAAAATTGCTATAGCTTCAATATTGCAGAAGTGACATTACATGAGCAATTTTGACCCATATATTTGACCTTGAAGGATGACCTTGACCTTTCACCACTCAAAATGCGGCTCCATGAGATACACATGCATGCGCAAATCAAGTTGCTATCTTCATGCAAAAGTATTGATAACATAAGCGATTTGGGCCACATATATGTGACCTCTGACCTTGAAGGATGACCTTGACCTTTCACCACTCAAAATGTGCAGCTCCATGAGATACACATGCATGCCAAATATCAAGTTGCTATCTTCTCAAGCAGTGGTTGAAGTGTTGCAGTTAGACTTGGTATTAAAAAACCAGTATTTAGAGGGCGAATATTAAATTACAAGAATTTAATGTGACCATACAAATTGTTCAATTAAAACTTGTAATATCGTTTACATCGTATGTGCTTTAATCTTCGAAATGGCGTTATTAAGTCTGAGAAAAAATCACACACTTTATAATGTAGTACAGTGACCACGCGTTTATCCATACACGTCCGTTCCGGTACAAAATTTCGGAATTAACAAATCTTCCGGATTATCAAACCAGTGCCATTTTAAGAATTAAATATTTACCTTATGACATAAACCTTATGTGTATGTACATTTACATACTTATTTTGCATCAAGAATGATATTTTCTTGTTACTGAAACATTTATTTTGGTTAAAAAATAAAATGTTTGTTAAACAATGTAAATACAAAAAAGTGTAACTGAATTTTCGAACAATCATGTACATGTGCACACATGATGTAAAGCTTTGTGAATGTTACAATCACACTGTTAAGCATTGATAGCGTAGTATTGAATCAATATTTTGTTGCTGTATACATTTTCCATGAGGACTGCGTGTATCTCGTGTGATACTGCCGCAGTGAAAAAACGTTGCCATGGGTGGAATGCGAGCTGTAAGCTGGTGGTGTCACAGAGACACAAATCAAGGGTGTTGAAGGCAAATGACAATACAATATAAAACTGCTATACTGTTTTAATATCCTCATTTATAACCCGTCTCATACAACAGAATATTGAAATAATTTAAATAGCGACACGTAACGTTCGATGCATTTTAAATGGACTGCTTAAATAATCCTAGCACAACTTTTCACACACGATGACGGTCCGATTGTAATCAGTGTCTGAATTAGTCGCGTGTTCAGCTCATTAAAGACATTGTGTCATTTAATATGCATTGTGTAATGCCGATATCAGTTTAAGTTTTAAGTTGGAGTCGAACCATGTTTAGTCATGCATATTAGCTATTACGCCTAAACACAATATTTCAGCGCTTTTGTTTAAACAACGGGATGGCGATTAAGCCTAAAACAACAATACTTCACGCCTCAGTGATTGCACTTTTGTTTATACGGCGGGTGGGCGATTAAGCCCCCATTTTGGGAAGCATCCGGATTAACGAGACATAATTACAGCTAAATACACAGATCGGTGTCGCGAAATCTACGTCCGGATCCAGAACGCAAGATCTCGGACTTAACGGGGCAAAATACTGCATAATAAATCTGTTCCCCTTGACTTTCGTCCGCATCGCGAGATTTCCGGACTATCAAGATCCGGATAAACGCGGGGTCACTGTATTTATATTTATGCAAATGTGGAAAGTGAAAGTAAAAGCACAACAGTGATAATATTTAACAAAATAGATTCATTAAATTGATTCTACAATACTCTTAATTAAGTGTTCTCACAGTCCTTATCATATAAGAAAAACAAGAATATAAGTAAAACTTACCAATGCTCCTCAATAATGCGCTATATAAGTTAATATATATGTTTATTTTAAGAATGAGTTCCAGAAAAAGGCAATATATGTGCAAATCCATGAGCCAGAACAATTAGTGATATCTGCATTGAGAAAAATTGTAAAGGAAAAACCTGACAATATGCACAAGTCCACCCTAACAGGACACTGTGATCAGTTTCACCATATAGGGATCATGATCAAGTTTCTGCGATATTTGTGTAGAGTATAACTTTTTTTTAAGAAAACATTATGTAAAAATTATACATATCAGAATTATAAACAAGACCTGTCAGATGACAGCGCGCTTGACTGTTAAACCATTAAATTTCGTGTGGTACGAATTTTCGTGGATTTCGTTGGTCTGCTGAACCACGAATTCAAGTACCAACGATTATTTATACATTCCTAATGCCATTTCCGACATTTCTTTTGTTGTCGGTCATCCGAGATATTTGTTTTTGTAATATTTACTTCACTTCAGTAGGTCATATTACACTATATCTATGAGTTTTTCTTTTATATTCATAATCGTTAACAGTTTGCAGATTTCTCACATATGCCAATTAGTGCCAATTTAAGATAAAAGAGACTTAACATTTTTCACACATGTATTTTGGGGACCTTATTACTCAATTATTACTACTAGGGGACCGATTGCGCTGAGAATTGCAAATATTGTCAAAACAACATTGATTGCAATTAGCGAGCGGGGCCCCACCAGTGCGCCGCTTTATCGCTCTTATCGACAATTATCAGCAACACTTTAATGCTTCAGTGCACATTAACCTCAAGTCTTGCTGACAACACAGATTAGCAGATTATGCCTCATTATAACTTTGGTTGTTTTAATAACAGTTTAATTATTATGACGGTCAGTTTTTCTCGAAAATTAGAAATCCACGAAATTACGTTTTCAACGATAATTTGTATTTTTTAATTGCAATCCACGAAATTACGTGTCAACGAATTAGTTGTTTTTTATTTAACCACGAAATTTCATACAGACGAATTTCTATATGTTTACAGTATTCGAGTGCTTGACAGTGTAACGTAAGCCATCATGGAGAAGTTGTTTATATTCAATAATTAATAATGGAAGATCTTTCAAAAATAAAAAAAGGAAAAAAATTATTTATTTTTTTTTGGGGGGGGGGGGTAGGGGAGTGAGAGGGGGGTATAAATGTGGGGGTGTGGTCTTTTATTAGACGATCTTTCAAAAATTAAACAAGGAAAAAATAAATATTTTTTGGGCGGGGGGGGGGGTAGAGAGGTTGAGAAGGGGGTATAATGTGGGGTGTGGTCATTAATAAATCTTTCAAAAATAAAAAAAGTTAAAAAAAATTGGGGCGGAGGAAAGGTGGGGGGAGGGAGGCAGGGATTCTGGGTTGGGGGCGGGGGGTATTGTTTGGGTGGAATCCATTGTGGTATTCAGGTAAGTGTTGTTTTGTCAAAGTATTAATAAAATCTAATTATAAATAAAGAAGTTATGGCAATTAATTTAAGCAAAATGTTTAATTATCTAAGTATAAAAGAGGCCATAATTCTGTAAAAATGCTTGAAACAGTTGTCTGCTCTTGTTTATAGGTTGGGGTCATGTTGGTAAACAAGTATGCAAATATGAAAGCAATATGTCAAGGGACATAGGAAATATTTGGGGTAGTACGCAAACTTTAACATAGATTTATCAATAATATGCATATTCTAAGTATAAAAGGGGCAATAATTATGTCAAAATGCTTGATACAGTTTTCTGCTCTTGTTTATAGGTTGGGGTCATGTTGGTAAATAAGTATGCAAAATATGAAAGCAATATGTCAAGGAACAATGAAAATATTTGGGGTAGTACGCAAACTTTAACATTTGCACGCAAACGCCAACGCAAACGCTAACGCCGACGCTGGGGTGAGTATACAGTACAGCCAACATGGCACAAACATAATCCCAGGCTACGCCACAGCAAGATTATTAGAACGCAGCGGCCAAATAGTGTGTTCACGCGGTGTATCGCCGTGGCACTCAGCATCGATCCGCGCAACAACGCCAAGTCTGTATTAACCTTGCGTACTTTCGCGGAGTAAATCTGCTGCATACGTAGGCGGCGGATCGAGTGAAAAGATATCCACCTAAATGTACATTTAAATTGTAAATTTTCACGTTTTAATAAGCGATTTGACACGTTATGCGCTTTAACAAATTATCGTTGAATTAATTACGCACAACTTTAAATGTTTCGTTCGATTCTCAAATTATCATTATTAAATTTGTAATCTGAAACACACTTCCGAATGTGGCAAATTATAGCGTCATATACACAGTGCTAAAATATCCTATGTCTCATAAAAAGCGCACAATTATGCAGACATGTAGAACGTCGTTTGGAAAATGTGGGTGTATTTTGTGTTGTATAACTTACATGAACATCACGTCAGGCATAAAACGCGTGTTCAGTGTGGAAAAAAACGCCCTGATTAGATGCTATTTCATCATCTCTTTAAATAGTAACAAATGCCAAAATGTATTTGATACTTAAGAAATATGGAGAATGTTTGTGTATCTTAAATATTTACCAGCATTTGCTTTAAAACTGGAATATACAGGATTATCGGGTAATGAGTAGCGATATTGACTGTATAATATGAACAAAATGAAACGAGTTTATATACCCATATTCAAACAATAGTTATAATAAGCTGATAATTAACAAAACAACAAATACCTCTTCACCGTCTTGATTATTGATGTGGCTTCAAACTGCTAATTTTCTCAGCTTAAATATAATAGCAGAAACAACATGCAATTAATTTATAAATCCACCATATGCTGGAGCCTTGACCACTTGTATCGGTATGTGGGAAAACATAATTACGTGACCTTGTTTATGTGTTAAATACATACACTACGGGCGGGAAGCAAACTTAATTTGCAAGACACATTAACTATGCTTATGTGTATATGCTAATACAATCCAGGCACAATAAATATATTATGATTTTAAATAATAATATTAATATTACTATAATTGTTCTTTTAAAATTTGTGAACCACATGTAACGAATAATTTTAAAAAGATTTTTTATTTTATGATGTGCATCAACTCGGCATCATGTTGCGGAAAGCGGCATGCCTCGGCAGACAGATGCGAAGTTTCGCGGCAAAATGCGACTTGCCGCCGCATACGGATGCGGCTTCAACGACTGACGCAGCATCAACTCGTTTCGCCTTGCCGCCGCGGATCGAAAAATAAGTTTGTTCCGCGTTGGCTGTACTGTAGGATATAGCTCCACTATATATATTTCATATATAATAGTCGAGCTTAAAAACAATAACAATACAAACAAGGGACACGCACAGAAATCAGGTATTCCAATTATAATGCATTTTTCAATCAATGTTATAATATATTAAATCATATTAATAATATTTTAATAATCTATCAGATTAATTGAGTGTCTGTATTATTGGCTGATGTTTTAAGCAATTATATTTGTTCATTTTATTTATTATAAATATACATGTATATTCAACATGTACAATCTTGCACTTTCGGACCAGCATAACTTTTTATTTGGGAAGCAGTACTGAGTAGCAAGCATAAAAGAGTCGGATCTCAGTACAGAGATGTAAGCTGGGAAGCAGTAATGAGTAGTAAGCATGAAAGAGACACATTGGAAAACCATGAGAATTTCGGGAATCAGTACTGAGTAGTAAGCATGAAAGAGCAGAGAATCAGTACTGAGTAGTAAGCATGAACGAACCACACTGGAAAACCATGAGAATATCGGGAATCAGTACCGAGTAGTAAGAATGAAAGAACTTCTATGGAAAACCATGAGAATATCGGGAATCAGTACGGAGTAGTAAGCTTGAAAGAGCCGGGAATCAGAACTGAGTAGTAAACATGGAAGAGCCGGGAAATAGTACTGAGTAGAAAGCAGGGAATCAGTACTGAGTAGTAAGCAGGAAATCAGTACTGAGTAGTAAGCATGAAAGAGCCGGGAATCAGTACTGAGTAGTTAGCAGGGAAACAGTACTGAGTAGTAAGCAGGGAATCAGTACTGAGTAGTGAGCATGAAATAACCACAATGGAAAGCCATGAGAATATCGGGAAGCAGTACTGAGTAGTAAGCATGAAAGAGCCGGGAATCAGAACTGAGTAGTAAGCATGAAAGAGCCGGGAATCAGTACTGAGTAGTAAGCATGAAAGACCCCGGAATCAGTACTGAGTAATAAGCAGGAAAGAGGCGGGACTCAGTACTGAGTAATAAGCAGGAAAGAGCCGGGAATCAGTACTGAGTAGTTAGCAGAGAATCAGTACTGAGTAGTAAGCAGGGAATCAGTACTGAGTAGTGAGCATGAAATAAACACAATGGAAAGCCATGAGAATATCGGGAAGCAGAACTGAGTAGTGAGCATGAAAGAGCCGGGAATCAGTACTGAGTAGTAAGCAGGAAAGAGCCACAATGGAAAACCATGAGAATATTGGTATGCCATGGTTGAAGACAAGACCATCAAGGGGTTAATTGGGTAAACATGTTACTTCTAGAATGCACTTTTTTTTTCATTTGACGTAGCGATCTAGTTTTTGGACCTAGTTTTGTAATAGACATATTTTTTATTTAGACCAATGTTCTGACAAAGTTTTGTGAATATTTGAAATAAATATAATCTCTAGTGTTTAAACAGTGTAATTTTTGATAACGGGCAATGCATGTTTAACAATGGGAATAATTGTCATCACAAAATCACTACGTAAGCACATTGTGCTAATGTCAGCTAAGAAGAAAACAAGCTAGGTACATCTGTATTAGAATTGACAGAGCACTGTGAACAGGGTTTTTATTCAACAAGTTTGTAAATAGGCTGGGGTCCTTGGCGTTGAAAGGCGTTTGACTGAAACTGGTTAATCAAATTATTTTTTTTCTGCTTACATTAACTATAAACTTTACTATAAAAGTTTTTCCGCATAATAATAAAATAATGTACACATTAAATATTCTGAAAACAAAGTTGTTGACCGAACTGGGGCTTTCATTCCATAAAAGCAAAATACTTTTTCTAGTGCATACTCACAATGGTGGTATTGTTCTATTCTGTGTATGCTTCCGACATCACTTAGTCTTGATTGAACACTTCTCACTATCAACAGACCAGCTGTCACTAAACTCCCTTGTTAAAAGAAGAACACTCATGGTTTTCAAGCAGCGGTTAAAGGGTGCTGACAAGACTAAGTATTAAAATCTTCCTTTCGCAGTATGTAGATGGTGTGTATGTAGAGAGTGAATATTAAATTCTTACAATTGTAATGTTATCATAGCAAATTCAATTACAAGCTTCTATATATTTGACAAGTTCAGTGTTTTAAACTTCAAATTGGCGTTGATAAGTCAATGTTAACTTCATAACGTAGCATCCCTGTTTTATGCTAAGTTACTATTGATGAATATATTAAAATATATTTATATTAAATGTAATTACCATGTCAGTCAGCAATTTAGAATTTAATCAAATAATATATTACGTTAAAAAGTACAACATGTTGTGTATAGATGATTGCTCCCGAATGTAGTAACCCTTTACCACTTTGATGCACATTTTGACTCATTTGAAGTCCCTTAGAAAGTTTAATTTAATACATTATCTTTCTTACTAGTTTTAAGTTTTAAAGGCTTCATTCCCAACCATGAGCCACTGATGAGCAGCAAACAGCATAAAACCTGAAGAGCATGCGAGTTACTCGCAGGATGTTCTGGTTTTATGATGGTTGCAAAAGCCATTTCCACTTTTATTTCAAGTGGCATGATATTAAGACACTTTATTTAGGTTTAAACAAGATATGTGTTTGTCAGAAACACAATGTCCCCATTTGCACCGCTTTGAATCTACAGTCCACTCTCGTTATCTCGACATCGGATATCTCGATATTCTCGATGTGTCGAAGTAAGCTCAATGTCCCATTTTTTTCCCTTCTTTTTCTATATAAATAAACATCGCTTATCTCGATTTTTGTTATGTCGAATAATTCGATATGTCGATATAAAATTTTGTCCCGAGTCCCGATTTTACATGTATTTACTGTGGTTTATCTCGAAGTGCGAATAACTGCCCCAGTGTCGGCAAAAGGTGAGAAAATTTTTCTTTGATACTTCACCGTCTCGCTTCGCCCGGCGGCTCCCGATACTGTGCGGTAGGAAATTGATCCGTTAATTGCATCACTGATCACACATGTGTAACGTCGTTAGCCATTAACACTTGAGTAAGGCCTGTCACTTTAACTGTCACTTTTTAACATCAATTAACTTCAATTAATACACAGCCTGCCGAAATGCCGAAAGACTATTTGTTTTTACAAACAACATTTCAAAATGCATTGAGTTATATTTTTGCGTATATAAACCGTTGCAAATTTACTGAGTGTTGTTCTATCCTTGAACTCCATAAGTCATTATCAAGGCTAACTTGAAAGAATATTTCAAACTACAAAATGTACATGTACAGTTCAGTATTCCGGAACGTGATTTACGCTTGTTCAGATGGAAAACCCTCGTCTTGATTGGAGGTAAATTGCATCATAACTTTAAATATCAACATTACCGGCTGTTTAATCGACAGTTTAGAAAAATTATAACCGCATGTGTTCATGCAATTCTGTAATACTTAAAACGTCATTTTAAGCATTTAAATAGCAAAATTGATCTTGCCTTGTAAAAACGCGTATATATATATCATGGAAGAGAGTATTATGCCACACGGTGACGGCTTTAGTTAGACCACTTAGCAGGTATTTAGATGTTAAAACAAGGTAAATTTTCGTCTCATTTTTTCTTTGAAAACGCCTTATCGGATATCTCGAACTCTCGTTATCTCGATATTTTTTCTTGTTCCCGCCGACTTCGAGATAACGAGAGTGGACTGTATATATTTGACCTTTGACCTTGAAGGATGACCTTGACCTTTCACAGATCACAATGTGCAGCTCCATGAGATACACATGCATGCCAAATATCGACTTGCTATCTTCAATATATTGCAAAAGTATTCATAAAATAAGTGATTTTGG
Organism: Dreissena polymorpha; assembly: GCF_020536995.1. Classification (NCBI taxonomy): domain Eukaryota; kingdom Metazoa; phylum Mollusca; class Bivalvia; order Myida; family Dreissenidae; genus Dreissena; species Dreissena polymorpha. Next base: position 63,045,746 of record NC_068361.1, read on the forward strand.
CCCATATATTTGACCTCTGACCTTGAAGGATGACCTTGACCTTTCACCACTCAAAATGTGCCGCTCCATGAGATACACATGCATGCCAAATATCAAGTTGCTATCTTGAATATTGAAAAAGTTATTGCAAATGTTAAAGTTGGAGCAAACAAACAAACACTGTAAAAAACAAACCAACTCACAGGGCAAAAACAATATGTCCCCCATGTTAGTGGTGGGAAATGTACGTTGCAATAGAGGTGACATTTACTCCTCTTTTGTTTTAAATTCAATCCTCTTTTTCTATCGCGTTCCCACGACATAATCACTCAATGGAACGAGTTAGCTATGTCGTGGGAATGACTTACTGAGTCGAGAAAACAAGTGTAGATAAGAGGTGTATATTATAACGACTAATAAAGAGTGATGCAAAACTAAATGCGAGAGAGAGGCAATGAAAAAAGAGCAGTGCTTTAAATAAAGGAGGATTGCATAAAACAATATACTGCACTCCTCTTTTATTTTGTTTTGCACTCCTCTGTTTTTTATCTCGATTTTTTCCCTATACTAAGTAAGCCGTTCCCACGGCATAGCTAACTTGTAACATTCCCACGAAAAATAGGTCAATCCCTTCAATCAAGCCAATAACCACATTAGCTAAAACTATTTTTAGAGGACCAAAATACAAGATGCAAGGAATATACTAAAGCAAAGAATATTTAACAGTTATTTTGTTATACAAATTATGTCAACCTCTTTTTGTGACCAGCTTATACAACTGCATTCAAATTTAAACCACTGTTGAAGAGAATCACTATGCATTTACAACAATAGAAATAAATTTACAAAACCTAAGTGACAAGCGGGTTCAGAATATAACAAGTTATAAGTAGTTTTTGGTCTATCTAAGTGTTTAAAAGGATGTGATCCATGCAGTGCGGAATGTAATCTAGACTCCAGGATCATAAGGATGTTAGTCAACGTAAAAAATAATAATGCTATTGGCTTTGCATTTTGAGGGCGCTGATGGTGCATTGTATGTTGATATTTATAAAATCTACATAAACCATGTGACCCTTAAACATTCAGACCAAGTTTCATTTGACTAAAACAAAATATAGCATTTTTAGTGTCTATAAGCTTTTTCTAAGAATTTAAATGGTAAAGTTGTACACTTCACTTAGAAATGACTGTTGTTGTGATATTGTGATGATACAAATTCGGACCGAATTTCATCGACATTGAATCAAACGAGTAGCTTCTACAGTTTCAGCAATTTTTGCGTAACCTTTAACCTGTTGACCAGGTTTTTAATATCAATTGACCCAAATTTTACCTCGACCTAAATATTGTTCAGATAAACATTTTTATTTCTGTAGTGAAATTATGTGCATGAATTCGCTTGGAATATGCTTTATTTGACCTTATTTGAATGTCGGAGTTTGCTTTACTAGATCTGTACTGTAACTGTGATCTACTTTTAGTCATTTTTTGGGAACGGGTCCAGTGTACATATGCCATTGGGAATTTTTCGCGTCGTGAAATCATCAAATTGGGGAAAAAACAAGTCGAAAAATCTTCCAATTGGAAAAAATCAAGTTATGAATTGTACCAATTGAAGAATCAGTGATTTTTTTTGCCCAAAATTACCGCCGATATTCGGCTGCTTCCCAATGGCAAAAAATGATGTTTTTTCCCAAAAATCTGACCAAAATTTCCCAAAAAATTACCAAATTTTCCCAATAAAGCCAAAAAAATACAATGTCATTTAGCGTTAATTTCATAGAACGAGTGCCGATCGAGCTTGTCGAGTCTTCGCCGAATGACAACTGACTTACGAATGTTCACGAACGTAGCCGAATCCACACATCTCTCTCTATATTGCTGAGGATACCGATGATAGTCGATGTATCCCGATAGTTAACGCCTGTTTTTACACACGTCCAAAATGGCGGCAAGCAGACATGAAGTTCGCGATGAGCAGCGAAAATGATAAATAACACTCAAATTAACAGCGGATATCACATGGTTATTAGGAGATTGTTTAATGTGTGTGTCAATTAAAACAAAATACTACGTTTGAGATGAACAACAACAAGTATTTATAAGAAATCTTCACACTAAATGTGCGTCACAGAAATCAGTGTTGGGAAATTGGAGTTAGTTTAGTATACTCACAAAGTGATGCTTTAGGATGAGAATCGTTCGAAAATGGAAAGAGACAAACATGATTTTTATTTATATTTGAGTGGATCTGTGTATAATCAGATTCATTTGAATATTCTGTTTTATTATGTTTGTCACGCTGTTTGGTGAAATAGCATTGAAGTGAGGATGTCAATTGTGCAAGATATAAAAAGGTAAACAAATGAAATGTATTATTTTAGCTCCATTTAATACAACAATAACACAGCAAGAACACTAAAGCTTGTTTGTTAACATTTTTTAATGTTTTCACCATATCATAATTTACTTTAAAAAATATCCTGAATTAAAATCATACTCTTAAAGAGATTATGATTAAATCATAATGGTACATGTATATTGAAGAATCTTTAGATTATTGCAAGTTTAATATGCATGTGGAAGGATATTAACTAAACTTTGTAAGAAGACATGAAAGCAACACTTTATTATATAAAAATGCTGACAAAAATGAACTTAGCAATTTTTATTCTGTTCTTATAATCATATTTAGGCCACGACTTTTATATTTCTTGGTTTACAAAACCGCCGACCCTAATTTTTGGAAAATGGGAGAAAAAAATAAAATCGGAAAATCGTCTTTTTTTTATATATTTTATTCCTGACCGCACTGAAAAACGAGCGAAACGAGAAAAAAAACGATCCGGTTTGAGTACGGTTGCGAATAAAATCAAGTAAGTACAATCAACGATTGGTTCACATATATAACAGAGATCGGGATATTTTTCAATGTGACACAGTATGTACCAGTCCTTTTATGGGCACTTCTCAAAATTTATTTAATTACAGACAATAGGAAAATCAGCGTCAGTAAAATGTCGACCGCATCAAAATTTATTTCCGAGTCTGTGACGCAACTTTATTGTTTAACATGTTTATTATATTAAACAAACCCGATATAGTAGATAAAAAAGTATTACCTTGCAATTTGATAATTAGTATAAATAATCCAATAAAACACTGCCATTATTTACGATATATGTGTTTAGGAATTTTGTAAACACGTCCGCCATAGTTTATAGGAACTGTACAGAAAGTTTGGAAATCGGAACAAATCGGTATATCTCAGAAAATCATTAATAAATGTATTTGTCGTTTTAATGCTTAGGGCCGAGTAATTTCGGCAAATCGGAACTCAACTTGCGTAAAATACTAGCTCAATTAACCGTCAAACTCCGCCTCTGTTCTCTGCAAAAGATTCGAAGGCGGAGCTATGCACGTGCTATTATTAAATTGGAGGATTGCAATTGAGAAACAAACGCACGATTGGTTCGGCATGTTGATTGCTAGACAAAGGAAGCCAATTTTGTCTGCGCGAAATTTGTCGCTTTATTGCTTCAGACAGCAAGCGGCTTTCCTTTGATGACGTCAAACTGTCAATTCACACAGACTGCACATTTTCGGAAGACTTTAACTGGCTCCTTGTTTACAATTCCAGTAAAAACACTTGCTAACATTAAACTTTGGATTAAATTATCAAAATAAAGCAAAAGCCAAGTTGACAAATATGATTGTATTAATTCGCGTCCGTTCAAATAAGACGTTTTGCGTTGTAAATCAACGAGTTTTCATGACAACAACAACTTTAACAAACATTACCGCGACGACGAGGGGATCGATCTACCTCGATTTTTTTTCATGGACGATGTCATAAGTCCAATAAGAGCAAACACATACTTTGTGTATGAGTAGTTTATCTTATATAAGATTTATGCAACGGGCATCGCATTGCGTAATGGTGCGCATCGAATTACGGAAATGAAGCGCAGTTTTTGTTTTAATGGGAGAAGAACGCATGTCATTTAATGGAGTGTTTAAAATTGCCTGATGTTACAAAAGGTGCTTTTAGGTGACTCATTTCATTTGAAGATATAGATGTTTTTCATTGCATAATTTGATTTTTCGTCTCTGTGTTAAGGTTATAAAAGATATGATGTCTTTGTTCTGATGTTATTAGTATTAACTTATTTTTCCAATGATGTTTTTTTTTTGTTTTTTTTTCGACCGCCCGATGGACCATTTTCAAAATAATTTTTGTAAACTAATAAAAAAAAAAGTCGTGGCCTTATAATGTTTCCCAATTTCATGGTTTATCGCGCTAATTTTCCCAATCCAAATGCCACAGGCTGTAACAAAAAAAAATCCAAAAAAATCACTGAGAATGGTAGTTTAATGATTTTGCTTACACCATCTTCAACTTGTACAACTGTTTCCAGTGTTTCATGAGCACCATTGCTCGGTGCATAGACTTTGCCATCAACAGTCTGGCCAAGAATCATAGGACTTGTACCAATAGCTTCGTCATGTTCGTCGTCAATCTGCATTTGGCTACTGTCATCTTTGACAATTTTTGTTGCAATTTGGGTGTGTTGTTGTCATAAAAACACATTTATTTATGCAAGATCATGAACAAAGACCCAACAATATTAAAATTGTGAAAAATTTAGTCACAATCTCCTCAAAATGTTACAAACAATAGTAATATAGAAATTGTAAAATTATCTTTCTTTGCACAGATATAGTACAATATTATCATACTTTCTTTGGCTTAACCCTTCCCAAATAAGTGTGTAAAACTCGAGTTAAACACGAGTTTTATCCGTGTTAAACCAAGCGGTATTGGCAGTTGGTTTTTAGTGGGTTTTGGTATGTTGGTTTTTGTGAGTTTTGGTAAGTTGGTTTTTTCTGTGTTTAAAGTGGGTATTTTTACCAACTTGGTTAAAACTGAGTTAAACACAGAAAAAACTCACTTGTTACATAAATGTGGGCTTTGGTAAGTTGGTTTTTTGTGAGTTTTGGTAAGTTGGTTTTTTGTGAGTTTCGGTATGTTGGTTTTTTGCGAGTTTTGGTAAGTTGGTTTTTTCTGTGTTTAAAGTGGGTATTTTTACCAACTTGGTTAAAACTGAGTTAAACACAGAAAAAACTCACTTGTTACATAAATGTGGGCTTTGGTAAGTTGGTTTTTTGTGAGTTTTGGTATGTTGGTTTTTTGTGAGTTTCGGTATGTTGGTTTTTTGTGAGTTTTGGTATGTTGGTTTTTTCTGTGTTTAAAGTGGGGGTTTTTACCAACTTGGTTAAAACTGAGTTAAACACAGAAAAAACTCACAAAAACCAACATACCAAAACTCACAAAAAACCAACATACCAAAACCCACAAAAAAACCAACATACCAAAACTCACAAAAAACCAACATACCAAAACTCACAAAAAACCAACTTAAACACACTTCTGTCTACAATAGTGTGTTTAAGTTGGTTTTTGTGAGTCTTTTGTTCGCTTAAGGGATCATAAAATTTTGCTTGTTTGACCTGTAACCTTGGTAAAAAAAAATATTTACACCTTAATGGTGAAAAGGTTATTTGAGATAAAATCACAACAGATCATTACAAGCCCCATGTGATTATAAATAAAAGACACACACAATTTGCAAAAAACAATGTTTATATTAAAAACAACAAATAATGTGAACATTTTAACAGTGCATTTTTAACAAAACCAGGAAAACATCTACCCAAGATACATTATCACAATATGCGAGCACATTTAACATAATAAATTAAAATAAATAACATTCTCCTCTTTGGGCTACCACAGGTAAAAATGGGAGGAAGGGTATGAACCATGATTATATACAGTTTCAGTTAGTGAGGGGTGATACAGAGGATAAAATTAATAATAATTGTTTTTAACTGTGTTGGTGGTACCGGATTTATAAAATGACAACATTAAGGAATCCTTCATCCTATCTTTTCCTGGAATAGCCCTTTACACATATTTACACCTATGAACAAAGGAACATATTGCTCAGCACTAAACAGTTTATATATTCTCCCCGCAGTACATGACACAAAGCCTCCTCAAGGCCCATCTCATGTTCTCTTCCACTGTTGATATGGGCAGGGCAAACTTTTTGGAGATGACAACTGAAATGTATATGAACAATCAATGCAGGATTTTACTGTACATTACAGTATTAAAAAAACATGTAGAAGTTTATTCCACCCAAATCAAGTCTGATCTGAATGACTTGATTTTGGTGGAATAAACTTTTACATCAATATCATCAGTTCAGATATCCCATTTTAACATCATCTACATTAGAAGGATTTCAAAAGAGGTTTTTGAAACAAGGAGGCAAATTACTGTTGCTTGAATTTTTTATATCGTTCAAAATTAGAGCTTGATCGTTAACTTTATACTGAGGTTATTTTTGTCTGCCTATGTGTTAAATTCTCAAAACTTTTATACACAAACACAATTTTTAGTAACTCTTAAATTTTAGCAGTAGTATTAAATTAACGCAAGACAGATTATGTGCTGGAGTCAAATTTGAATCAATTGCATTATGTTTGTTTCAAAATGAATATGGAGGCAGTAGAACACCTATATATTTAAATCCCCTTTTTTCCTATAAAAAAGAATCATACCAACCATGGCGTAGTGTTCAGCAATCAGGAGACCCTCTCGAATCTCCCCCTTAGGGGAGGTTGAACAGCACTTCATAGAGCAGTCACCAGCTGATCAGGTCTGAAAACTATACTATCATGGCCTTTGCGAGGTGCGTCTTGTGCATGATCTCATTTGAGATCAGGTCCTGAAAGATATTTTATAATGTAAGTGATAAATATTGCTGTTATGGTATATCTTGTTACTATAAATATTATTAATTTAAATCAGAACAAGTTTGTTTGCTTGTTGTTTTTGTTTGTTTATTTTTGCAATTTAAATCCTGTGATCACATGTGACTTAACGCTTGTCATAAATAATTAAAAGAAATTACGTGTGGTAGAAAATACTGTTTGAAAATGTACCAAGATATGTGGTCTCATTTGGCTGTGTGGACTGGTCGGAAGTGTGACGCCTTTCAAATACTAAAACCTGTATAGTTTTACCTCTCAACAAATCCAACTTTCCTTGGTCAAGGACAGGGCTCGGTTTTCCCACTCCTGATCTACTCAAGTTGGACTGCTCGTGCAGGGTAAAATCTGGTGTCAAAATCCATACATCAGTAATAGTCCCCCTTCTGCTGTCTTTTGGCAGGAATATTCTATCCAAAGAATCTTCCAATCAATGTAAATTTCACCTTGGGAGTTTAACCTTCAAATTTAAAATATAAAAGTTTTCATTGAATATGTGGGAAAGAAATCTGTTCATTAATGACCAGAAATAGGTATAAATAACATTTAAGATGACAATAATCATAAAATACAGCCATAATTATTCAAATGGTGTTGTTTTTCCTTATAATTGCATTACATTTATACTTATCCATTTACATTTCCCAGTGACAATACATAAATATGATAATGATCATAGTTAATTCAATATAAGACTTAATAAAAAAGTGATGTAAAAATGAAAATACAAACCTAAAACAACTGTTCTTCAGTATTCCAAGATAACAGGCAGTTGATGAATTATGAGACCATATCACTTTAACCATCCACTTTGAATCTCCTTTGCAACAAACTTATTGTTGATTTACACATTGTAGTACATACACATTGTTTTCACCACACAATACTTCATGCTGAAAGTTATTCAAGACATTTTAAACTAGAATTATAAGTCTAAATGTTACTCAATTATACCTTAAAGCTCAAAGTCAGTTGATTAAAACCCCCTTTGTTTTCAAAACATAACTTCCTGTCTCCAGCCAATCAAAGTTGCTTGTTTTCAAATAGATGGTGGCTCAGCCAATCAAAAGTCTATCAACACCCCTTTGTTAGGCCTATAGATGGAGCACTGATACTCTGTGATAAGAATTAATGTTTATGATTTAATTGGGGGGGGGGGGGGAGGGCTAATCTCTTATGTGTGTCAGCCAATTACTAAATCTGAGAAATATCTACTGATTTCAACACCAACATATATGTATTTATTGAATAATACACAGCACCCTTAGCATATTATATTTAATTGTGAATATTAAAAAAAAACATGCTGAATGGTGTTAGCAAATAATATTAATAGTATAAATATTATTTATTTTTATTGCCTTTTAAATTGTATGTTAAAGGTCAATGTGGTAGGCATTAATTGTATTGGGGTTAAATATATCAGTATAAGAAAGTTAAAATAGTTATTGTTTTTATAATTGATGCTGGCAAGCCCACATAAGTTTCCATATATTAATCAACACTTTCACACTGAAACTAGTTTTATTTATTATAAAAACAGTGTCACTCTCCCCCTCAAAAAATTAATAAAAAAACACACTGTAAGTCTATTGAATTATCCAAAGAACATGAATTAAATGGAAGTATTCACATTTTTATAGATGTGTGATTGTTCTTATAATATATTTAATATTTATGTATTGATTCAAAGTGAAAGACAAACAATTTCATATTCAGGTATAAAACTAAGTTTGAACATTTTAACATTTTTATAGTATCTGTGAACCTGTGATGTTCTGAAAGAGCAATTTTTATCCAATGTTTCCTTAAAATTATGGGGAGCCCATAAATGTACAAAAGGTGCAATGGCAAACAAGCTGTAAAAAAGCCCCTTTACAATTCACCTTGATAATATATGGCTATAAACATGAAACAAAGATCTAGTTGAAGAATTATTGTTTTATTGTTGAGTTATGTTAATAAACAAAAGACCAACTTATTGATAAGTGTGTTAAAGTGAGTCTTTTAGCCTTGTTGCGGCTTTCAAATTATTTATAAAAAGACCAACTTAAACTCGCTTTAACCCACTTCTGTTTATAAAAAGACCCACTTCTGTTGTAAAAGACTCGCTTATGAAACAAAAAGACACACTTAAACACACATAAACCAACTCATAAATAAAAAGACTCACTTTTGACACATAAAAAACCAACTTCTTACAGCAAAAAAACTCGCTTTAACACACATCTACTTTAAAAAACCAACTTTAAACTCAGTTAAGCACAGTTTAGCTCACATAAAACTCGCTTTTATTAGCAAAAACCAACTTCCGCTCAGAAAAACTTAGAAAAAACACAGTTTTATGTTGGTTTAAGTGTGTTTTGGTATGAAAGTGGGTTAACTTTTTGCCAGGGTGGGCACTTTTGCTTTCAAAAAACAAAATCATATATCATATGAGCAACATTATTCTGACAGGTTAACTGTATCATCAAGGATCCATAGTCAATACTTTTGACAAACACTAAAATGTTGTCTATGTTATGTCTATTGTTTGGTTTGACACATTAGTAATACATTGAATTTAGTTATCTTGTGAAGAATATGAGCCATATACTGTTTCCAAGTTTAAACCCTTTGTCAATAACTATTGTTCCATGTCACATGCCTGCAGGATTCCCTACATATCATAAATACTTACAAGGTCTGAAATGTTAAAGGGATCTTTTCACGTTTTGGTAAATTGACAAAATTAAAAAAAAGTTGTTTTAGATTCGCAAAGTTTCGTTTTAGTTATGATATTTTTGAAGAAACAGTAATACTGAACATTTACCATGGTCTAATTTAGCCATTATATGCATCTTTTGACGAATTAAAAACATGAAAATTATAAAGGGTTGCAACATGAAACGATTGAAAAATTTGGAGAGTTCAGTTGTTGTTGTTTAATTTTGTGAGTCTATGAAGATTGCTTATATACAGTTAAATATACACCTCTTATCTACACTTGACAGGATGGCTTAGCGGTCTAATTGGTTTTTACTACAGGACTCCAGGGGTCACTGGTTTGAGCCCTGTTACAGGCTACTTTTTTTCCTTATTTTAAATTTTATTCTTGATTTTTTACTGGAGCTTTTAAGATCCAATGTTTAAATTTATCAATATAAAGCATTTAATGACAAACTTCAAAACATGCCAAAATCTGTGAAAAGGCCCCTTTAATGTATTTCATGAAAATGCAATTTAATCAATTTGAAAAGAAATGATTCAAACAATATTTAAACTTATAAATGGATAAGAATACAAAATCAACTCCAGATTGCTGCACTTGTCTCAATATCAGTCATCACTACATAACTCATGTTTTCAGTGTGTCTCATGATCTTTCTTATTCGATGCTATTCCCCTTGTAAAAGTGCATGCTTTAATCTTACTGTGATTTCTTTATAGTGAATCTAGACTGACATTTTTTATCAAAGGATCTCAAGTTTTACTTTACAATTTTCTTATGGTTTAATGCAATGGTGTGGTTTATAAGCCGTGCTTACGTTACAACACTGGTTTCACTAGTTATAAACTTGTAATTCCTTAACAACAAGCACATTTGTTGAATGGATATCCCCAACCTTTTCCTCATTTATATCTATACACCTATGAAGTTTCATATTGAACACTTATATAGTGTCTGAGATATAGCCCTAAAAAGTAAGTGACTGACAGACGGGTGGACGGACTGATAGGCGGACTGATAAACTGACGCACGGACTATGTAAAAACTATATCACTCTACCTTTAGCATTTAAACAAGTATAGCCTGTTACCTGAGTAGGAAAGCCAATTTGCAAAATCAGAAATACAAACAAAAAACAGCAACATATATTGTGCTTTTGAATGTAAAATGTATGTTTTTGACAGTGTTAAGCTTAAAAGTTCATGTCAAACAGTTTAGAAAGGCTGTTTTTTGTAACACATTGTGAATATATTTGAATTGTAAAATGCTTGCATCAAAATTGTGAGATGGCTGACCCAGGCCACAATCAAAGAAGTAAAAAAAAGCCCTACAACATTTTCATGGTTTTGATTGCAGAATAACTCCATGATTTATTGCAGTGTAACCACATGATTTATCGCAAAACACCCTTTAATTTCATACTCTGTCTACAGTAAATAGGTTGTGGTGGTGGTAGAATGATAATTTATTCAAGCAAAGATAAAATTAATAATGTAAATTGCAGTTGAATTTTAAACTTGTTAAAATTTACTTGAGACCACAATTTAGACCATAACGTTTGCTCAAGACATTTTTATAAGGCAAAAGGGAAATTATTGCTTGTATCGAGATATGAAAACCATTAAAATAAATGATAACAATTTTATATGCAGCAATATGCACGTACTAAACTGTCATAGATGGTCTAGGAGAAAACATAGCACACTGATATATTTCATGTTGTTTTTTTATATCCGACATTTACAAATTATTTGCAATTTAGTATCTGGTGGAGCTTGTTTAAAATTGCATAATAAGAGTACGAATTGAATCTTCTAAAAACAAACCTCTTTAACCAATTATGAGTAATACTAAAAATACGTTTTCAAGTAAATAGTAACATTGATGAAAGCATTGTTTAGACTTTAAAATTTGTCATTATTAATAGACTTGCCAGCCTAAAATCTTCCTTGTTACCGAGAACACTGATTGTTATTAACTAGTGGTTAAAGTGTGCATTCTCCACTCTGTATTGAACCACTAAAGAACAATGTACCATACATCCTCCTCCAATCTAAATGTTTAAACATCAAAAGTGCTTTTAGAAGAGGCCATAACACAATTTCCAACTAAAGGCTTTTTTCAATCATAGATTGAACAATAACAAGCATTAATGTTGGTAAATAAATGTTGGTCTTCAGACTGAAATCTGCAAACGAAATTAAAAATGCCTACACACAAAACAAGAGAAACAAGAATATTAGTGAAACTGATGGATGCTAACCGATGATGCGCTTTGTCAATCTATGTGTTAATAACGCCCTAAAAAATCTATTATTAGCCTCGGTGACCTTGTACTTGACCACAGTGACCTCAAACCTCACCAAAAGGTAGAGATCCATGCAAGGTACGTACATGCCAAATATGAAAGAGATCGGTAAAGTATTGAAGGTGGTATGAGAAACTGAAAAAAAAGTGTGACGGAAAAATGTAATATTAGCCTCGGTGACCTTGACCTAGACCCAAGTGACCTCAAACCTCACCAAAAGGTAGAGGTCCATGCAAGGTACGCTCATGCCAAATAAGAAAGAGATCGGTAAAGTATTGAAGGTGCTATGAGAAACAAAAGGGTGACGGAAGGAAGGAAGTAAGGAACTACAAACTGGCAACTACATGATCCCCGAAATATTTCGGGGAGCATAAAAATGTGGGAAAACAAGTTAATTATGAAAAAGAATCCATTCAAGTGATTATACAATACTCTTAATATTTATATTTCTCAACACATGAAAAATGGCAAACATCAAAAATTATGCTAAAATATATGTATCCTGGAAAAAAGCAACTATTTGGAAAAACCCACTATTCTGCTGGTACAAATAAACATGACCCATTTATAATCCTTTCAAAATCACACACGATATCAACCCTTATAATTTAAAGTAAGCTATCATTGGTTGATTCAATGGACCAGCGTTGTTTGTACCTGGGAGATAAGTGGGGTTTTCTAAACTCGTGCTTTTCCGGGATAGATATATTGATTGAACATGGAATGCCTCTCTTTTTGATCACTTAAACATGATCTTTCTTAGGGTGTTAAATTTGCAAGACATTTAAAGAAAGTCGAGTTAAAAAACAATTTTTTTTATAATAATATTTTCTGGATTATAAACTAGAAAAGCGCCAAAAACACTGATGCCCCCATAGTGCATGTTTGGACACCAACCAAGTCCACTATTATATTCTACAAATGGCAAAAAACACAAAGTTCAATAACTCAGGAAAAATGGGTGGCTCTCAAAATTCCATTATTTACGATCATATACCCATATTTGTTATCAAACTATGGAAGTTGGGGCAATATATTCACATAACAGTAAAAGGGGAAATAATAACAAACATTTCTGAAAATATATATTCTTAAGTGGAAAAACAGTCAAAGGGTCATAATTCTAGCAACACTCCACGCATCAAAATTCTTTTATTTAAGATCATTAACACAGTAGACCTCTCATCAGTGCTTAATCCGCTCAGAAGGGAAGTTGTTCACACCCGTAGATTACCATTCCTTCAGACTGCGCTCTTCCTCCTCCACTTCTGCCTTTAGTAAGCACAGACTGTTGGTGCTGTTTGGAGATGTCCTTTAAAGCTAATTGACAACTGACCTCACACAAGTGACAACAGAGGACACGCCGCTGGGTCAGATACTACCATAGCTCACCGAATTTTGTGCTTAGGTGAGTTAAAAAAATAACAAACACATTCGTTTAATTGATATCCCCCGCAAAATTAATTGTGTTGTACGTTGGTGCAAATCCTTTGATATAAAGGTATACTCATACAAATTAAATAAGTTTAGGGTAATTGTTTTATGAATTCTCCTCATTGATATATTTACACCCATGAAATTTTATGTTGAAATCTTGTATTGTATCTGAGATATAGAATTGGAAAGATACATCATTCAAAAACAACAAATGGCACTCCTTCAGTACAGGCAATGTGTACTTTGACAAAAACGCGTGTCTGCGGTGTTCAATTTTCCCGATGGGTGACATTTCGCGGGGGGCGGACACGCTACTGATCGCGGTGTTTGGCGAACACCGAAATTGCCGCGATTGCACGCTATCGTTAACGGGAACACCCGCGATCACCGCGATGCTGCGCAGCCACCGTAAACACCTGTCTGCAAGGGTCATTCACACGTTTTAAATGTACATGTACATGTACAAAATAAAATCATATACTTCATGTACATGTAGATATTATGTGCACATTTTGTATGTGTACTTAAACTCGGGCAGTACGTTAAGTCGGAAACTAAAACTAAGCGTTTAGATGATCAATACGATTAACTTTTATGGTGTTAATCAATGCAATTGCCCTTTTTGTTTTCACAAAATTGGGTTTCATTTTTCCCCATTTCCAGAAAATGACTTGTACATGTTGCATGAAATCTAAATATAGCGTGTTACAGCGTGTTTGATTTTTATTTTATTCAGATGAAATGTCAATTCCAAATCATTCGCGAGCTACCCCGGTACTTGAGAAGAAATTCACTACGAAACTTTAAATCGAAATTAAAAGATCCCAATGTTGTCTGCACTACGAAGATTTTGTGTCAAAAATAAACACACCCACGCCAATTTTGGCGCGCTTTTTATGGTTCAGAACAAAGAAAATGAAAATATCATGGGCATATATACATGTATTTATTTGTGGCTACAATTTGTAACAGAACATGAACTCTACACAACGCGCACACTAGGCATCAGGTGATTTACGAATGTTGGAATACACCTGTTCTGATTGGGCGCTTATTTCATCAAATCTATAAATAAAACATATTCAGAAATTCATTTGATATTTTAGAGATATGGCGAACGTTTGTGATTTTTGCATTTCTATCACACTTTTATCGTCAACATTGACCAGAATTTGCATGAAATCGGAAATCTCGGGATTATCGGGTAATGGACAGAGACGGGAATGTTTGCATGTATGCGGTAATAGTTTGTGATTGTTCGTAATCGTTGTTAATTTTTTTAGACACCAAATGACACCTATAACATTCAAACGCACGGTAGATTCTTTCTGCAAATTGGTACCGACCTATGTTTATGTTCAATTATTTTATTTCTAGCGAACACGATGAACACTGCGGTAGATATTATTGGTCCGCGGTGATTCGCGGTGTCCACCTTATGGAAAACGGCCCCCACAAATATTTGATCTGAACACCCATCGTGGGGGTCGTTTGGTAAATGAACACCGTAAAATGAACACCGCAACGAGTGGCTTTTGTCAAAGTACACGTTGCCTGTACTGTAGTTAAGAAAGTGGAGGGTTATCATTTTGTGCATTTCACTACTTCCAATTGATTTTAACACATCAATGAAGTTTCATGTTGAAATGTTGTATAGCATATGAGATATACCGGTAACTCTTAACAGTTTAATTTTGCAAAAATAACAAAGGCAAATATCTCTTATTTAAGATAGTACAGGGCCATGGTTCTTAGTCATGGCACTTCTCCTAATTAATATCAATACATCCATGAAGTTTTATGTTGAAACCTTGCATGATATCTTAGATATTGACCACAAATGTAACATGGTATGATAAAGAAACAAAGGGCAATCACCCCTATTAAAGAGTGTTTGAGTTATGGTTATTGTGCATACATGTATCACTACTCCTCATTGATGTCTACACACCCACAAAGTTCCACGTTTATATCTTATATAGTTTCTGATGTATAGCCCTTACACGTTTTTTTTACAGAAAGATGGACGAACTGAAGGACTGACAGCAGGGGGTTTTTAGCACTGTCTGCGCCTCCGGAAAACGGAGGCACTCCCATAGCGAAAAAACTATAAAAAAATTTAAAATACTTTTTTTTTTTTTTAAGAATGAAGTGTCTTATAACTTGTGTGACTAACCAGTGTTTGTTTTGGTAAAAAATACCTGCTATAAGGATTTGACTGTTCAGTTCTTATCACAGAGTGTAACTGTAACTAAAAAAAAACTGCAGTACTTGAATAAACGTTGAACATGCCCAATATTGCATCTGTTTATATAAAGAAGACAAAATAACAAATAAAAACAAATTATTTGTTAAACCACTGAATTATTTAAGCATAATAAATTCACATTTTTTTCCCAAATGAGCCGTTTCATTGAAGCAAAAATTCCCAAAATGACCAATTAGTCGATAAAAAATTCCCAATTTGGTCAGACCACTCCTTTTACCAAAATAGGCAGAAAAACCCCTGGTCAGACCGACGTAGGGACAAAAGACGCCATTTCTTTATCCCTCTGCCTTGGTGGAAGATAAATAGGACCATGATTCTGCCAAAATGTGTTTCAGTTAAAAAATCTGAACGATCATCTACATATTAAAGACATTGAACAGTGAAAGCTTGAGATAGATCCATCCAGTAGTTATAAAACAGAAGTATACATCATAAGCTTCTAGACAGACAGTGTTAAGGACAAACTGACGGATGGACAGTTGGATGGACAAGTGCACTGCTAAATGCCTCCCACTATATGGGGCCATCAAACAAAAGTATACAACATAAGCTTCGAGACAGACGTTGTTAAGGACAAACTTACGGACGGACAGTTGGATGGACAAGTGCACTGCTAAATGCCTCCCACTATATGGGCCCATCAAACAGAAGTATACAACATAAGCTTTGAGACAGACATTGTTATGGACAAACTTACAGATGGACAGTTGGATGGACAAGTGCATTGCTAAATGCCTCCCACTATATGGGCCCATCAAAAGAACAAAAAGGCCTTAATTCTGCCAAAAAAAGTCAAAGCACGCATTCCTTTCTATATAATCATATTTACATTAAGGTCATGCAAATGTAAAAGTTTGAGCAAACTAGGCTTAGTTTAGGAGGAGTTGAGTACATACTTTTGAGGCCTATAGAGGCCATAGAAAAATAAAAGCTCTGAATGCACTGAAGTTATTCGCCATTGCTTAATACATGTATTAGACGCAATTCATTTTTCAAAGTTAATCCCAAGTAAAAAGTTAACACAAGTCATTCAAATTTATAAAGAGTGAGTCTTTCTCAGCACAGATGAGGCAGTTTTAATTATCAGGTTTATCATACCTAAGAAAACTGGCTTAAAAAACGTGGTATAAACCTAAGTTGTTAGCAGGCAAACAACTAACAAGAGGCACATGAGGGCCTGAATCGCTCTACTGCTATGAACACGGTGCAAGTTTGGAAATATTAAGATGGAAACTGTGTACTTAAATCGCGCAAACAAGGAGAATTTTCTGAAATACAAGGTGAGATTATTCTGTACTTATTTCTCTGATACTGCACATATTCAATAGCTAGGGTTTAAGTCCTCATTGATATAAAGATACTGTGCAAATTTGGAAATACTTGAATGAAAACTTGAATTAATTGTGTAAACAAGCGGGATTTCAATTTTTTTTATTCTGGACTTATTGTTTCGATATTGCTCTTTTTAAACAAGGGCTGTTTGTAAAACATGCATGCCCCCCATATGGGCTGTCAGTTGTAGTGGCAGCCATTGTGTGAATACGTTTTATGTCACTGTGACCTTGACCTTTGATCTAGTGACCTGAAAATCAATAGGGGTCATCTGCCAGTCGTGATAAATGTACCTATAAAGTTTTATGATCCTAGGCCTAATTGTTCTTGAGTAATCATCAGGATACCATTTTACTGTTTTGAGTCACTGTGACCTTTACCTTTGACTGGAACATTAATAGGGGTCATCTGCCAGTCATGATCAATGTACCTATGTAGTTTCATTATCCTAGGTGTAAGCATTCTTGAGTTATCATCCAGAAATCATTTTACTATTTCGAGTCACTGTGACCTTGACCTTTGACCTAGTGACCTGAAAATCAATACGGGTCATCTGCCAGTCATGATTAATGTACCTATGACGTTTCATGATCCTTGGCGTAAGCATTCTTGAGTTATCATCCGGAAACCATTTTACTTTGTTGAGTCACTGTGACCTTGACCTTTGAACTAGTGACCTGAAAATCAATAGGGGTCATCTGCCAGTTATGATCAATATACTTATGAAGTTTCATGATCCTAGGTGTAAGCATTCTTGAGTTATCATCCGGAAACATTGTACTGTTTCAAGTCACTGTGACCTTAACCTTTGACCCAATGACCTGAAAATCAACAGGGGTCATCTGCCAGGCATGATCAATATACCTATGAAGTTTCATGATCCTAGGCATCAGCATTATTGAGTTATCATCCAGAAACCATTTTACTATTTCGAGTAACTGTAACCTTGACCTTTGACCCAGTGACCAGAAAATCAATAGGGTTCCAGTCCTCATTAATATAAAGACACTGAACAAGTTTGAAAAGAATCGGATGAAAACTGTGGACTTAATTGCGTAAACAAGCAAAAGTCTTACGCACGCACGGAGGGACAAAAACCACGCCATCCCATAAGCTCTTCTGGCCTTTGGCCAGGCAGTAGAGCTTAAAACACTGACAGAGAGCCATGATTCAACTAAAACTGGCTGCATACACAACATATCTCTTAATGATCATGTACACATCCAAGACTTAAAGCTGTGAAAGTTTTTGACAAAAATCTGGCACAAACTTAAGGAGGAATTAAGTACACAAAATATTTGGGCTTATATATAATAAAAAAATACAAAGGGCCATAATTCTGCCACAGCTAGTTGCAGCCAAAATGTCTTTACATGTATTTAAAATCATCTGCCCACTAATATATTTCAGCTGTGAAAGTTTGAGCATGATCCACCTACCAGTAAAATGAAGTTTAAAATGATATTGGATACAAAATAAAATGTCCTTTTATTAATTTAACAGCAATAACTAAGTATACAACCAAATTATTCAATTTGTGATTGAAATATTCGATAATTATAAGTTGCATTACCAGAACACTTCATGTTATCGCCTTTTTGGAAAAAAGTATACAGTCCAACCTGCCCGAGCGACCGCCTGTTAATAGCGAACAACAGTCAATAACGACCACACCGATTTCCTACCGAACGATTTCACTATATATTGAACCTGCGAATAAAGCCCACCTGTGAAAAAAGACCAACGACCACCCTTTTACATTCCCAAATCTCCATTTTGATAGCTTACAACGACCACTGCAATCATAAAAATCAACGATTTCGCAACTTTCAAAAACGAAATGGCCACCAGAATGCTGCATAGTCACGTGATACACATCTTACCAGTGGACTCGTCGGTTGCTATGGAGATATTGGCAAGTGACAGTTTATTGCACTCGATAGCAGTTGTTTGTTTATTTAACAGGCATTGCTAATTGGTAGTCGCCTGCTTCTTTTATGCATTTGAGAGTTTGTCAAAAGTGTAAAAATTTGCCTTTGTATTTAAGTGACTCGCGATTAATGTACTAATTGCCAAAAATATCAAAGACACATTTGGGGCTTTCATAAAAACTCATTAAGGAAATTAACGGTTTCATATCATTTACGATGCCTATTAAAGACAAACATTTTGATAGTCATTCTCTTCTTAAATTTCTCCGTAATAAGACGTTCATAGATTATAGAAAAGTAAATTGTCTGTTCAAGTTAACCATCATGGCTTCCAAGCATAAGTTCTTGATGTTGGAAGAACGCGTTTAGGTAAAGGACACAGTTGTAGATGAGTGGCTAGTGATCTTGGTGTAGGCAAAACTCAAATCCAGAACATTTTAAAGCGTTCTAAAAAATGACTGCTTGCTGAAATCAATCATGGAAGCACAGGATGTGTCTATCAAATATAGGATGGACTCTAGTGTCAAGCAGAGTAAAATAAGTGATTTTCTTAAGTAAGTGTTTTAATTTTGTGTGTGTCTTGAGTGAAGGGGGACGGGGGTCGTAGTGCTTATTGTGTTTTGTTGTTTCTACTGGTACGTTGAGACGTATCTGTCTGGAATCGTATTCTTGGATGTTTTCAGTCTAGTATAAATATCAGATGTCATTTATTTTCCATTATTGTCAACTTTACTGGTTTCGTAGTAGTGATTCATGTATTTCATGTATAAATGTTTGCTATGTTACGTGTATTTTGTACTTTGTTCTTTGTAGAATTACATGTACATGTACGTATACATGTATGTCAATAGTTATTTATACAGTATATGATAAA
Organism: Dreissena polymorpha; assembly: GCF_020536995.1. NCBI lineage: Eukaryota > Metazoa > Mollusca > Bivalvia > Myida > Dreissenidae > Dreissena > Dreissena polymorpha. The sequence continues at coordinate 63,065,429 of NC_068361.1, forward strand.
TTAAATAAATAATAAAAACATAAGGGAATAGAGTTACAACATGTAATAAATATACAAATGTAAAACAAAACTGTGTTTTCAATCCTTTATTTCATTATACATGCATAAGTATTCAAACATTTAAACAATAGAGCACATACATAAATAAGGTACCTGTTAAAAAACTACTAGCATATTTTGCAAAGTTTCGATCGACCCTGCGAATAAAGACCACCTGTAAACAAAGACCACAACGACCAAATCCCTTGAGTGTTCTTTATTGACAGGTCGGACTGTATTTTACAAGACAATTTCTTTAAATGAGAAAAATGTCATTAAAATTATAACCGACAAGATGTTTGTCCTAAATATACCCGGTGTTTTTTGCACTATTTTGGGAATAGGGCCGGTTTGGATGGGGAAGTATAGCGTCTCATTTACTAACATTTTGAAATTTATGTTCATTTTATGCTTATAACTCATTTTATCCTATTTCAAGAATGAAATCACCCTATTTTTCAAAATCAATGGATGAATACCCTATTTCCCAAATAATAATCTGGAGCACTGCTTCCATATTGCAATTACTTAAACACTTTGAAATTGCATAGCTACGCAAGCATCCATAATTCTAACTGTTGACTTAACATCATGCACCTTGCAGATATTGTTAATTGTTGGCATGAAATCTACTAATGTTGACATGGAAGGCAAATGCAAAAAACATGAACATGCGAAAAACATAAACATGCACAATTTTATCTGCCACTAATTTACTCGCTGAATACAATTGTGGTAAGAAATCTAGGTCAAAACCTCTGGATAAGACAGCTACAGTACAACAGGAGGGTCAACACACATCCTTGTTGACTGCAAGTACTTAGACAGTGGATTGGTGGGAAAAGCATTTAATTAGGATTGCATCCGCTTTCTGAATAAGTGCCTCTTGACTCTTGAAAGCATGTAGAATACTATTAAGCACAAATCTTTCACCATCACATGATAAAGATACCTAATTATGTATCTTGACAATCTATTATACAAATGTGAGCTGGTAGGGTGTTTAATAGTTAAGCAGGACTTTTAACAAACATGATTAGACAGCATACTTGAACAAGAAACAGCTTTTAAGATACGCTGTATAGATCAGTATGGTACAGTCTGTAATTGGTCACTAGCCTTTAATAGATAAAATACACAATTTTGGATACAATTGCAATTGTATAATTTAATATGAAAAACTAGACAAATAGCTTGTGCACTTTGATCAGAGTGTTACTTATTTATCAACTATGTTGTTATTGTAAAGTTTAATTTCAAATCACTTGTGGCAAAACTTCAAACTTTGATATGATGTTATCTGCGCACACGACATTCTTTTGTTCATATTCCTAAGCAAATCAAGTACCAACTAATAAATTGTCAGCTAAGATAAGCAATGTTAAGTGCTGTTAAACTAAAAACATTATTGTTATGATCCAGGCCAAGGCATGACTGGCCTTGAAGGTATACAAGAAAAGACACAAGAGCTCAAATGGTTCTGAAGGTATACAAGAAAAGACACAAGAGCGCCAAATGTTCTAAGGCACTCATCTAAGACTGCATGGAAATAAAGCATTAATAGCAGGTTGTTTTCGCCAGGTTTTATACAAAAGAGGTGTTAGAAGACAGCGTGCTCGACTATATAAAGTACTTGACAGTATTAAAGTAAGCCATCATGTGGAAATAGTTCATATTCAATAAGGTAATACACTTCAACACCGTTATTTCGAACACCGATAAGCCGAAGTCACCGTTATTTCGAAGTATTATTCGGGTCCCGATTTTGGTTCTTCTTTGTTTAACCCATTCCATACTAGCGCCGTATAAATGCGTTCAAATAACCTTAATTGGAATACCGACTGACGTATAAATGCGTCCGATAATCTATAGCGTGAATACCGAGTGTCGCAATAATGCGCACCTGCAGATGTAGCTCTGAATGCCTAGCGACGCAAAAATACGTCCGTTTTAATTGGTCTCTAAAATAAAGTTCTTTGTTTGCTGTCAGTTATCAACCAATGAAAATTCTTGTTACAAATGCTTTCTGAAACAGAAAGTAGATTTTTTCCCAACTTCTTCCGGTCATAACTTTGACAAAATACGACGAGAACAGACACCTATACAGAGCTTTTTTCAATCATGGATTCCGATTCTTCGGACAATGAGAGTAATTTCAGTGGATTTGAATCAGATGATTTACCATTAGCAGATTTAATTGACTCGGATGATGAATTTGATGATAGTGACAAGGAAAATGAGTCTGTTGTAGAAGACGAAAATTGGACTGTAAATGATCGTTCTGATCGTTCGAAAAAGGCATTCTGTGGACCTGAGCCTGGCCCAAGATTCGATCTTGACCCTGACCAGACTGAATGGAACTTTGTTGAAATGTTCTTTCCAATGATGTTAGTTGAACTTCTTGTTGAACAAACCAACTTGTTTGCAAGACAAAAAATGGAAATAAAACATGACAAGTCATGGCGACCTGTCAGTGTGAAAGAGATGATGGCATGGCTTGGCATCAGGATCTATATGAGCATTGTGCAAGTAGGTAGAACCTCTGGAAAATCATGAAACTTTCACGAAAATAATACACGTTTTAAATTATAACATTATTAAAATTCATTTATATTTACTGATATTATATATATATATATATTATAAGATTTCTTAACCCTTTGCATGCTGGGAAATTTGTCGTCTGCTAAAATGTCGTCTGCTGAATTTATAACATAAGCATTTTTGACAATTTTTTCAAAGAAAACTATCAGAATAGCAAATAGTTTGAACCTTTTCCCCTTATCTACAAGATGATTGCCGGTATATCTTTTATTTTGATCCTGTACAATAATTGTGAATGTTTATGCCACCATGTGCACATTCCAAATCATGATAATTATTTATACAATCAATGTATTACATACAAAATGAAACCATGCATATCAAACAGACATTGCTAAAATGTATTTGATAAAAAAGTCTGTGTTCTGGTGTTGAAGTTGATTCAAGCAGCAGTACCTGAAAAATAGCAATTATTTTATATGACATAGTCTGTGTTCTTGTCTTGGCTGTTGAAGATGATTCATGCAACTTTATGCGTCCTGAAAATACATATAAATAAATGTTAGACATTATTTTCAGAAATTCAATTTTTTTTTTCGAAACTAATATTTGAACTGTTCTGTTTTCAGCTACCTCAGATGGCTATGTACTGGTCAACGGACATCTTGTATGGGAACTTTAGCGTCCGGCGAATCATGACAAGGGATCGGTTCATGAAAGTCTTGCAGTACCTCCACTGCAATGACAAGACCAAAATGAAGCCCAAGGGACATCCTGAGCAAGACAAACTGTTCTTGATTCGGCCATTTCTTGATGTGGTGAAAAAAATGTGTTTGACCCTGTACAATCCTCACAGAAATGTTTCGATTGACGAGGCGATGGTCAAGTTTCGCGGTCGTCTTGGATTTCGACAGTTCATGCCACTCAAACCAGCCAGGTACGGTGTGAAAGTGTGGGTACGTGCGGACCCAGTGAATGGATATGTCAATGATTTCCAAGTTTACACTGGGAAGGATGCTAACACGGCTGAAGTTGGGCTAGCAACAAGAGTTGTGTTGGACTTGAGCCATGAACTTCGGGGGAAATGGCACATTGTGAATGTGGACAATTTTTTTACGAGTCCCAAGTTGTTTGATGAACTTTTGAAACAAGAAACATATGCGCGTGGAACTGTTCGATCTAATAGAAAGGGCTATCCTGTGAAACAGCTTGGAAAAAAAACTGTCAAAACGCAGGGGGACTTTGTTTTTGCTACAAAAGGTGAACAACTTGCCAGTGTATGGATGGACAAAAAGGCAATTTACACGTTGTCTACAGCAGAAAACCCCAAAGACATTGACGCAACAGTTCTGCGTAAAACACGAAGTGGTGAAGTTCATGAAGTACAGGCCCCACGAACCATCCCCGAGTATAATCAGAATATGAACGGGGTCGATCATGCGGACCAGATGAGGACTGAGTATCCCACATTTCGCACATCAAGAAAGTGGTGGACGTACATGTTCTTTTTTCTGCTAGATACAGCTATCACCAACGGGTACGTCGTGATGAGGGAATCCCCTTTTCACCAGCAGAAGAGTAGAAACGGAAAACCCAAAGACCGCACAGTTCTGGACTTCAGAATGAACTTGTCAAGGCAATTGATAGGAGACTATTGCGACAATGGGAGTGCTGTTGCAAAATTGGCCACGGTAAAAGCAGGACATTTCCCTGGACAGGCCGAAAAAAGAGGACGCTGTCGTCAGTGTGCAAAAGAAAAGAGACGGCGTGAGTGTCATGTCATTTGCCTTGAATGTCAAGTGCATATCTGTGTTCCCTGCTTCAAGGACTGGCATGTGGATTTGGCCAACTCGATGTAAAAAAATATGATAGGACTAGATGTTGTTCTTTGTGAACAAAAGATGGATTATCATTTCAAGTGATCAGTATTGAATTTTGGAAAATTACTTATTTTAGAATAGTTATTTTTATAAAATTTAATTTATAAAGATCTCATAAACTTGAACAAACTTATCTGTGACATTAATTAATGTTCTTGATAATCTATTTTTGTATAGATGCATTTTCTTGTATGTACTGTTATTTTCAGGTAATGGGTTATGTAAAAAATCTTGTTATTATTTATAAGAGTATAATATTGTTATATTTGAAAAAAACTTGTCATATTGTTTTTATTTAAAAATATGTTTCTATTTGTAATGTGTTTCTAATTTGAAATAATTATGGTAGTGCCAGTGGATAAACTAATTAGGAAATAATTAAATGGCTTTGTTCTGATTTTAATTACACTTTTACATTTTATCATTTTCATTGTCTTTATGGGTATTTAAATAACAATAAAATGCCAAATATCTGTCTCAAAATATGTCAACCAAATAACAATACACTGCCTAATTGACCCCTTTCACATTTCACACCACTGACAATAAACAGATAATCTGTCACTCAGGCATACAGAGCAAAACAGGGTATTGACTATCCAGGTGCAGATAAGGCTATTACTGATAGGGATTGCCTAGAGATAAGGCTGTAGTACGGAATGGGTTAATGTAAAATTTCATTGTTAATCCGAACTTCGTTAAACCGAAGAAATCGTTATTTCGAAGTGATTCAGTCGGTCCCAACACTATAATTCGCACCTTATTATCAATCTTTAATCCGAAGTCAAAACTGCAAAATACTGAGCGTATTTTCACACCTTGTCGTGGCGCGTCAAAAGCCGATAATTACACCTTTGTCGTCTGTGCGAAAGCTGGTGTTCAGAGAGACATTGCGTATTGGTAAAAAAAAGTTAATTCATTTCCGAAAATGTATTCATATGTTTGTATGTCTGATAATTTGTGCTATTCGTTATAATTTATATGTTCTGTAATAAGACAAAAATACAAAAAAACAAGAAAAAGAATATTTTTATTCCTCCGTTTGTTACAAGTGGAAATCTATTGCTATATGACTAGTTTACGCTTTTAAGTTAGAAACGTTCTATTTTAACAGAATCAAAAAAGCCTTCTGTCAAATGTTTATTTCGAATTATCGTTAATCCGAAGTTTTTTTAACGGTCCCGACGACTTCGAAATAACGGTGTTGAAGTGTATAGTCAAAATCTGATAGTTTTAAACCAATGGTAAGCATGGTTAAACCCAATTCCTGATTGTTTTAAACCAGGCCAAGGCCTGACTGGCCTTGAAGGTATACAAGAAAGAACACAAGAGTGACTGGCATTGAAGGTATACAAGAAAGAACACAAGAGTGACTGGCCTTGAAGGTATACAAGAAAGAACACATGAGTGACTGGCCTTGAAGGTATACAAGAAAGAACACAAGAGCCCAAATGGTTCTGTGGTATTCATCTAAAACTGCATTAAACTTTAAAAAAAAGCAGGTATTTCACAGGGTTTTACCAAAAACTTTTAAAGAAAACTGCCAAGCACCTGGAAGCCATGTTTTTGAAAAACATAACAATAATCATGCCAATAAATAATACCAAACAAGAGGGCCTGAAAGGCCAAAAGTCGCTCACCTGAGATAACAAGATATTATTGGAACAAATCTTCTGACCAAGTTTCATGACGATCGGACAGTAAATGTGGCCTCTAGAGTGTTAACAAGATTTTACTTTAGCCATATATAGCCATATAAGGAAAAATGCCCTGCCCCTTGGAAGCCATTTTTTTCAAGCGAACGTAACCATTTTCAAACTCATCCAAGATATCATTGAAACCAATTTTCTGACCAAATTTCATGAAGATTGGACACTAAATTTGGCCTCTAGAGAGTTAACAAGGCAAATGTTCACGCCGCACACCGGACAGCGGACGACGGACAAAAAGCGATCACAAAAGCTCACCATGAGCACGTTGTGCTAAAGGTGAGCTAACAACAATGTGTGTTCATGTGCTTAACAACTTTCACGATGAGTGTGTTACTGTAAACAAATGTGACTGCTAGAGTCATCAAATTTATATTTTCCTATAGCCATGAAAGATAACTGCTGCGCCTCATTGCAGTTTGCTTTTTTACAGACATGAACCGATTTTCACTCCGCCGATAAATAACTATAGTTCATCTTGATAATTGTATTAACAACACCAAGGGCCCTCAATCCATTTTAGGGGAAGTGGGTCGCTACCCTCATGAGGGGGAATTTTCGCGGTGTTTTGCAAAGTGAGTTGCAGTTCTTCGCGTAGCTAAGGCTTCTAAGCACATACTGATTTGCAAAATATGCTCTGTAAATTTAGTCGGCGGCTAACGCAACCAACTAAAAAAGTATGTTAGACTCATAATAAAATGATGCATGTTTAAATTTGTTGGCTGTTCTTACAAGAATTCCAGGACAATTCTAATTATGGTGTTAAGAATCGTTTTCTAAAATTTAATATACGGATCTAGTTTTCAACCCCAAGTGATTCAGTTGTGAAATCATCAAATATATCATTGTGATAAATGTTCTGGCCATGTTTTATGAAGATTGGGTCAAAAATGACGCCTATACAGTGTTCACAAGGTGACTATTGATGGCGCAAACAGGCTAGAAGAAGGACAGACAAAAGGGGAAAACACAAGCCTTGACTTTTTGTGTTAATGCACTCATAATTGACAGCACTCTATGAGTTATTTGAGATGTTTCATCATCATCATCATCCGAATCATTCTCCCCCTCATCCTTATCATCATCACAATCATAATCATCATCATCACCATCATGAGCAACATCATATTCATCAATCTCCATCATCATCACCATCACCATTATCATCATCACCATCATCATCATCATCAACATAATGATCATCACCATCATCATCATCAACATAATGATGATCATCATCATCATCACCATCACCATCATCATCATCATCATCATCACCATCATCATCGATGCCATCAGCATCATCAGCATCATCATCATCATCAATCATCAGCATCATCATCATCATTAACGCCATCACCATCATCATCATCATCAGCAGCAGCAGCAGCATCAGCATCATCATCATCATCATTATCAACGCCATCACCATCATCACCACCATCATCATCATCAATCATCATCAATCATCAGCATCATCATCATCCTCATCATTATGATTATCATCATCATCAGCAGCAGCAGCAGCAGCATGAACTGGCAGATGTGGACTATGAACGTGAAAGCAATGATCATAATATTTTGGTCACAAACATAAAAAATAGTTGTATGATATTATATAATCTATACAATTTATAGGAAATATCATATATTATCATTTACAATAGACATTTGTTTTAAACCAAACAACACTTGCCTTTACTATATGTTCTTTCCGGAACATATTGTTTCAATTATTTGAACATGCTGAAACAAATTTGTGTAAATTATTATCTGTCTTCCTTTTAACACAGACCAACTCGACAAAACTCCACAAAACCTTTTTTTGTAATATTATTTATTGTATTATTTATTTTAAACAAGAGCACGGCATAGCGGGTGCCAACACTCGGCAGTGGGTGCAGTTGTGAATAAATAAAAGCTTGTCAGAAGTTTTATATTAGAGGTCACAGTGACCTTGACCTTTGACCTAGTGACCAAAAATGGTTGTTTTGTATAAAACTCATCAAGGTGCATCTACATATGAAGTGTCAAAGTTGTAGGTGGAAGCACGTGGATTTTTAAAGCCTATGTTAAAGATTATATTAGAGGTCAAAGTGACCTTGACCTTTGACCTAGTGACCCGAAAATGGGTGTGGCGTGTAGAACTCATCAAAATGCAGCTACATATGAAGTTTCAAAGTTGTAGGTGAAAGCACTTTGATTTTAGAGCCAATGTTAAGGTTTTAACACGATGCGGAAGGTGGACAGCATACGGCAGACGCCGCAAGGCGGACGATGAGCTGGCTATAACAATACCTCGAGTTTTCTCCAGAAACTGCAGAGCTAAACATGTACAAATATTCCTTAATATCATTGATTGTGAAAGCCAAATGTTTGAATATGTCATCAACCCAAAAGCATGAATAAATGGTTTTCTGTAAAATCGTAGTATTGAGCATTTGTTTACAATCTTTAAATTGTGCTATTTTGACATGGCAGAAGTGGTTGCATTTAATTCTTAAAGATATATATGCCCGATCTGATAAGAAAATTATTTTAATAAGCAATTAGCATTCATTTTTATTTGTGAGCAAAGCTCACAAATAATGCAGACGCAATTTTGCAAATCAGTATGGATCAGTATGGGCTTAGCTACGGCAGGAACTGTAACCTGCGACTGCCTGTTTGGATAACTCCAGTAAACTTTAGCAGACGATAATGCTAAAAGCGTCTGCATTAATCAACGCATCTACCTGTTCTCACTGGTACAGTACATAGAGTGTATTTAACAACTTGAAGTAAAATCAAAGCGCTGAAGGCACTGAAGATGTTTGCTATTGCATAATTTAACACGCAATTCATTTTTCAAAATCAATCGCAAGTTTGAAATGAACACACGTTATTCAACTTTATAAAGTGTGTGTCATAGCGCACGGGTCGAGTTTTGTGTGCACTTTTTATCATCCTTATTATTTCATAGAAATAACCTAGTTATACAAAATAAAAACAACATGCTTTTTGGACGTTCTGAAAGCATAGAAAGTATGATGAAAATGGTAATGAGAACTTAATATAAAGAAAATTTGCAGTCACCATCATATTAAAGGAATATTTTTACTAATATCAAATAACTATCTCACCAAGAATATAAATTCATAATGAAAGTTCTGTGTACAAAACTTTAGATTTTTGACACCATATACAAATTCAAAATATACAATAATCTTCGTATCTTGTATATGGTGGAATAAAGTATATAAACATTGCTGTTTATGCTTTACTTGTTACCCGAGCAGTTCACATGGTGTCAACAATGCTGACATAAACATAGGTATAGAGCACTTATGCGCTTTTAGGCGTAGCTGTTTTAGTCAGTTTTCATCTTAGTGACTTTTACATAACGCCAACAGACACGCATGAATATTTTTGAATATTTAATAAGCTAATTCGAGATACAACCTCTTAATTTTTGCTACATCACTGCGTATGTGCTCAATTCAAAGCATGTAGCACTGTTCAGTGTAAGGAATTCCGCACCACTCTCTGTATGCTCAAACGACACAAATTGTGGCCCTGTTACAATTACCCGTTACAATCCATCTCGCAGAATTTCACTTTCGCCTCCAAGATGAGAAAACAATCATTAGGAAAATAGTATAGTGTCACGATAAAAGAAAATCGTTTAATTATCATACCACAATGTTTGCCGTACTTGGTCAGCACGTCTGGAAATCATTCCTTAATGTGTGGATAGGCTGCCTTTATTAACAAGTTTGCTATTTTGAATTCAATTTTGTATCAAAAAGCATTGTTCTTAAATGTGGCATTTTCAATTTGCAATGAGATTTGTAATGACCCTCGTCATGGGAAAATGGGTCTTATTCCATATGCGCTCATCATATAAATAGCCCACTCAGCTATCTCTCCTTCTGGTAAAGAGATACATAACATATTGAGTGATTTTATCGCGAACAACATCGCCTATATGGCCTGACTGCAAAAAAGCACATGTTGGGTTTAAAAAACGCTTGCCGAAACGCATAAGACCCATTTTTGCATGACGGCGCTATTGACGTGTGATTTCAATGTGTCGAAAGAAAACTGCATTTAAATCATATATCAACATACGATATATTTCGATAGTGAAGAAAGATACTCATAACATTAGGCATATGAAGACACATATGAAGTGCTCTCCCGTAGTATATTTTTATCTACTCACACTAATATGTGGTTTGACAATGCTAACACACCTTTCATGCGGTGAATAATTATGCAACTTACAAGTGAAAAACACAACACAATAGTTTAACTTTTGTTTAATTGTATTTATTTATTTAGAAAAGTAAATTGCAAACTTTATTTCAAAGTCAGCATATACGCCGACTACATTTTAAAAAGATACTTATTGTTATAAATATACTTAATATAATATATTTAGTTGTTTTCGGTTTTAGCGATTATAAAGCATTTTCGAGGTTGCCTATAGTATGCCTGTAGTAATTGATGAACTCATATCCAACTGTCTATGTATTGAGAACTGTGAATATAAACAAGATAAACCTTCTACTAACCTTCTACTATTGCGTTGCAAGCACCCGTAAAAACAAAAGATCGCCGCTATCTGTTGAGAACCAAAGAACGTTTTCCAGAAAAACCCGCTGCAATAGCAAGAACGAGGTCACGAAACATGTCATTCGTATTATTATTATAAATTGTTTGTTATATTCGGGTTTAGCGATCATGAAACATGTTTTTGTTTTTGTCTATCGTATCGCTGAAGTTATTGTTGAACTTATGTTCAAAGTTTTATCAATTGAGAATATAAATAAGTGTTAACTTTTTCCCGAATCTATTAATAGCCTCAATTTACGACCTGTATTAGTCGTCATTGAGGTGTATGTGAGAGCGTAACCTATTGCGTTGTTTTCGCCCGTGGACTTTCCTTTGTTTATCGACATTAATAGCCTCATATTATGATTGCACTGAGCAAAAATACTATGTCATGAAGACGCTTCAGAAAGTGGACTATTTTATTTATTCATAAACAATCTCCTCAGCGACACGTACAATACGATCATTGTTTATTGATTCTTTTCTATAAAAGCACCGTTCGAAACTATAGTTGCATTTAACACAATATTAATATCATGTTTTCATTTGTGAATGAATATAATTGGAGAACTCAAACCTCTTGCATAAATTATACAACTCTTTCTCATAAGGATATGCGTAGTAAGCGGGTATTGGGCTCCTAGTAGCAAAGGCGTATCGACCTGAATTTCAGACTTACCACCATAGACGGTCGCTAAGCGACCATATAACAACGTTGGCCAGTCTATAGTGTTTATCATTGAAATCTGTACATATTGGCTGCTTTCAGGGAAAACGAGGCTTAATGCATGTCAAATAAGATTAGCCTTTTCACACTGATTAGCTGTATCAATGATTTGAAAATAACAACACACATTTTCACCTGTGTTTTAAGACACACTCTTTATAAATTTGAGTGGGTTGTGATCATTTTAAACTTGCGATACAAAAAGCTATATCATAATTTTGAAAACTGAGTTGCGTCTTAGATTATACAACAGCAAACAAATTCAGTGCCTTCAGTGCTTTGATTTGTTCTTTTTGTTATACTGCTGTATTGAAAATGAGCATTGTGTTTCTCCCAGATGGTAATGAATTCCCTAGAAGTGGTTGTCACACAATAATCATTATTCATTGTTATCAAAAATCATGATAATGTGACTTGGTCAGTAACATCAGAGTTTGACCCCAAAGAAGTGTTAAGTTTCAGGTTAATGTCAAAGTAAAATAAAGTCAGGTGTAGAGGGTGTCCTTGCAATTGACCCAAGACAAAGTTGAAACACCCATGCCTGAAACAAAGCTCTTCAACATTCATAATTGATGCAAGATAAACAAGGGTTGTTTGTAAAACATGCATGCCCTCCATATGGGCTCTCTGTTGTAGTGACAGCTATTGTGTGAATATGTTTTTTGTCACTGTGACCTTGACCTTTGACCTAGTGACATGAAAATCAATAGGGGTCATCTGCGAGTCATGATCAATCTACCTATCAAGTTTCATGATCCTAGGCATAAGCGTTCTTGAGTTATCATCCGGAAACCATTTTAGTATTTCGGGTCACCGTGACCTTGACCTTTGACCTAGTCACCTGAAAATCAATAGGGGTCATCTGCCAGTCATTATCAATCTACCTATGAAGTTTCATGATCCTAGGCATTAGCGTTCTTGAGCTATCATCCGGAAACCATTTTACCATTTCGGGTCACCGTGATCTTGACCTTTGACCTAGTGACCTGAAAATCAATAGGGGTCATCTGGGAGTCCTGATCAATCTACCTATAAAGTTTCATGATCCTAAGCCTAAGCGTTCTTGAGTTATCATCTGGAAACCATCTGGTGGACGGACATTCGGACCGACATGAGCAAAACAATATACCCCCTCTTCTTCGAAGGGGGGCATAAATACATCATTGATGGTTACTCTCAAACAGACAGACACAAAACTATGAATAGACAGTGAATGGAAATACAACATGAGACAATGCCATAAGCATGAATAATGACAATTATAATTAACCAAGAAATAGGCCAGAGTGAAAAATCTAAGTACAAAATATTAGATAAATGTCAAGGTAAAAATAAAGATGAATACATTGGGTTTAACAAGAAATCAAACCTTCTGAATGCAGGGGTTTTTTTTAGAAAAAGGGGAAGACGCTGGACGCTGGGTGAAAGGGGAAAATATAGTGCGAAAGAGACATATTTGGGAAAAAAATAAAAACTGTTTTAATCAATGGGTTTATCCTCATCTTCTCTGATTTCAGGTTTTTTTCACCACTGTCTGCGCCTCTGGAAAATGGAGGCATTCACAAAGCGAAAAAAACGGCCCCATTCCCAATCAAATCTAGATGACATTTTTCCCAATTAATTTACAATAAAGAAGTTTTCTGTCAAAATCATAAAAAAATGTTTACAAACACTAATGACATTTAGATTGACTTCCCTTAATCCATTACGTTATATTGCATGCACTTAACGACTGAGATTCTTCTACCAAAATTTACAGCGATAAAGTGCTAAATGTTCTGCATGACTTTGCAAAAATTAATAGGAACCGCAAACTACACATTCTAATCCAACTCCATAGATGCTTATTTCTACTTTAACGTGATTTCGCGACCACCGCAAATGAGCTGGTATTGCGATGAATAATTAAGCAATTAAAATTAACAATTTTTGATTTAAAGCTTAAATAAATGCTAAAAAAGATATGTTTTAGTGAAAAATGATACTCTTGGAGGGGAAATTGTATTTTGAGGGGAAAAAATTCTGGTAGGGGAAGACGCCGACTATCAGCGTCACTTTCTTATTAAAAAAACAACCTGGAATGAGTTCAAGTCCCTAAGTTGGTCACTGTCATAGTCAAGATGAGAAATGTGATTTTCATGTTTTGAGAGTGTTCATAGATAACATCTATGTTAGTATTTAAGAATTGTAGGAAGTGTACATGATATTAGATAGAATGCATGAAATTAAGCTAACCCTTTCCAATTCAAAGAAAAGTGCAAATGGCTATGCACAAACAGCATTAAACAAGAACAGCCTGCGAGTAACTCGCAGACTTTTCAGGTTTTTCATGCTGTTTGCTGCTAATCAGTACCTAATGTTTAGAAATGAGGCCTTTAAAACTTGCATCTAGTTAGATAGGTATTTAATACAATATTATTTTCTTAGGGACTACATATGTGTCAAAACATGTATCTATGTGGTATTAAGGTTCATGGGGGGGATAAAATTCATCAAAACTTCGCTTTGGTTTTTCTTCATTCAATGTGGTACAATATGGTCAAACTATATATCATTTTAAAGCTTAAGACGGATAGAATAACATAAACACATTTTTGACATTCAATATTTGTGTGCTTTATTCATATTTTGGTTTAAAACCAATACATTTTTACACTAATTTACAAAATCTCAATCTAAAGTTAGGAAGGATATGCACTACCTTAAGTTGAATAAATACAAAGCTATATACATATACAAGGTCAAGTTAGCAACATTTCACACAAAAATATTGTCATAAAACAACAAATGAGTTTTTATTCAACTGCCTTTTTTGGATAAATTTCCTAAACAAAGTTCTAAAAATAACTAAAACGTAACTACTTTTTAAAAATCCAGGTATGGTGGATAATAAGAGTCACAATTCTATTTCAAAGGCTTAACAATTTTGTTATTTACCTCTCAACCAAATTGCAAATTTTAAACCATCTCAAATTGAAATAGATTGCAGACGATATATAAAATTGTAAAGGAATATAAAGAAATTGGCAAACCAATTGATTTTATATTTCGATTCCTTCTACCCATTTTGAAAGCGTGGCCATTGCTGTGCTCCGTAGAAAAACGTGCAAAACAAATCGGTCGAAACCACGTGCAGTGGTGAGAAAACCGGGTATGTGTATACACATACCTGAGAAAACACATACGTATGTTGACAGTTGGGTGGCAACTAGTAAAACAACTATTAACATTAATCAGCAAGAGATCGCAAAAAATAACAGAAATGACCACGTAGAGATATCATCAATTACCCTATTTAAAATATTTTCCAGCTGAAAATTGTCCCCCACACGTCTTTTTTAGTTTATATGTATTGTTTTTCTGGAGCCGAAGTGCATCTCACAGAATATCCATCCAACTTCCGTTGTTTTCACTTTCGTTATTAAAAACTCCGTTTAAAAGAATTATTTCTAATTTTAGATTGTTAAAGCGATGTATTATTATATATTATCACTAGAATAGTATACCGTGATGAATTGAATGGAGTTACGTATCGATCTTTCTGTCAGTCTGTAAGCGTACTATTTTATGCGCAATAATATAATACATGTGATTCGACAACGATTGTAAACATTGGTGAAATGCTTCTTACATAGTTATTCTTTTGAGTGTTTGTGAGGTCTGATCGTGCAGTTTGCAAACATCAACGGAAAGATTACAATCCAATGCATTTGTCATCGTCAACCGTTTGGAATGTCAATTAGGCGATGAGTGAGTTTTTAGCATGTTTCTTTCTATTTTATTAATTTAAAAATGGCTGCCCCCATGGTGATGAAATGACATGTGTTCGAGTTTTGATATTTCTAGATATGTAAACTTTTTTTACTATTTAAGCGTAACTTGCCCTCGTCAATGTCGATATTAATCACAAGTTATATAATTTTCCGCCGAAATACGTGGAATAAACATGATTCAGATTTTTGAAAAAAATGTATATTTTATTGTTAAAATCGCTTTGTATTTTTATTGATTTTGTGGATGTTATGAAACGTTGATGTACAAAATTGGTAGCAGTTTGAAGGAAAAACATCCTTTAAAGCATATATGTATACATTTTCAATGTGGCACTCTTCCTTTAGTCAAATTTGAGTTCAATGCTAGGGATCCCACATTTTTCAAAATTAAGCCTCTACATAAACCTTAAGGGTTAAACAAGAGATTGGACTCTGCATTAGTTTGAGCCAAAAATAGGTCAGCATCAACAGCAACATGAGGTAAGGTTGATGTGGGTGTGTTGATGGTGTTCAAGGACATCATCATTGCAAGTAAGAAAGATTTGTAGGAAACATTATTTATTTTATATGGAATGTGTCATTTTGTGTTCACCATGTGGAGATGGAAGGATGGGTCAATCAATGTGTACCTCCAACATCATGTCAATGACGGGGCATACACACTATTTTGGGTCTTCTCATAAATATATTAATTTTAGTACTAGACACATTTTGCTGTCACTTATGATTATTATTGTGATCAACGAAAATAACCACTGGTGAGGAGCGTCAAGCAGATCTGGCAAACGGAAGGGCATACTTAAATGTTGACTGTGGAGAATATATAGCTAAGTATTTCAATTATGTACTTCCTAGTTCATGCATACAACTTTTACCAAATTAAATACGATAAAGAGTAAACAATGTTACAGTCATATTAGATAATCGCTAAAAATGGTTCTATGTATTTGTCATTCAGGGTTAATACAAGCCCAGAAAAGCCCAGTAAGGCAACATTAAGGTTATAAAATTATGTACAGCATAACATATTTGTGTATTTTATTACATTATTACCTTAAGGATGTTTCTTATTTGCTGTCAATATTTGTATGACAGAGAAATTTTGCTAAACTGCTCCAAATGTATGTTGTTGTTGTTAAAAACAATACATCAAATAGAAAGGTAAAGAAATAGATTGTGGGTAAATGACATGTATTAACTTACAAAAATAAGGTCTATGCCCTGCAAATGTGTTACCTACCTAAGCACTTCAGCAATAAATCAAAGGGAAAATACAACTCTGCCATTCAAAAAGCTCCAATATCTATAAGAACAGCAAATGAACGCAAAATCAAATTAATACATCAATGTAAAAACTAATGTCTTTGTCAAGGTATGGATGGCAATTATTTAGTTGTATTATGCAGTGGACAAATTGACCTGATTGTTGCATTATGCACCAAGCACATTGACATGGTTGTTGTATTAATTATGCTGTGGACACATTGACATGGTTGATGTATTAATTATGCTGTGGACACATTGACCAGATTTAGTAGTATTATGCAGCAAACACTTTGACCAGATTTTGTTGTTTAATGAAGCGACTACATGTACATTGACCTGATTTAGATGCATTATGCAATTGACACATTTACCTGATTTTGTTGTATAATGCAGCGACTGCATTGACCTAATTTAGTTGTATTATGTAGCAAACAGATTTGTGTCATTTAGTTATTTACGCAGCCAACACATTGAAGTGATTAATTTGTTTTACGCAGCAAACACATTCACCTGTTTTCAATGTATTAACTATTATGAAGTGAACATATTGACCAGATTTAGTTGTATTATGCAGCAAACGTATTAACCTGATTTTCAAAACATCAGTTTAAAAGGGTTAACAGTAAAAGGGTTAACGGTAAATGTTAATTCATTATTTTCCGTAAAGCCTTTGGCTTTACATGTATCAATAGCATGTCTGTCAGACGCTGCGCATACGGCCCGCAATTATAAAGATCTGGAAAATACACCATGCACTACGCTCCGCACAGTACACATCGAAGAACCCGGATAATCATTGTCTTTTCGGCGCTTGAAGCGAGAGCAGGATTTTATCGGTGAGTTTAACATGGCCCGATATTTTTTAAATTATATTGGCTCCACCTAGGACGTAGTCCAGGTATTTGTTGAGTTTATTATTACAAAAGTTTCCGTTTTTACAGTTCTTTGCTGTTATTTATTTGTAAATTGTAATTCTGGTTAAAATTAAAATGAGCCAGTCCGAGAACGAAGTTCTCGAGTACACTGCAAATGTTCTGTTCTCATCTTCGGAAAGCGAAGGTGAGTTTTCGGGGTTCGAGGCAGATAGCGCCGAACCAAAACAGTGCCAACAACGAAAGCTTAAATCGGTTGTTAAGAGAGTACATAAAAGTTCAATACGAACTGACGTAAATAATAATTCTAAAAATGACTCAAAACAGACAAAGGGAAAGCAAAAAGCCACAAAGAAAACAACCCCTAAGTCAACAAGTGTAGGCTTATTTGATTTAGATAATTTGTCTGCCAATGATATTGATGTACTGAGAAAAAAGCTGGGCATTTTTGATATGCCAGTAGAGGAAGTGTATGATGACTTTGAGGGATTTGACCCCCAGAATGCCCCAAATTTGAGAATAGAGGTTAAAAATGAAAATGAATTTACAGATTCAGATGCAAATGATTCTATAGGTGCACGAAAATATGCCCAAGACTCTAGCAATAACATGACATCTGAGTTGAAAAATAGTCTTTTGGACGATTCTGATCAGGTTGAAGATCGATCAGACTGGAAATTGCCCAAGATTAAAACAAAAGTTAAAGGACCAGCTATTACACAATCTTTGGCTGACTTAATTAGTGTGGCTTGTACATCACAGTGTGTAGTGACGTCGGACATTTCCGCCATATTGAAATCCCGTTCTGACTCAATGCAAATACCAGTGTTAGTGAAACTAAGATTTCTACTGCAAAAAAGTGTAATTAAATCATTTAAATTGAATGGACAGCTAGAAAGATGTTTATTTAATCATGTAAGTATTGTTTCGTTATGTATATTGACCGTATCGATTATATATCGATGAACACAAACTGGCTTTTCCGGGTTTTGTTAATTTGTTTGGGCGCGGCCATCTTGAAAGTCATGTGATAGGTGCTATTTTTATATTGCTGTAACGTGGCACCTATTTGACCAATCGTGAAGCTTTTGGGCCGTGTGCAAAGAAGAAAGCGCCCACTTGACTTCTGAATAATCAAAACACGTTTTTTGTACAGAAAAATAGCGCGATTTCAGCCTCCGAAAATTGGTAAATTTTTAAAAGGTCCACAATATGGTTTAAACTTAATACGAAAGCCTGCGAAAGCGGTGGTTGTCTCAACAGTCCCTAAACTACATATAAATGGTTTTAAACAACAGATAGGTCGAGGGGCAAGCCCAGGCAGGCCTTTGAAATGAGGTCCGGTCGAACCGGCAGTCATAGATTGTTTGTCCCGTCATATGTTTTCGCGATGTTGTAAAAGAGGCCAAATCATTCGGCAACTGCAGGCAACTTGTAATATCTAGTGATTGATATAGTTGTGTATGTGTATAATCACAAATCTTCTTTAAACTAAGTCCTGTTACGCCTGTAGATAGATGATTAATGAAGATTATATCCATTTTTGCTGATATCACAAATTGTATTTGTAAATTGCATCGGTCGTTTTTTTTCGTTGCAGATTTGGATTATCAATATCATATCATCCATATGGCATGAATTACAGTCAGAGCAGTCATAGCCTAGAGCTGATTGACACTGAACAGGATATATTTGACAGTCAGCAGGATATATTTGACAGTCAGCAGGATATATTTGACAGTCAGCAGGATATATTTGACAGTCAACAGGATATACCCCAGGCCCAGTCAGTCTCTGTAGAGAATTTCGAGTTGATTTCCAGTGACAGCTCCCCATACAGTACTGTCAGTAGTATACCTACCGACCCGGTAATTTAATATATAGCTATGGATTATTACATAACATTACCAGTTACAAGCATTGATTTTTATGCCCCCGAAGGTGGGCTTTTCTTAATTGCACTGTCTGTCCGTCTGTCTGTCTGTCCGTCTGAAATTCCGTAACAGTTTGCATTTAGGTTTGGAAAAATGTGGCAAAACACTTTGCGTTTAGGTTTAGAAAAATGTGGAAAAAGGGGGCATATGTCATCCTATGGTAAGAATATAAAGAAGTGAAACTCCAGCTGCTGGAGCAGTATTGAAATCTTATTATAAACAATTAGTTGGTCCTTTGTTTATGGCAAGTGACCGATTGCCGAAACAGTATGCATGCAGATGTTGTCTGACAAACCCTTTTAACTTATCTTCCAAGCACTTCTAACCCATCTTACTAATGTATTTATAACAGATTGGCAGTTGTTAAATCAATGTATTTTACATCGTAAAATTGTTAACATACAGCAGTATGGTTGCCGTGGCGCAATGGGTATGGTGTCCGCCTAGCGATCAGGAGGTCATGGGTTCAATCCCCACTGTGGGAGCATTTCTTTAGATCTCCCCCATAGACACCAATTACTGGTTCTAGTACCAGGAAACTGACTCGAGAGCATTTCAAATAACCCGTAGGCTTTCGATGCAATCAAGCTAAAATAAATATGTTTAAACATACATACATCGGTATAACTTCCGAATATTATACATTATGCATTTCAACCTAAGCAGAGCATAAATTTCAACCAATAAAATACATGCATTCATGTAAGATTTGTAAGCATCTTTGCTGTGTTAAAACAGTAAAGATGTTACTTTTCACATAATAAATGTTTTTAATTGTTCATTATATATGATTTCACTTTTTACAGGTCCCTTCTTTCCCAGACTGGTTCAACATTATGTACGATGGGGATGAGGCCATATACACATATCACCATCTAGATGCTGATGTTGACAAGGCTGATATGCAGATCCTCATATAAAATTAAGGTATACCAGATGTACAATTTTGAACAAGCTGACAATGTTTTGAAACCAAGCATTACCAACCCATCAGCCGTGAACTGTGTTATGAAGCTGACCTGGTGTCAATTTTTTGTTGGTAAAAATACATTTCTGTGTATTTTTTTTCCTGAAATTCATCCAAGATTGTGGTAAAACCTTGTTGGAATTATTCCACTGAAACAAATTGAGGTCTTAAAAACAAACTTTTAACAGAAGACTGAGATTATCTAGAGTATGTACATGAGTTGGCAGAAATTGGCAGAAAATTTTGAATTTGTCAGATTTTTAAAATCGATTTTCTCCATTACTAATAAAGATATATTGATAAAATAAGCACCAAATTGCTGCATTTTTCAATAGCTTTAGTTTGATATATGACACCCTATACTCCTGTAAATTTTTTTAAAATGTCCGACGTCACTACAGTGTGACATTGAATCTGTTTCAGAGAAGTATCATGTTCCTGAAAATTGTGAGAAATTAAATCCTCCCACTGTTAACAATGAGATATGGAAAATTTTAGACAAAAGAACACGTACTTATGATCGTCTTTTCCAAGACATACAATCACTACTTTCATCAGGCATTGTCCCAATTCTGAAATTGGTCCAAGTGCTTAAGCAGTCATTGATGACCAATGAAGAGGCTAAAGAGTTAATCTCTGACTCTCTGACATTATTGGGTCAAGCCCAGTTCAATTTGAGTGTCCGTAGGCGATATCTTCTTAAACCTAATCTAGACCAGAAATACAAAAATTTGTGTAGCATAAACATGCCTGTG
Source organism: Dreissena polymorpha (assembly GCF_020536995.1). NCBI lineage: Eukaryota > Metazoa > Mollusca > Bivalvia > Myida > Dreissenidae > Dreissena > Dreissena polymorpha. Next base: position 63,086,491 of record NC_068361.1, read on the forward strand.
ACAACCCAACTGTTTGGGGATGACATTGCCAAGGAAGTGAAGAATTGCGAGACCAGTCTTAATCTTGGAAAGATGAGACCGCAGCAAAGTTTTCAGCCCAATTTCTTTCCAAGGGGAGGATTCCGTGGAAGGTTTCCACGTAATTTCAATAGAGGTCGTGGCAATGTAAGATACATGCCATATGGACAGGCACCTGCCTTCAATCCTCGAGGATTTAGAGGACCCATGAGAGGAGGACCTAGAGGCGGTAGAGGTTTTAAACCCTCAGCAACTGTATCAGCCCCAAACGAGGGCAATTAGGAGCGGTAGGAAGACTCAAACACTGTTATAAGTCCTGGGAATTTTTTACCAGTGATCAATGGATTTTGAATAATATAAAAGGCTATGTCCTGGAATTTGAGTCAAAACCTTTTCAAACAGTTATTCCAAATGAAATCTCTTTTAATGAATCAGAAATTCAGATTATTGATCAAGAGGTGGATGATTTATTGAAAAAAAGGAGCTATTGTCGGTTCTGAGTGGGAGCCAGACCAGTTTATTTCAAATATATTTGTGGTAAAAAAACCTAATGGAAAATTTAGACCAATTATAAACCTCAAAAAATTAAATAATTTTGTTCATTATGAACATTTTAAACAAGAGCATTTTAAGATAGTGCTTGAATTAATTCAAGAAAATGATTTCTTTTGTTCTGTGGATTTACAAGATGCTTATTTTTCGGTTCCTATTCATCCAGATTATCAAAAATATTTGAAATTTACATGGAAAGGAGTTCTATATGCATTTGTTTGCCTGCCGTTTGGGTATAGTGCAGCACCCAGAGTATTTACAAAGTTGTTAAAACCAGTTTATGCATGGTTTAGGTCCCAAAGTATTAGATGTGCTTACTATATTGATGATTCTATTAATATGAGTTTAGACAGAGATATATGTTTACAGAATGCTTAAACAATTTGTTCCACATTACAGTCTCTTGGTTATGTGGTAAATTCCACTAAGTCAGTTCTAGTGCCAACACAAAGGATTGTGTTCTTTGGTTTTATAATAGATTCCGTTCAGTTTATGATATTCCTTACAGAGGAGAAAATAGAGAAAATTATTCTTAAAGCTCGAAGACTTTTGTCTAGTAGAAGAGTAATAGTTAGAGACCTGGCATCGTTTATAGGTCTTTTAGTTAATGCTTTTTATGCAGTTCTAGAGGCTCCTTTGCATTATAGACAACTTGAACGTTTAAAATTAGAAGGACTTGGAAATAATTACAGTTTTGATAATGAAATAATGTTAAATGGGAGAGTTATTCAAGAATTGCATTGGTGGATTGAGAATGTTAATTGTAAAAATGGTAAAAGGATTAGACCTAAGAAAGTCAGTTTCATTTGTCAAACTGATGCATCTTTATTAGGTTGGAGTTGTGTTGACAACGAATCTGGTAGATTTGTTAATGCTGAATGGACGAAAAAAGATTCCGAATATCATATTAATTTTTTGGAGCTTAAAGCGATTTTTCTTGGGTTACAGTCATTATATGATAAAACCAATGATTGTCATATACAAGTTTTTTCTGATAATGTATCTGCAGTGACCTATGTTAATGATATGGGAGGAATGACTTCTCAAACAATGGATGGTTTAGCAGCAGAAATTTGGCAGTGGTGTTTAAAAAATAATAACTATCTTTCAGCTGCCTATTTGAAAGGATCAGAGAATAATGTGGCTGATTTTTATTCTCGATATTTTAATAAATCATCAGAATGGATGTTGAAACAAGAGATTTTTGAAAGAATTTGTTCAGAGTATTTTATACCTGATATTGATCCCTTTGCATCAAGCCTTAATTGTAAATGTAATAAGTTTGTTTCTTGGGTTCCTGAACCTCAAGCTTATTTCAATGATGCTTTTTCATTTTTATGGTCAGATTTTGAACCATATTTGTTTCCGCCATTTGCCTTAATTGGTAAGGTACTGAACAAACTAGTACAAAATAATGTTAAACGAGCTATATTGATTATTCCATTATGGAGATCTCAATTTTGGTTCCCAAATGTTATTGATTTATTGATATCAATTCCTGTTAGATTACCTCGTCACAAGGATTTGTTGACCGACCCAGAGGATGGAACATCACATCCACTATCCAAAAGTATGGACTTGGTCGCAGTGCAGCTATCAGCCGACATTTGCTTGTGCAAGGAGTTCCTTCAGGAGCAGTCTCAGTTATCCTTAACTCATGGAAATCAGGAACAGAAAAACAGTATAGTTTGTCATGGCGTAAGTGGTGTATTTGGAATCAAGAACGAGGTAAAAATCCCATTAAAACTTCTGAGACGCAGGTAATAGCTTATTTATTTTACCTGTTGAAAAACAATAAGTCTTATTCAGTGCTGAACACGCATAAAGCAATGCTTTTGCAGACTTTAAATATTTTAGGCAATAAATGGTGTGAATCTCCAACATTAATTACCGTATTTCCTCGATTATAAGACGGGTTTTTTTCCCGATTTTTTAAGGCCTAAAGTGGGGGGGTCGTCTTATAAGCGCAGTCTACGAAAAAAAAAAAAGTTTCTTTACCAATTTTTGTGAAGTGATAACCGTATTTCTGATGAAGAAAAGAAACTACTTTCGTTTAGATACGTGATTTGCCGCTTACATCCTTATGTTATGATATATTATAAATGATATGTCTGTTTGGAATACTCGCGAGTTTAAAATCGAATAAAAATTAAACATAAAAATTTATTAAAGCAAATGTGTACAAATACTGTTGTTATTATTCTATTATTTTCTATTTGCAGCAAAATATTTACCGCGGATCGTTGCTACTGTGGCGGTGAAGAATCAGCGTTAGATCGCTTATGTCATTTTGAATAAATCGGTTGGAAACAATTAACGTTTCTTAAATTTATATAAATATATCGGCTATCTATTTCATTATAATAAATAATGTTTTGCATATTTTGTTCTATTTTCAGGGAATGCAGGGTAAATGTACGTCATGCTTTATTATCTGTATCTTTATTTTTCTAAATAAAACACCTATTTGTTTCCAATTAAACTGCTATTGTTGTGCAAACACTATTGTCATAGATGACAGTTTGTTTATTGCCGACTGACTATCAACATGTGCAACCGTTATCTAGCCGTTAATTGGCAGTTTTATTGATACAATTCGAGATAGTATTGACCCCTAACAGACCCCCTGCAGATAGCTTGGTGCTACAAACAGCTAGCAACTAATTGTCAGACAATACTCTTGTTTATTAAGCCGTTAATTGGGTGTTTAATGGACACAGATGGCATTATACCTCCAACACTAATCAAGTTTAAATGACATACCTGGTATTTGATTGGCCAATCTGATGCATACATTAATATATTAATATACATAATCATACACTCTGTATTGAAAATAGGATGACGTGAATCAGGGAACGAATCCGATAACGAGCTTACTTGGTGTATTGTACTTACTTACAAAATGGCCGACCAACAAATTTTGACTATTGAAATTTTACCGATTTTCGTCTTTAAAAAATTGCCCCGTCTTATAAGCGAGTCTACGCAAAATACAGCCAATCTGGACCTAAAGTTGGGGTCTCGTCTTATAGTCAATCCGTCTTATAATCGAGGAAATACGGTAGTAGGTTTATGAGAGGTGTAGCTATTATGAAACCTGTGGTTCCAAGGTACAAATTTACATGGGACGTGTCTTGTGTTTTGCAACTATTAAAGTCGCTTATGCCTTTGAAACAGTTATCTTTGAAAACATTAACGCTATGGTTAGTTGGTTTGGTGGCTTTGGCTGCTGCCCCTCGTGCACAAACTATTGTGTCCTTGAATATTGATTGTGTTAAAATTGATTATACTACTTGTGAAGCGGTGTTTTATTTCAAAAATTTGTTGAAAACTACGCCAGTGGGTAAAAAACAAAGTTTTTATTTAAAATTGCAGCACTTTCAGGAAGAAAGTTTATGTGTGTTTCATACCTTAATTCATTATATGAAAAGAACTAAGCATCTTAGACTTTCATCTCAGTTGTTTGTGTCTTATGTTTCTTATCAAGAAGTGTCTACAAGTACTATTGCACGATGGTTGAAGGATGTTTTAGTTATGTCAGGTATTGATGTGGCTATTTTTAAGCCACATTCATTCAGATCAGCAGCAGTTTCTGCTGCAGTTAAAGGAAATTGTTCGATTAATAATATCCTTAAAACGGCAGGGTGGAATACTGATTCCAATTTCTACAAGTTTTATTATAGGGACATTGTTGAAAGGTCTGATGTACCATTTGTTCAGGCAGTTTTTTCGCAGGTTTAATTGTATCATTAAACTTAGTGTTTTTAAATATGTTATATGTTAAAATATACATGTATACATATACAAAGTGAAGGTTTATTTAACCGTATTGTTTTCATTTGTTGACGTTTCAGGTATTTGTATGAACAGTCACAAATGTTTTTCTATTACCTTTGTATTCTGTCATATATGGTTGGGGTATGGAATGCCTATTATCATATTGTATACCTATTGTGTATTATTTTGTTAACATGTTGAAATAATACAATCTAGACGGGAAAGGAATTTAAAAATTGGTTTTATATCCGTGTCCTGCTAGATTTGTTGTCAGTCTTTAAAGATGCTATTGATACATGTAAAGCCAAAGGCTTTACGGAAAATAATGTCCCCTTATCCAAGCGTTTGTGACGGATGAGGGTCATTATTAGAAGTAAAGCCGGAGGCTGAGCATGTATCAACCCACCCCTGTTGTTGTATAAGGGTCATACGGAAGTGTTATTCTTCTTTTTCACCCACCCAGGTTGACATTTACTGACAACAAATAACTTTTAAACAATGATTATCCGGGTTCTTCGATGTGTACTGTGCGGAGCGTAGTACATGGTGTATTTTCCGGATCTTTATAATTGCGGGCCGTATGCGCAGCGTCTGACAGACATTCTATTGATACATGCTCAGCCTCCGGCTTTACTTCTAATAATGACCCTCATCCGTCACAAACGCTTGGATGAGGGGACATTATCTACAAGGCTGTCCAGTTAGCGCAGTGGTTTGTACAAGCAATTCTCACTTCTGCAACCAGTGTTCAACCCCCTTCCCAGGGCATGTGAGTTTGGTAAGTGTTCATAACAGACACTGGTGGGTTTCCTCAGGGCGCCCCGGTTTCCCCCCACAACATAAGACCACACCAAAATTATATAACTTACGGTATAAACTAAATAGCTGGAAACTGCAGCTTTCAATCAAAATTTGTTTCAACTTTTAATGACTGGTTTAAACATTTACCGTTACATTCGTACATTAAATACGTGTATGTTATCATTTTTATACTCACAAGTCCTAATACAACACAATAGACATTGAGCAAACACATTTCCTCGATTAGATATAAATTATCCGAGTAGATTAAATTCATACATGCCATAATTTTTCAGACCAATTCCGGGACATTGAGTTAAATTGTCCGTGATTTTTGCCGATTTTCCGGGACATGTATTAAATGAAGCGATATTTATAGACATATGCATTTTTGGTACGTTTTTTTTGTTTCGCATCGTTAATTGCAAAAGTTCGAAAGCCTATCCGAAATACACTTGATCTATTAACGTCAACATAAACTTTACTACATCCGTTACTAGATACAAGCCACGTGTTTTCAGTGTAAGCGTTCTAAACATAGATGGTGACGCACTGCGTTATTGTTATTAAGACCGGTGTGTAACGCGTAGTTGTTGATACGCCTTTATTCACGTTGGGATAAGTGGACGAATCTGCTGGGCGTTTTGACATGGCGAACGCAATTCAAATTCACTTATTATGTTTAAAGTTATGTTTACTGGTGGTTTAGAACAAGACAATAATAAACCTAGTGAAGATGTCGTTTTTATATGCTTACTTTTTTAGTCAACTTCTTTGTCGTTTCTTTTAAACGTGCGAACATAAACTGCTTTTAATTTTTTACTCAGCAATGTTGGACTTCAGATGTGTAAACAACTATCCTTAGCCCTTACGTAGCGGGAAATAATGACGTAGTAGATTAAAGTCATTTAACAACCACATTAAACAATGCAGCCTTTTCCGTTTGACCGCGAACGTGAGACAATCAATATGATAACAGGACCTATGTTAATTGATCGATTTTGACACGTAGCGTAGTCTGCCTATTCGGGTAGGCATTGTCATGGAGACGCCGCAGATATACACAGATTCTAGGTGCAGTTAAGCCTAAGATAAGTTACATGTATATATGGATTTTGTAAATTCGGGGACATTTGACAGATTTGCGGGACAGCGGGACAAGTTCTTCATTTCCGGGACTGTCCCGGACAATCCGGGACGTATGGCATGTATGTTAAATTGCTTAGTCATGACCTTCAACATTGCAAATGGCGGACGTATTGTAACATTCAACCCGCGTTCAATTCAAAGCTGGCGATATAAATTACAAGTAATGGTGATTCAATAATGAAGAAAGCATTAACTCACCGTGTTTAACAAACGTTTGATTAGGTTTGTTAAACCAGATAACAACAAGGAAAATTTGGATCATTAAAGTTAAACAGGTAAGGCAACTGAAGTGTACATATTTCGGACATGGATAGTATTCGGATAAACAGTAATAGATATACTAGATGCCCCATGCATTAAGATTGTGTTTTGTTACAAAAGCTGTCATAGGGATGATGATAATATAATGACAATAAATATGCGATGAAAAGGTGCTACTGGTAAATATTTTAAATTACTTAAATGTTTTAAATATTGTAAAACGTTTTGCATCTGTTTCGTCCACTCATTCCTCTCAGTACACTGCAACAATAATAAGCACTTAGTGTTCAGATAAGGCTATGCAGCCTGGGGGTGTCCGGACTCTCATCAGCCCAGAAAGACGCCATTCTTGATATATTTAAAGCAGAAAAAACATAGAACTCTGTGTTCCGAAAGCATGTTGTTGTTTGTGCAAGACTGTGAATGATAGTAAATGTTGCTTTCCTATGTCATTTAAAGATGACAAAAGTTAAACAAAGTCATACAAAATACCATTCTTCAATTGGTACAATTCACAACTTGATTTTTCCCAATTGGAAGATTTTGCTTCTCGTTTTTTTCCCAATTTGGTGATTTCACGACGTGAAAATTTCCCAATGGCATGGGTACCTGACCCATTCCTGATTGGGTGAAAAAAATCACTGGTTTAACAATGCATGATCATCAGCATGGTTTTTAGTATTTAAGATTGCTGCCAATCCCTCTTAGAGTTATATTTACGTCTACCTTTAATCTCTTTTAACATCGTGCACATCCGTGCACATCTGGGTGTTACATTTTACTACTAAGGTATCACTGTTAACACATAGGCTTTTTATATTTAAATGAAGTGCATGACCACAAAAGCCAATAAGATTCATACAAATATTATTTAACACAAATAATGCTACATTTATGAATACAAACAGTCAATATGTTAGAGTCGGATGGTATAGCAAGACGGTATACAAAAATAGCATACCGTAATTACTCTATGTTTTCGGACACTTAAAAATTTTTTTTTTTTTTTCGTGTCCGAAAACATAGGTACAAAAAATATTCACAAAATGCAGGTGTCCAAAAACTTAGAGTCGAAAATTGAAGTGTCCGAAAATAGCGTCAATTGTATCAACGACTACTGGTAATAGCATGCGCTTGTAAAATACCATGCCGTACAGTATAAATTACAGTTATATATATTTGCACTGCATTTTAAATTATTGTAAATGCTTAATTTATTTGACAGAAAGTTACTACAAGGTTGTACTTTGACCAACGAGTTCAAAGATGAGAATGCGACGTACTGATACTCGCTAGTATGAACCTGTAATTAACGCAAAAAAAGCAAACTACGAATTCTTTGTTTGTTCATTTCAGATAGTTGTATTCTAACACCTTCCATTGTTCGTAAAACTTGCAATAGGGTGCATCACACTTTGAAGCGCTTAGTATTTGTCACAGCTATATTACTTAGAAGGGGTAAGACCATTGCGGTAGATAATTGAACTGTTAATTGGTACTGCCCCTGGTGTCATAACGTTTATGCTATCGGGCGAAACCATTGTTTAATACCGGTTTACCAGGTTATTTACCCAATAACGCAATGTAATGGCCCGTTGCTCTCAGGCATGCACCTTCCATGTTTTATGTTGTTAATCTGGTTGTAAAACCCCGTGATCGAAGTGTCATTAGATATCGAAAACAGGACCGAAATTTGGTAAAATTGCGCTGTAAAATATTCTGTCCGAAAACTTAGAGACATAAATAATGGACAAAAAATCGTGTGTCAGAAAATTAAGTCATGAAAAATAATTATTTTTGCTAAAAAAGGGGGTGTCCGAAAACTTTGAGTGTCCAAAAACATAGAGTAATTACGGTACTATTCTGCAACAGAAATTGCTCGTTAGAAAATTAGAAAACAATTACAAAGTATTTTACTCAAGTTAAAATACTTCTTCAAAATGTAACTCAAGCAAAAGAAAGATGGAGCAAACATACATTTCTCTCCTGCCAGTTTATTATACCCAACTTATAACAGGTTGAAACAAAGTAAGCATACTAGTATTATGCATGAGGAATTTTAGTTACTATGTTACTATGTTTGATACCAGACAGAGCAGTCTTCGAATTAGCCTATAAGCCCGAAGCCCGAGTCGATTTTTTGGCCGGTCGGTCGATCATAAATGCATATAAAATAGCCCGACCGGTCGATTAAATTTTTGAGCGTAAAATTGTAAACATAGTGAAATAATTACATGAACACCGGTCAGTCACTTCGGGTTAAAGGCGTATCGGTCAATGGAAGTAGTCGGTACAAATCGTTAGCCAATAAACACGTCCGTGTTCCACTCTTACGGGACTCCGGAGATGGACGTAGTGTTACGATTGGTCCGTTTGTTCAAAGCGGACATCGACGTATGATGACTCATTTAAAAAAAATCCTTGCGTTAAAATCGCGCTCAAGATGGCGTTCAGCCAACTTCGATACCAGAGCGGGGCGTTACCAGGTAAAAAACGTAAGCAGCCGACCGACCCTGTATCTTCTAAAAGAGCTTACGAAGTCAAGAGAGTTCGAACATTTCAACAATCATGGCAATCAGGTAGAGAATGGCTGCAATACGATCCTGAAACGCAATTGATGCGGTGTCAATTATGCATCGAATTCTATGGACCCAGTAGCAATGACAATATATTTATAAAAGGCTCGTCGTATCTCCGCATTGATGGCATACAGCTACACGAAAATTCTCCGAATCATTTTAAAGCAGTTCAAGCCAAACAGGCAAAATCAACACCCAAGTCGTCTAGCACTGCAGCCAAAGCATTGAATAACTCATGTATACATTCATTAATTAATTGAATGATTAATGATAGGCAACCACAATTTTTGACAATAAAATAACGCATTGTTTGGGAAAATGACTTTTTATTTAGACAGACATCATTCTACTAAAAACAATCTAGCAAACATAACATTGTATGTGACATTGTGTGTCTTTCCAGGTGCCAGAGAACTCAGAATATGAAGATGATGATGATGATGATGACGATGAAGATATGGAGATGTCGGCGGAGCATGCCTTTTCTGTTGTTTTGAAAAATGAATAATAAATGTTGTAAATGGGACAGGCATATGTTTTTACTCATTAGAAGAAGTTATTTCTGATTAGAAATGAATATTTTTGTTGTTCCTAGCGAAACATTTATGTTTACCTTTTCGGGCTATTGAAAATGTCTTCGGGCTATTAAAAATTCTATCTAATTAGCCCGAAGGGCTATTGGTCTAAAAAAGTTAGCGTGAAGACTGAGACAGAGGGTATATTACATATTCTAGTCTGATTGGGATATAGATTAATCCAACCTCATGGCATATGATACATTCAAGTTGTTCAGGGATTGGTTATATTATTTTACCATTGAAATGGTAGTAAGATATATTTGCAATGCCAGTCCAAGGGAGACCACTCAAAATTAAAAATTGTACCAAACTTTTACCATTGGAAATGGAAGTGAGATATACAAGTAATGCCAGTCCAAGGGAGATCACTCACAATAAAAAAATACCAAACTTCTCTGTTTGTCCAGGAAATATAAATGAATTCATTCCATGAAATTTCAGAAGTTCTTAATTTATTTCTTTATAAAACTGAAATACATACTGCTTATACTTTGAGACATGAACTTAAGTCATAAACATGATGTAATGTTCGAGGTAAATTTATGAAATTTATGAAAAACTCATTCAAAATAATTTGACCGAGTTAATACTGGTGATAAATAACAGACTTGATAATGATTTGATAATTGCTTAGAACAACTTGCTATTATCTGCAATTAATAAATAATTGTCTTAAACTTCAATGTTCAACACAAATTTTCAACACACAGTATAAAATATGGATTTCTTCTCAATTGGGTAAGGACTGCAAAGACATGTCCAAATTTTCCTGTGGTTTAAAGCCAAAACTGGTACTTGAAATGACAGGAAAAACACATTCGGCAGCAGACAATGACTGATCACAAAATCCCGTACCTTATAACTTAAACCACAGTTCATAATCTGTGATTGGGCTGCATGCCACTGAGGCTGTGGCTGTTATTGATATCAAGTTTATCTTACCTGCAAGACTTGGCTTGTAATTATTGACTTGACAACTATCCCAGCCACAGTCACTTCCACCTCAACAAGTTGGAGGTCAGTACAGGTCCAGTGGCTGACTTAAGTTCAATTCCTGCTGCTCACTTGACAACTATTCCAACTTAAGTCACTTCCACCAAGACATGATGGAGGTCCGTACATATCTAGTGTCTTGATTAAGTTCTGGTACCACTACTCACTAGACTACTATTTCAAGCAGTCAATGTCACCTAGACACTTTGGATCATGTCAGTACATTGCCAGTGTCTGATTTGAGTTCCATTATGCTGTTCAATTGGCAACTATAAAAACTACTGTACAGTCACTTCCATATAGACAGAAAAGGAGGTTAGCAGTATACTAGTACATGTCCAGTATCCAGCTAGAGTTCCATTTATTCTCAACACTCACAGAATATGTTTCACTGGCTGACCAATCTGCCTTCGGTACATCAACTGTGAATATACAAAAACAAAAATCAATGAGATAATTAATCTGATTTTTGTAAGTAAAATTATTTGTAAAGAAATCCATTTTGTTCTCTATGTACATGTACTAAGTAGACCACCTGTTAGGGCAAAAAGTGCACCTAAAAGATAAGCAGGTTTTTGCAAAAATTCATACATGTATTTACATCAGGGCTTAACACTAAGGCACATCCGAACAACATTCACTGCCTGTATTTAGGTCCGGACTAGCCAATGAACATGCCCGACCGGTCGTGTGTATAATGGGAGGGATTTTGTGTTACAAATCAATAAACTGCATTTAAAATAAGCTTTTCAAAGATGCAACAATCTTAATACAGTATGATTAGATGACAATTAAATCCCAGAGTGAAGTCAGAGATAACAACAAACGGATCTTATCTCAAAATAGATTTGGAAACCCCTGATTGCAATCAAAAAGAGGCTGATAATTCAGAAAATCCCCGGCAGTTTTCCTGGTAAAACACGTCCGTACCTATTTTTAAACGGAATTCCGGTAGATACGGTTTTTAATTGGTTTCCTCGTAGTGACTTGTTTTCTCGATAAAAATACACTATAATCTAAAAGCCGGGATCTAAAAGTTACTATAAAATTATTAGTTATTTATCAATTTTAAATAATTGTAATTTGTTTGATCGATTAGAAGTGTTTTGAAAATCTTTTTTACCAAATTCAATTAGCAAAACTAATATTAATGGTCGATTCCGGCTTTTAGTAGAGAGTAACCCTGTACAACTGTTACGACTACCGTAACACGTTATTTTGTGAAACCTAAGATTCACTTACCATTTGTTGTCAGACGGTAACCGCGGCAATCTATGTAAAAAAAGGTTTGGCTTTACGGGTGGGGATGGGGGTTCCTCAGATAAGAAAAGAAAAGGGAAGGAGGAAAGTAAGAGAAAGTATGAGGAAAAAAAAGGAAATTTCTCCCGAAATGGCGTGAAGATTACAAATAGATGTCTTAAGTAAATGAATATTGAATTCATTAGCATTAGTAACGCAAGCTAATAAGAATTATTGAATCATAATTGCGCATCTCTAGGCATAAGAAAATACAAGTTGAATGATAAATATAGAGGTTTTGCTATACGTAGGACAGGGCACATGAAAGATTGGTCAGGGCTAGAAGGTTCTGCATTTGCAAGCCCGAATGGGCTAGTTGAAAATAAAGTAAGTGTTAAGCCCAGTACATTGAATTTATATTCTTTATTAAATACCAAACACTACTTTGAAATCATGACTCATAGAATAAAACAAGAGCTGTCAGAGGACAGCGCGCTCGACTATTCGAGTGCTTGACAGTATAACGTAAGCCATCATGGGGAAAGTGTTCATATTCAATAATTTATAAGACAATCTTTCAAAGACAAAAAAAGGAAAAAAAAATAATTGTGTTTTTTTTTGGGGGGGGAGTAGGGGGGGGGGGGAGAGGGGGGTATAATGTGGGGTGGAGTCATTTATTTGATGATGTTTCAAAAATAAAAAAGGAAAAATAAAAAATTGGGGGGGGTAGGGGGGGTGAGAGGGGGTAAAATGTGGAGTGTGGTCATTTATTAGATGATCCATTAAAAATAAAAAAGGAAAAAAAATTGGGGGGGGGGCGTGGGAGGTGGGGGGGCAGGAAATCTTGGGTGGGGCGTGGGGTATTGTTTGGGTGGAATCCATTGTGGTATTCAGGTAAGTCTTGTTTTGTCAAAGTATTAATAAAATCTGATCATAAATAAAGAAGTTATGGCAATTTAAGCAAACTGTTCAATTATCTAAGTAAAAAAGGGGCCATAATTCTGTCAAAATGCTTGATATAGTTGTCTGCTCTTGTTTATAGATTGGGGTAATGTTAGTAAAGAAGTATGCAAATATAAAAGCAATATGTCAAAAGACATAGAAAACATTTGGGGTAGTACGCAAACTTTAACATAGATTTATCAATAATATGCATATTCTAAGTATAAAAGGGGCAATAATTCTGTCAGAATACTTGAAACAGTGGTCTGCTTTTGTTTATTGGTTGGGGTCATGTTGGTAAACGAGTACGCAAAATATAAAAGCAATACAGTCAATCTTGTGGATGCGACCACTTGTATTAAGCGACCTTTGTCTTATGCGACCATTTTGAAATCCCACGGAGCTTTTTCACTATATAATGATATTGTATTAAGCGACTTTTATCTTACGCGACCAGCGACCGCTGATTTTTGTGTATTTTGATGTCCGAATCTTGAATTAAGCGACCACTAGGAGATAAAAGTGGTTAATCCATTGATCTTTCAGGGACAAATCCGTGTTAATTGTTTATCTAAGCCGATAAGATGTAATGTTACACCTCTGCTTTGTTTTCACACCAACCATTATGATTATGCTTTGTCTCGTTGACCGGTTCTGACCAGTATTGTTGTAGACTGCGTATCAATTTTTTGAGTTGAATAATAGAGGAACATATACGCACAGTCTACAGCTTAAACAGTTTACTATGTGGAACGTTAAGAGACAACGCCGATTTTTCTCGAGTATAGATAACAGGTGCAGAAACCATGCACTGTTCGCGACAAACATTTCCTGAGAAGTGCGGAAAATAAACAATTAATCGGCAACATCTGTCGAAATCCGTACATTACCAATTTGTAATTATGCTAATTAGTAGATATTTGTTAGCCAATCACATTGTTATTTACTTAATAAATCAGGTCTGTTTGTTTGTTTTCAATTGTCGTGTTTTAATTTTTCAGCTCATAATCGAGTCAGATTTCCTTAAGTGTACATGCAGAAATTAAAATGTCAAAACGAAAAGTGTTAACGTTGAACGAGAAAATTCGGGTTTTGGAATTGTCAAAGAGTAAAATTGCACGTAAAAACGCAGATGAGTTTAGAGTCGGTAATACTCAAATTTAGAACATTCTTAAGTGTAAAGCCGAGGTGCTTGAAGACGTTGAAAATTATGTGTCAGGTGAAAAAAAAACGCGAAAAATATTTTGTTGTCTATGTTGTTTTTGCAAATAAATATATACACACAATTCATTTATAATAAATGATAATTTTAAATAAGTGAAAAAATAGAACACATTATACGTAAAATATTGTTTATGTATTGTGTTATATTCATTTTATTATAAAAGTTAAAATCATTGTTGACAAAAGAGATTATCCTTCATATAGATTAAAATTGAGTTTAAGCATTCTTCCAGAATGGCCTTTTTTATTTAAAGACCATTTTATTTAGAGACCACTTTTGATTACTCCCTTGAGTGGTCTCTTAATACAATATTGACTGTATGTCAAAGGACATAGGAAACATTTGGGGCAGTACTCAAACTTTAACATAGATTTATCAATAATATGCATATTCTAAGTATAAAAGGGGCAATAATTCTGTCAAAATGCTTTATACAGTGGTCTGCTCTTGTTTATAGAATAGGTATGTTGGTAAACAAGTATGCAAAATATGAAAGCAATATGTCAAAAGATATAGGAAATATTTGGGGTAGTACGCAAACTTTAACATAGATTTATCAATAATATCTAAGTATAAAAGGGAAAAGGGGCCATAATTATGACAAAATGCTTGATAGAGTTGTCTGCTCTTGTTTATAGGTTGGGTTCATGTTGGTAAACAAGTATGCAAAATATGAAAGCAATATGCAAAGCTCCAGATAAGGGCCGTACAGCCGTACATACGGCTTTTTCATGAAGATTTACGCATTTATTTTTATAAACGGGACGTACAATTACGACTTGAATATCCCTTTTACGCATTTACGAAAAAAAACTGGCCGTACCGATACGTCCACGTCAGCGCGGCGTGATTTGTTGGTCTCTAACCTAACGGCGCCTTTTCATTTATTTAAATTACCGAAAAGTTGTAGACTGGGTTCGGTATTATTGTCTATTCTGTCGCGTGATATCTGGTTTCTTGTAAACCGGTCAAAAAAATATGTCTGCGCGCAAGGAGGGCCGGCTAAAACGAAAGTGATTAATAAAACACACTTTGTTGTCCTACAATGGCTACATATGGTCGTCTTACTATCCTGACATTCAATCTGTAAACCCAGGAAAAAGACATTCTCGCCCCGATATTAAACAATTTGATTGCATTGGTGGCTAAATTTGACAGTTAACTGCTAAAGCAATTATTCTTTTGAGATGAGAAAGTGACATTTGTGTTCATTAACTATGCTTACTAGCTGGCTTGTGTTTTCTTTTCAAGAAAAATAATTTAAACGAAGAACTAGTATTTAGTCATGAGTTTTAATGTGTAGTTGTCTTTGCATCATAATTTTGAATGGAAAACCTAATAAAGTAACTGTGTAAGAAGCTAAGTATATTTATTATAATTGCTGCAAATGTTTCTGTAAAGGCAGTTATACACCCTTCAATATTCAAGAACACGGGTAGTACAGTACTACCTGTATTTTTGGATATGGTAGTACAAGTACTAATTGATTTTCAGCGTTACTCCTTGTCTTTCTGTCAGTGGCAGTACCGTTACTAATTTCACAAATCATTATCTGGAGCTCTGATTTGTCAAGGGACAATGACAATAACTGGGGTAGAACGCAAACTTTAACATTTGCACAATCACGGAAACGCCAACCGAAACGCCAACGGCAACGGCAACACCGATGCCGGGGTGAGTAGGATAGCTCCACTATATATATTTCATATATAATAGTCGAGCTAAAAATGTTCCAAATCTTATTATGTTGAGTGTTGTTTTTTCAAATGTTTGTATAGCTCGATTAAATAAGATTTGAACAAGAGATGTGTTTGTCAGAAACACAATGCCCCCTAATGCGCCGCTTTTTTTTACCTTTGACCTTGAAGGATGACCTTGACCTTTCACCACTCAAAATGTGCAGCTCAATGAGATACACATGCATGCCAAATATGAAGTTTCTATGTTGAATATTTAAAAAGTAATTGCAAAACTTTAATGAAAGGTTAAAGTTTTTTGTTGTTATTGTTTTTTACCTTTGACCTTGAAGGATGACCTTGACCTTTCACCACTCAAAATGTGCAGCTCAATGAGATACACATGCATGCCAAATATCAAGTTGCTATGTTCAATATTTCAAAAGTTATTCCAAAACTTTAATGTAAGGTTTTGATGACAGAATGACGGAATGACAGAATGACAGACAGACAGGCCAAAAACAATATACCCCCGATCTATCGATACGGGGGCATAAAAATTGGTTACCAATTGTTGAAGACATTACTAGATTTTCTAATTTTTGACCACAATTGTCTTTAATTCTGACATAGCCTTTATAATGACAAGATGAACATTCTGACCAAGTTTCAAAAAGATTTAAAATTTAACCATGATTAATAAAACAGTACATTTGGATTTTATTTTGTATATAAATGATTATTTTGTTTTATTTAATGTTTTCTGGTGGTTTATAGAGAAATATCAGTGAATTAAAACTGATAATTTCACTGTTTCAAACAGTGAATATTATCAGTGAAAATTATCGATAATTTTCACTGTTTACTGTGAAATGACGTCATTTTGTAAAATTGGGTTTTAAATTATGCATATTCTCTTATACATGTTATTGATCTAATATGTTATTATTATAGGTTGTTCCCTTAACATTCTTGCAAAAATGTTTGTATTAAGATCAGGGCTCGACACTTACGGTGGTCCGTTGACCCGGGGTCAGTAAAAAATAGGGAAGACCAGTGAAGCTAGAAATTTAATTGATCCGTGGGACCAGTTAAACATCCTGGCCAGCTTATTGTGAAATACTGGTGGAAAACCGTTTTCATCAATAAAACAATTTTATATGTTCATAATAAACCGATAATTTCATCATTATTTTATGGGCCGACTCGAGACCGTGATAAAAATAGCAACATATTGGAAATTCTCGATTTTCTACATGCCCGAATTACAAAAACCTGTTGTCGGATCAAAAAAACTATTTGCGTTACACAAATGTCTCCGGACTTTGCCCTGATCGATACACAAATTAACATAAAATTCGAAGCATTCGGATCAAGAAATGAAAAAAATGGTATTTATTATTTTGAAAAAGCAGCAATAATCAGCATTTTATCGATCTTAGTACCATCAGAATATACTTTGTTTACCGTGCCAATTTACACTGAAGGGCGCCGAATAATGTTTTGATATTGCCGGAGAGTAAACGTGAGTACTTTCAAGATTATAAGTTTTCGAGATGTAATAATACAGAGATTTGATTCTGTTGCAAACTAAAGATGGACTTACTGGTAGTTGATTAAAGGTTAAGGTACAAAAATTGTTTTCTGGTTGAATGAAATAGTGTTTAGCCTATGTGCTAGAGTTATGTTATTGTACCATGTGTACAATTAATATTAAATTAATACAGTATAGTTTTCTTTTTATAAATGCACAATATATAGTGGATAGTACGGAAAGTAAGTTGAAATTAAGTTAAAATTACAGAAATTGACGGACCACTTGAAATCTTGGAGGACCAGTAATTTCTGAAAGCTGGTGGTCCTTTGGGTCAGTAGGTAAAAAAAGTGTCAAGCCCTGAAGATATATACAATAAATAAAAGTTTAAGAAAAAGATTCTCTTTTCTTTATGTTATTATCCACCGCCATAGGTGGACGGATACAGTTTTAGCATTATCCCTCCGGAACACTTTTGTGTCAAGAGCAATATCTCAGAATTGCTTGAACCAATTTCATGGAAACTTGATATAAGTGTATATATCATAATAGAATGATATGTGTAAAATGCTGTTGCAATCCATTTGCAAATAACAGAGTAATGGCCCTTTTTACTTGATTATAAGCACACTTTTGTGTCTGGAGCAAAATCTTGGAACTGCTTGTGCAGATTTCATTGAAACTTGGAATGAGTGTATATATTGATAAGAGGATAGTGAAGGTAAAATTGAAACTCAAACAACTGATCAATAATGGAGTTATTGCCACTTTTTACTTGAAAATACCTGTTTGTATTTTTACTGCTTTAAAGATTTCATTAAACCTTTATTTAAGTGTATCAATGAATGACTCTAAAGCAGTAGTTGTTTACAGAATTTGGCGTTGTAATCATTTGGCGTGTGCTATCAATGTAACAAATGTGCTTGTTAATTTATATTTTTATCCAAGAATAACAACAACATTCATAGCAAAATGCACACAAATTATACTACTCTATATTCATGAAACAAAAATATGATTGATAAAAATTAGATTCAAAGTTGACTTTTTCAACAACTTGCATTCTTTTTATTTTAATGTTCAAATTATTCGAATATTGTGACCGTTGTTTCAAATTTACATGGAAATCTAAGTATTTTATTGAAGAATGCTAAAACATCTAAATACTCATTAAATCCTTTTGTTTTACACAATAATCCTAATCTTTTTTAATTGATTGGTTAGTTGTTAGTTTGGATTCAAAGGTGTTCTTCATTTTTACAAAGGTGCAGATTAAATCGATTTAGATATTAACGATCCGTGTCAAGTAATGTGTTAATAAATATTTAACAAAGGTGAAGATTAGGTAAATTACGATATTAACGACCCGTGTCACATAGGTGTTAATAAGTATTTTAGGTGTTGATTAATTGATTAAATCATGGACTCAATTTTCAGACGAACCATAATTTGAGGCATATATATCAACAACAACAACAACAACATTTATTAACTAATACACAAGTGTTACGACATGGATGATTTGCAATTTGGTAATATTTATAAAAGTCATGCAATGGAGGAAGTTAAAAAATATTTTGCTATTCATACCGTAAGATTTTTTCTTTTTACATCGATAATGATAGTTGTTAATAAATATATATTTTGAAAGATAAATGATTTCTATATATTTCTAAGATAATATAATCTTTGTATATTGGATATATTAATAAGAACAATATAGCCACTTTTCCTGTTGGTTCGGCCTCGTAAGCATTCGAAATTGCGCATGCTCAACTTAAATATTTATTCAAATTGAAGATGATGAGATCTTGAACTAAAAACATCCGTAGAACGCAAATAAACCAAAAATTTTGAACTCAAACTTGTTAAACATCGATATACTTACATGTACATGTTGACAGTCGGAAGTCTGTATCTGCTGAACGTTTTCCTATTGGTTCGTGAATTTTATTGGTCGAGCGCACGCGCTCAAATGTGAGGCTCAAGAAGGGGGCACTGGGTTGTAAATCATTCACTGATGTTCAATTCTCAATTATGTAATGTAATTATTTTCTCAATAAATAAATAAACAGTGAAAACAATTGTAACTAAGCAGCAAAAACAGCAAATATGCACAAACTGTGAGTAATTTATGAAATTGAACAAATGGAGATTTGATTCGTTGGTACAAAAGTCTGCAGTAAGAAAACAACTGAACAACGATAAACAACATCGACAATTTAACTGCAATGAGGGCACAGAAAACTGTCGCCTCGTCTGAGAACAGACTTGGCATGACAGAAACCCAAGTGAACCCAATGTCCACACTCGTCGCACTGTCCCCAGTTGACTATCTTTAGGTGTGGTCGCTTGTCAACATTGATGGGCGTGAATCTCTCGCAAACGCAGCAAACTTCTGTGTCGTCAATATCTGACTCGCTTTCAGAATTGTCGGTTCGGTTGATGATTAAACCGCGTGTAGATTGTTTGGGGCTTGTTTGTGGCAGGTTTGTCCTGGATGATGATGGTGCCTTGGTTTTCTTTTGTGCATCGTATATTTCGAGCGCCTCAATGTATGCATCACTGGTGAGTAGTTTCCCGCCAGGCTTCGGTTTTGGTGTTGTGGAATTTTGCTTCCCGCATTTGCATTTGCAAGGGGCTGTTGTGCTGGTAGATTCGGATTTCGCCCGAAGATACTCATCCACCGCCTCTTTGCCAGCGCGTATCGACTGCATCTTGAGCATTGGTGTCTCATCTCGGAACGATTCACAAGGCAAGAGCTTTTCCATCGGAACAGCATTTTTGTTCAGGGGATGCAAGCCGGTTTTCCTAAAAGCGGAAACTATGTTCCAGGGACAGAGGGCCTTCAAGTACGCCTTACATGCAATGCCTGCTATTTCGTATTTCGTGACGATCTTGCCTTGATTCGCCTTCATGTACGAAGCACATTCGCTATAATAGAAGCGCTTGAACGGCCCAAACACTCCGACATCAAGGGGTTGCAGGACATGCGATGTGTGCGCTGGCAAACAAAACAGGTGGATGTGTCGATCTCTGGCCCATTTCACCATCTCTTGGGAAGTGTGTGTGCTGTGCCCGTCAAGTAATAGAAGTACTGGTTGGCTGCCGTCTCCTCTATTGACGTACTTCAAAAAGTGGTTTTCGAGGTAGTCCTTGAAGGTTGCAGTGGTCGACCAACCAGTTTCCGACATGGTCACAACAGCACCGGGTGTAAGTTCTTTCGACAAGTTGTCGTTGGACCTTTTTCCTGCATTAATTATTTATGTAAATAACTACAGCGTTTAAATATTAAAAGATAGTACATTAATGTTGTGTTTCAAATTCTTTTGCAATTAATTAAATAACATCAATGTATTGATTTACGCGACTGACTTTTACTTTAAATGCATGTTTTAGCTTTATAAATACTGTACTACATAATTATGAATGTAACTCATTTGCTTAGCATATATGGATTAAAAATTAGTTTGCTTAGATTTTAATAAACCTTTAAACACAAAATATGGCGGCAGATGGTGTCCTGATGCGCTTGCGCACGCGATCAATGTTGTTGTTGCCGATCGTGGCGACGTGACCGCCTGCGCTTTCTCTTTGATTGGAGCGATAATATTTGGTGGTCGATGTTCAGGAGAGATGCCCGTTTCGTCCAGATTGTATATGCAATCAGGTCTCTCCTGTAGCCCGTACTCCGCGATAGCCACTTCGAGGTTATCAAAATATTTGGCAACAATTTCTGGAGTTGAGTGTTTGGCTCTGTTTGAATCCAACGCTGAAGGTTTCAGTGTGGATATTCTGCTCTCCCATCTTTTTAAAAAGCCATATAACCAACAGTTACTGAGTGGCTTGTCAGTAGCGCGTTTTCCAAGGTGGTGCGCCAACTCGCCTGCCATCTGTTGCATTGCTGTATTACTGAAGCCGTACCCCAGTCTGGCAGAGTCTTCTGTGTGTTCCACCAACCTCAGTTCCTCGTCTTCAGTGAAAATCGTTTCAGTCGTGAAGTTATTTGGATCCACACGACCACTGATCCGATCACGCAATGTCTGGTATGGAATGTTGTATTGAAGAGCAACACGACGGATGGATATTTTTTCAACTTTACTTCTTCAACTGCTTTAAGCAGTATGTCAGGGGTATAGTTTTTATATTTTCCATGATATTTTTGAGGAACTGCCTACAACGTTAAAAAAACACGCGACGTTAATTGGATATTAATCAGTTTTCGTTCAACTTTCCATATCCCCCGTTACGGGCCTCTACTTTACAAAAACGTCGACTTAAGTCGATATTGTTTTAGTCACGTTACCTTGACATTGTAAACAAAAGTCTGGGGCAGATGTAAAACCTAAATAAGCGTAGTATTTAAGGTATACTGTTATTTTACTCAGTTATTTCAGTGCAAATTGCAATTATATGAATGTGTATACAGTAAGAAAAAGCAAAATATTACCTTTTTTGTCCTCATTTTTCACTTTTACCGAGAGTGCAAAATCTTCCGGTTATACTAGTATCGAATTCGGACACGTGCGACGCACGGATGTTTTTATTATTGCGTCACAAAAAAATTCACGAACTAATAGGAATTCACGAACCAATAGGAAAGAAGGATATATATATATATACTTAGGTAATTACTTTAATAAGTCATATCGTACCCTGGTAAAAAAAACAACATAAAGTTATGTTAGTCTATGCCAAAATATAACTTTAATTGGTCAACTCGTACCTGCAATAAACATAAAAAACATCTAATGCATGCAAACACACATCGCAATTTGTTTCCATAAAAAACAAATATTGAAAAGGTACGAGTTGACCAATCTGAAAAATGACTAAAGTAGTTTACCAAATCGGGTACGAGTTGACTAGGGTACGAGTTGACTGGAAACCGAAGGCGTCAGTCGATTGCACGCGTATTTGTGTACCGCAGAAACCTACTATTAGTTGTATTAGTTGTAGAAGTAAGAGAAAGTTACCTTTTCATCTGGAAACTATTCATTTCATTATTACATTGGTAGACGATTTCCCGCAGAAAGTTATAAATTAATCTCCTTTTGAAGAACGTTGCTTACATCTTCAACAATTAATAAGATTCAAGTCGAGACGGCAAATTGAGTCGGTCTCAACTGAAATGAGATTTAAAGGGATCTTTTCACAGATTTTGGCATGTATGGAAGTTCATCATTAAATGCTTTATATTGATCAATTTAAACATTGGATCTAAAAAGATGCAATAAAAAACAAGAATAAGATTAAAGAAAAAAAAGTAACCCTCAACAGGGCTCGAACCACTGACACCAGGAGTAAAAGTCTAAGGCTTAGTCCACTCGGCCATCCGTGCTCATAAAATGAATGATGTATTTTAAACTTCATATAGCAATCCTCGTAGTGTCACACAATATAACGACAACAACAGAACTATCCAAATTAGTAAATCGTTTCGCGTTACCTCGCTTTATTATTTTCAGGTGTGTAAATCGTCAAAAGATGCAAATATTGTATGTTTAGAGCATGTTAAATGTTCAGTATTACCGTTTCCTCACAAATATCAAAACTAAAACGAACATGTGCGTATCTGAAACCATTTTTTGTAATTTGCAAAATTACCAAAACGTGAAAAGGCCCCCTTAATATTATAATACATGTATAGGTATGTTTACTTAAATGGTGACTGAAAAAATTGCGAACCGTCTGTTCTTTTTTCTGGGTAGGTTTTATTATGCCACATTTGTCGTGTATTTACATCGTCGATACTCACGTTCGGTGATACCTGCTATTCATCTTGAAATCGGTGTATGTTGAATTTTGCCTCGCTCTGGAAAAACTGGTATTGATTCAAGTGCGTAAAGCGACGTCCCAGATTAGCCTGTGCAGTCGGTCTGTGATTAGCCTGTGCGGGATTATCTAGAACGAAACTTTACGCACATGCATTAAGCCCCGTTTACCCACAGCGCGGCGCAATTGTAATGGCCGTTTTCAAAAAAGTTTGGGACGTGCGGAATACGCAACATACCGATTTAATGCAACGGCATGATGAGGTAAGTCTACAAAGGATATATGCTACAAGCACACAACTATACCAAATCCAGATTTATTTTCCGATTTCCTATGCGGTTTGTTGACATTTTGCTCGGTTAACATTTTCTTTTTCAAAGTTTATGTTTAGTGTGTTTACGAGCTGATGCTTTATGTAATCGGATTCTTAGTACACACAAAAATAAAACATACAAAACTGGGACAACTGGACACAATGCACGTGCTTCCAGTATCGTCCTGGGTTAGTACGAGCAGGCTTCCGTTTAATGGAATTTTTCGTTCAAATAAAGTCTCTTTTGAGCAAAAATCCAATAAAGGTGGAAAATCAGAACGAGGCTCATATATACCCTAATTGACTCTGTCTGATTAAATACATAACGGCTAATATGAGGTGCAATTTAATATTTAGCCCACAACAATACGTCACGTATGATGAATACTTTCCTCAAAATAACGTACACGTGAGATATTGTTTTAATACGTATTGAATTCCTGAAATAACATCATCATTTAGGTTGATTTGAAATGATTAAATCTTTTCAAAAAATGTAACGTGCGTGTTTTTTGTAAATGTAATTTAAATGAGTTGTGAGAATAATAATAATTATAATTTTACATTGCCTAATATTACATTGTTATAATTTGAATTTATTTGTTTATTATCCAAAAATATATAAAAAATTTGCTATGAAATGCGAGAATACAAGTTAATATATAGCCACGAATTGCTAGAATACAGGTTACATTATTTGAATGAAGGATTATCGTATTGATGTTTACTGTTATTAAACGTGTCTACTACCAAAACTTAATATTATAATCATTTTTATATGCTAAAATTTTAACAATCATATTGGGAATATTTAAAAATGCATTAATCAGGAATCAAACTTTTTCTGGGGAGGTAAATCAAGCGTACTGGGCGATTCAGAGCTCTGTCCGTCACTACAAATAGTTCACATTCTACACGCTGTCATTTAAACACCGAGGGGTCACTTGTTCGCTCCCCACAGTGGGAACGTTCTGTCTTCATCTCCCCAAAAGACACCAAGTACTGATGAAACCAGGAAACGGACTCGAGAGCGTTACGATAAGTCTGGGGCTGTTCACGCAATCGAGCTACAATAAATATGTTTGAACTAAACGCTGTCAGCAATGTAGATTGTATTGCTAGCCAAATTATTAATGAAAATGTTTACAAATGCTTCATATATTTTTTATTTTGATTGACTTATTATCCATATACGAAGCGATGTCCAGATTGAAATCTATTTTTATGAATATATATCAAAAAAATTATACCAAATTTATATATCGCCCTTTTCACACTCGAGATGTGCGTTCAAAGGCGCTTTACAGTTCTTCCCGGATCACTGGGTCATACGTCGTCCGTTAATATATGACTTTCATTTATTTCTAAAAATCAATGTTTTTGGTTTTTGGCTTGTAAAATGCGGTTCCGTGGCCTAGGTTATGCCAACATCCAACCAGGCGCTCATACTTAAGAAAGGCGTACTGACGGAGGATGAAGTGCGACCGACGTCGTCGGGACATCGGTCGGGATCTCAGTGCTCTGTGCCGACAGTTGTGAGGTAATATTGAAAGTGCATCTGATGATGATGGAGATAGTAGCGATATCATTATCATCATCATCATCATCATCATCGAAATACTACTTCTTCTACTACTACTTCTACTACTACTACTACTACTACTACTACTACTACTACAACTACTACTACTAAAACAACTATTACTACCACTACCACTGATACTGCTGATTATTGTACCACAACCACCAACAGCAATAACCATCACCACCACCACTACTTCTACTACTACTACTACTACTACTACTACTACTACTACTACTACCACCACTACTACTACTACTACTACTACTACTACTACTACTACTACTAACCGTACAAAGAAGTGTGCCCGACTCATTTGAGAATGACTTCATTTTGACGCTATGAAGTTATTATTTCAACGAAATTCTTAAGCTAACTTTTGTTCAAATGTCAACAAAATGACAAATATGCATAACATAAAAAAGCTATTATGTTGACATCTACTGAAAGCAAATGTAATATTTGAATTATTTTTATATACACATGAAATAGAAAAATACGTCCATTACGGGCGGAAAGGGGGGGAGCAAGACTATGACGAGCCTCATAATGGGAAAGCTGATCCTTATGTTTATACATAAGAACCTTTCCGCTTATTGGATTTTTCGTTGAGAGGAAATCTTTTTCGGACGAAAATTAAATTTATGCGGAGAGCGTCGTCCCTATTAGCTTGTGCGGACTACACAGGCTACTCTGAAATGACATTTTACGCACATGCATGTATCCCAGAACGAGGCCTAAACAATAACTTAATAATGCACAATTTCTATTCTCGAAGTGACGTGCGCTGGGCGGGACTGGTTCCTGAACGGAAGTTAATAAAGTCGACAGCCGGCCCACTTCCGGTCGATGTCGGCCCTACACCGCCGGGCTAGACAGAACGTCCATCTCTGCAAAGGTAAATGGTCGGTAATGGAATAGAGCCCGTCTTATAGAACTTCATACGATACATAGGTATGGTCGGTAATTGAATAGAGTCCGTCTTATAGAACTTCATACGATATATATGTATGGTCGGTAATTGAATAGAGCCCGTCTTATAGAACTTCATACAATATATATGTATGGTCGGTAATTGAATAGAACCCGTCTAATAGAACTTCATACGCTATATATGTATGGTCGTTAATTGAATAGAGCCCGTCTTATAGAACTTCATACGATATATATGTATGGTCGGTAATTGAATAGAGCCCGTCTTATAGAACATATTACGATATATATGTATGGTCGGTAATTGAATAGAGCCCGTCTTATAGAACTTCATACGATATATATGTATGGTCGGTAATTGAATAGAGCCCGTCTTAAAGAGCATCATACGATATATATGTATGGTCGGTAATTGAATAGAGCCCGCCGTATAGAGCATCATACGATGCATATGTATGGTCGGTAATTGAATAGAGCACGTCTTATAGAACTTCATACGATATATATGTATGGTCGGTAATTGAATAGAGCCCGTCTTATAGAACTTCATACGATATATATGTATGGTCGGTAATTGAATAGAGCCCGTCTTATAGAACTTCATACGATATATATGTATGGTCGGTAATTGAATAGAGCCCGTCTTATAGAACTTCATACGATACATATGTATGGTCGGTAATTGAATAGAGCCCGTCTTATAGAACTTCATACGGTATATATGTATGGTCGGTAATTGAATAGAGCCCATCTTATAGAACTTCATACGGTATATATGTATGGTCGGTAATTGAATAGAGCCCGTCTTATAGAACTTCATACGATATACATGTATGGTCGGTAATTGAATAGAGTCCGTCTTATAAAACTTCATACGGTATATATGTATGGTCGGTAATTGAATAGAGCCCGTCTTATAGAACTTCATACGATATATATGTATGGTCGGTAATTGAATAGAGCCCGTCTTATAGAACTTCATACGATATATATGTATGGTCGGTAATTGAATAGAGTCCGTCTTATAGAACTTCATACGGTATATATTTTAGCAGCGCTCTGGGAAAACCGGCCTTAATGCATGCATAAAGTGTCGTCCCCTATTAGCATGTGGAATTCCATAGATGCTCGCTAAGTCTTTTATTTCCTTCAAACAAATCATGCCATGCAATCAGAAAGTGTCATCCAAGATAAGCCTGTGCGTACTGTACAGGCTAATCTGGGACAACAATTTTAGTTTACGCAGAAACATTAAGCCCAGTTTTTTCCGTTCGGGTTTCATATTTAGTTACGGTGCGATTTTGGACGGAGTACAATAACAAGGTCTCGACCTCTCTAATAACTTGCTTTCAATAATTCGTTTCGATTCCTGACAATAATTTACTTTTTACTTTTTTAAGGATATTATTTTGTATTAATGTGAAATAACAGTGAGCATAAATTCAAGCCTTTACTGTAATTTTCCGGTACAAAATTTGATAAGAAATTACCAAGGCAACTTTTGAAACCTTAGGAAATTTCTTATTTTTAATAATTAATATGCGCTCAATCATTTTGCTCGTTCGTTTAGATGGTACACATTTTACAAGTCTGCTATGACGAATCTATGGATTACACAAAGCTATTGAATTAAAACACTGAATTTACTCGTATGCCAGCTTCTCCGTTCCCCTTAAGACATCGATGCATGCCTTGTAATTTAAGACAGACTCGACTTTTTCTGTTCAGACATGTTACTGGTTTCGAGCATCAAATATTTCACATTGTCCTTCTAATAAAAACAACAGCATGCGATGACGTCATTTTGGTCCAGTATTATTTTCTTACTCTTATTTGTTTTCGTTTCAACAAGTACAACACGTACGGATGTAGTCAACATTATTGAGATTCAATATAGGTAATTGACTGCAAATAATATATATAAACACGCTTAAAATTATTAAATTAACGACAAGCTCGAAGCAGTTTTCGATCAGCAAAAAGGATATAACTGATGCGATTACTTTAATATGTCAGTATGGAGGATTTGTCTCAATTGATTGAGCAAACTATGCAAACACTAAACTGAATTACGAATAAAGGTATTATAATTTTCAGCGCAAAAATGTAATTAATGGCGACAATAGTGACATGTTTATTATAACAAATTTCACATTGCTACAAAAATATTTTCCTATAGAAGTGCAACAAAAAGTTTTTCGCAATCACTCCTCAGACATTTTCTTCTTTATCACGATTTTCTTAATTAATCAAAAAACTTTGTTTTTGTGAAATATCCGCTCCGACCATGTGCAGTTAGCTGACTTATCATATTTCAGCAGCCAGTCAGTCCTTTCCAATAACAGAAGTTACTCGCTCTTGGTTTCCGGCCCAGTACCCTCTTGCTGGACCCGGACTGCGCGTATGATGCCACCTGCCACCGCGCCTGTAGTACGCACGCACCGCGATCCCGGAAGGAGAGCCCACAGAAACCGGACGCACCTAGCGGGATCGCGGCACGGGGCGCTGTTGATCCTCAGATGTAAGTATCACGTGTCATAAGTAAATGATTGATGTTCGCTATAAATCTTTCACACGGTATTCTTTTGGGTGTTTGTTTATCGTTTGTTCGCTCTCAGGTGCCAGCCTGTATGTTTAGATTACTTATCTATCCATCGGGCGCTATATTGGAAATAGCACTGCACAAAAACAATCTTCCCTTTTTCCCATCCCCGATGAAATTTTACAATGCTCGTTCTGGGAATTCTAGGCTTAATGCATTCGCCTTAAGTGTCATTCCAGATTTACCTGTACAGTTCGCACAGGCTAAGCAGGGAAACCGCTTTCCGCCTTACCTGGATTTTCGTTAAGATGACGCTTCCTATTACACAAATTTCCATTGAAGCGGATTGGATTTGCTAAACACAAAAAACAAAAACAACCGAAAAATTCTAAACCGTTATACAGGCCAATTAACATATATTCTATAAAATTTATATTTAATGAAATTTTTGAAAATAAAATTAACAATTTTATGTATACTCGTCAAACAAAATAGATGCAATGCTTTAATTAAATCAGTTCAAATGAATAGCAAATGTATCAGATAGTAATTACCTTAAAAAAGCATTATTATATGAAAAATGGCGACCCCTGTCAACGATGGCGCCTTGTTTTTTCAATAATAATTAATGATAAACTCATGTTAAAAGTCGTTTTTTGAACACTCTGTTTTATCTGCATCGATTTTGTACTCAAAACACGAGTTTCACATGCATGATAATGTTTCGAAAGCTGAGCGCACGAGCTAATTGTGACATTTTGTTTTGTAACTTTACCTATTAAAGGAAATGCATAAGATTATTTTTCACTTACAACGCAAGTATTTGAAATTAACGCAGTGTTTTTGTCACGCGTTTCCATGTAATATGTTTGCCTCATTTTGATAAATGTCCGCCCCTTCAAATTGTATGATCGTTTTCTTCTTCAATAATTTAGCTACGTAACTATGTTTTTCATACCGTTTTCTACCGTTTAGGCCGGTCCAGCCCTCTTAGTTTCAGTGACGCGGCAACGCCGGACGATCTAGCTTGCCCGGCCGCCAATGTCATGCGCAGTGACAACATCGACAGGATCGCCCCGAGTCTGCACATGCGCAGTGGCATACCACCCAGTCGTCCGAACGCCGCAGTTTTCAGTTTCCTGAACAACAAAAACTTGGCCCACTCGAAGTTAAAAAAGGGTTAAGACTCCACTTACTCGACCACATCTTTTTAACATTATAGGAGGTTTTGGGGATTCCGATAATGACGTCACGTTTGCACATGCTCAAATTTTGGCCGTCAAAACTGCGGCCATTCTGCTATTGTTTGCATGTGATGAACCGCATCGTGATAAGGTTACAATCATATTCGCGACCCTTTTGAAGAACAAAAAATACTCAGAACTTGAAATTCTTTCAAATTAAAGTGAATCCATTGAACGAACACAAATAAGGACGAAAACAAACAACAAATTGATTGAATTTATGTAATCAACATATAGGAGGTTTTGGGGATTCCGATAATGACGTCACGTTTGCGCATGCTCAAATTTTGGCCGTCAAAACTGCGGCCTTTCTGCTATTGTTTGAATTGATGAAGCGCATCGTGATAAGGTTACAAACATATTCGCGACCCTTTTGAAGAACAAAAAATACTCAGAAATTGAAATTCTTTCAGATTAAAATGAATCCAATGAACGAACACAAATAAGGACGAAAACAAACAACAAATTGATTGATTTTATGTAATCAACATATAGAAACTGATTTGAACCTATTTGTCTGTAAAACCTTACCTTGTTACAGATTAACTAAATCCTCTTGATAAATGTTAATGTTTTTAATTTAATTGTTCACACCAATTTTGACACTCTTTGTTTCAGCATTTTAACCCAGTGTTTAATTGCACCTTTCTTTATCACAGACCAATTATCTCGATATGATCGGATACTGTCCAGACTATTACTTAGAAAACAGTGTGTCATAAACCCAGGGACCTATACTTGTATGACTCTGTATCGGGTCTCTGCATAAACCACATGTGTCTGGTCATTAAACACAATTTATGATACCTCCATGTCATCTCTCGACATATTAAGTCAAAAACTTAACAGTTGCTTTGCTATTTGAACATATTTAAAAATAGACATTTGTCCGAAATTGATTAACAGCTAGGAACTATTAAGTATATATATATATAAGCCAGTTTAAACATAATAATAAAGTGTTTAATAACTATACATTTAAAATATTGTACACATTAACTGCTACACAATTAACGTATTTAACGGATACCTGCAAATGTAAATTCTACTATAATGTGTTAAGATCGTGCGTTACTGCAGTGTTCGAAACATCATCATGAAAACAAGCAATCGCGTTTGGTCATTATAGGGATATAAAATACTTGCGTTAAATAAATTAAATGCGTAGATTAATGGTATCATAAAATGCTAGATTTGTATTGCTCATTATCACTACAGACGAGTTTTCAATATACGTGTACATGTAAAGACAGTTCAATTTGCAAAATATGCAGGTGTTTTTTCAATTTGAATGCTTAAATTTATTAATATTTTCATTCAATGTTCACGAAACGAAAATTCATTCAATGTAAAAGAAAATTAAAACTACATTTCAAGATTGAAATGTAGTGAGCTATTTTAGGGCTCTGTTTTATAACTGATTCAATGCACCCCTTACACTAATTTTCAATCCCGGATGAAAAATAACACTATCGCATCCACACCACTTATAATAATATTCAAATCATTATATGTTTTTTTATTTTTGAAATATCATTAATTAAATTCTTATTTTAAAAAAGAATACGGGTATTTATAGTTTTGTTTTGTGAAATTGTAAGTATTAAGTCTTCCGACGACCTTTACTCTGATACAATGTAATTGGCCGCGATCAAGAAGTTGACGGCCAATCTATTTTTAGTAACGGAAAACCCCTCTTGTGACGTCACACAAAAACCTCCTATAGAACCTGTTTTGAAACTATTTGTCTGTAAAAACTTGCCTTGTTACAGATTAACTAAATCCTCTTGATAAATGTAAATGCTTTTATTTAATTGTTCACACCAGTTTTGACACTCTTTCATTCAGCATTTTTAACCCAGTGTTTAATTGCCCCTTTGTTTATCACAAACTGATTATCTCGATATGATCGGATACTGTCCAGACAATAACTATGAAAACAGTGTGTAATAAACCCAGGGACCTATACTTGTATGACTCTGTATGGGGTCTCTGCATAAACCACATGTGTCTGGTCATTAAACACAATTTATGATACCTTCATGTCATCTCTTGGCATATTAAGTCAAAAACCTAACAGTTGCTTTAAAAAAATATTTGAAAATAGAAATTTGTCCGAAATGGATTAACTGCTAGGAACTATTAAGTATATATATTAGCCAGTTTAAACATAACAATAAAGTGTTTAATAACTATACATGTAAAATATTTTACAAATTTACTGCTACACAATTAACGTATTTAACGGGTACCTGCTTATGTAAACTCTGCTATAATGTGTTAAGATCGTGCGTTACTGCAGTGTTCGAAACATCATCATGAAAACAAGCAATCGCGTTTGGTCATTATACGGATATAAAATACTTGCGTAAAATAAATTAAATGTGTAGATTTATGGTATCATAAAATGCTAGATTTGTATCGCTCATTATCACTAGAGAAGAGTTTTCAATATACATGTACATGCAAAGACAATGTAAACGAAACGAAAATTCATTCAATGTAAAAGAAAATTAATCAAAGCGCTGAAGGCACTGAAGATGTTCGCTATTGCATAATTTAACACGCAATTCATTTTTGAAAATCAATCGCAAGTTTGAAATGAACACACGCCATTCAACTTTATAAAGTGTGTGTCATAGCGCACGGGTCGAGTTTTGTGTGCACTTTTTATCATCCTTATTATTTCATAGAAATAACTTAGACAAAATAAAAACAACATGCTTTTTGGAAGTTCTGAAAGCATAGAAAGTATGATGAAAATGGTAATGATAACTTAATATAAAGAAAATTTGCAGTCACCATCATATTAAAGGAATACTTTTTTCTAATATCAAATGACTATCACACCAAGAATATAAATTCATAATGAAAGTTCCGTGTACAAAACTTTTGATTTTTGACACCATATACAAATTCAAAATATACAACAATCTTCGTATCTTGTATATGGAGGAATAAAAGTATATAAACATTGCTGTTTATGCTTTACTTATTACCCGAGCAGTTCACACGGTGTCAACAACGCTAACATAAACATAGGTATAGAGCACTAATGCGCTTTTAGGCGTAGCTGTTTCAGTTTTCATCTTAGTGACTTTTACATAACGCCAACTGTGAACAGACACGCATGAATATTTTCGAATATTTAATAAGCTGATTCGAGATACAACTTCTGAATTTTTGCTACATCACTGCGTATGTGCTCAATTCAAAGGATGTAGCACTGTTCAGTGTAAGGAATTCCGGACTACTCTCTGTATGCTCAAACGACACAAATTGTGGCCCTGTTACAATTACGCGTTACAATCCATCTCGCAGAATTTCACTTTTGCCTCCAAGATGAGAAAACAATCATTAGCGAAATAGTATAGTGTCACGATAAGAGAAAATCGTTTAATTATCATACCACAATGTTTGCCGTACTTGGTCAGCACGTCTGGAAATCATTCCTTAATGTGTGGATAGGCTGCCATTATTAATAAGTTTGCTATTTTCAATTCAATTTTGTATCAAAAAGCATTGTTCTTAAATGTGGCATTTTCAATTCGCAATGAGATTTGTAATGACCCTCGTCATGCGAAAATGGGTCTTATTCCATATGCGTCCATCATATAAATAGCCCACTCAGCTATCCCTCCTTCTGGTAAGGAGAAACATATTGAGTGATTTTAAAGCGAACAGCATCCCCTATGGCCTGACTGCGCAAAAGCACATGTTGGGTTTAACAAACGCTTGCCGAAACGCATAAGACCCATTTTCGCATGACGGCGCTATTGACGTGTCATTTAAATGTGTCGAAAGAAAACTACGTTTAAATAAAATATAAACATACGATATATTTCGATAGTGAAGAAAGATACTCATAACAAGGCATATGAGGACACATATGAAGTGCTCTCCCGTAGTATATTTTTTATTTACTCACACTAATGTGTGGTTTGACAATGCTAACACACATTTCATGCGGTGAATATGCAGCTTACAAGTGAAAAACACAACACAATAGTTTAACTTTTGTTTAATTGTATTTAATTATTTAGAAAAGTAAATTGCTAACTTTATTTCAAAGTCAGCGTATACGCCGACTACATTTTTAAAAGACATTTATTGCTATAAATATATTTAATATAATATATTAAGTTGTTTTCGGTTTTAGCGATTAAAAAGCATTTTCGAGGTTGCCTATAGTATGCCTGTAGTAATTGATGAACTCATATCCAACTGTTTATGTATTGAAAACTGTGAATATAAACAAGCTTAACCTTCTACTAACCTTCTACTATTGCATTCGTATTATTATTATAAATTGTTTGTTATATTCGGGTTTAGCAATTATGAAACTTTTTTTTTGTCTATCGTATCGCTGAAGTTATATTTGAACTTATGTTCAACGTTTTATAAATTGAGAATATAAATAAGCGTCAACTTTTTCCCGAATCTCTCAATTTACGACCTGTACTACGTCATTGAGTTGTATGCGAGAGCGTAACCTATTGCGTTGTTATAACCCGTAAACTTTCCTTTGTTTATCGACAGGCGCATCTATTAATAGCCTCATACCATGAATGCCAAAACAACCGGGAAAAAGAACCACGTGACCAAATAGGACGCAAAACGCAAATACCATGCGACTACGACTTTTATTATGTAAGAACGCTCCGCAAATCCTTTGAAGTCGGAGCCTTGTGATTGCTATTACGTAAATAATTGACCTCTAACTGAAGTAAGCAAAGGAAACGCAGCACCTAATTGACCCATTCCTTCTATGTGCGAAGGCAGATTGAATTTTACTAATGTATGGTTTGCCTATTATAACACACATTATAATGCGGTAAATATGCGACTAACAAGTAAAAAACACTATAATTTAACTTTTGTTTTGAATTAAGTTATTCAGAAAACAAAATTCCAAACCTCAATTCAAAACAGCAAGACTACATTTTTTAGAGAATATTATTGTTATATTTAAATGTTTTTTAACAGTTTCAGCGATAATGAAACATTTTTGTATGTTGTCTATCGTATCCCTGTAATAATTGTTGAACTCGTGGTCAACGTATTATTAATTGAGACCTGTGAATATTAACAAGCGTAACCTTGTACTACTGCGTTATTCTCACACGGACTCCCCTTTGTTTATCGCAAGCCTCAGATTTATGAATGAGCTGAGCGAAAATACTACGTCAAGCACACGCAGCAGAAAGTGAACTATTTTAATCATTCATAAACAATCGCCTCCGCGACACGTACAATACGATCATTGTTTATTGATTCTTTTCTATAAAACACCGTTCGAAAATATTGAATGTAACACGATATTAATATAATGTTTCCATTTGTGAATACACATAATTGGAGAACTCAAACCTCTTGCATAAATTATACAACTCTTTCTTGCGCGGATACGCAAGCTGGTATTGGGTTAATCATACCCAGGCCGTATCGACCTGAATTTCACACTAAGCACTTTAGACGGGCGCTAAAGCGCCCATCTAAAAACTACATTTCAAGATTGAAATGTATTGAGCTATTTAAGGGCTTTGCTTTATAACTGATTCAATACACCCCTTACACTAAATTTCAATCTCTGATGTAAAATAACACTATCGCATCCACACCACTTATAATAATATTCAAATTATTGTATGTTTTAAAATTTTTGAAATATCATTTATTAAAGTCTTACTTAAAAAAGAATACGAGTATTTATAGTTTTGTTTTGTGAAATTGTAAGTATTAAGTCTTCCGACGACCTTTACTCTGATACAATGTAATTGGCCGCGATCGAGAAGTTGGCGACCAATCTATTTTTAGTAACGGAAAACCCCTCTTGTGACGTCACACAAAAACCTCCTATATGTCCAGTTTTTGATAATGTTCTCAAACAACGAAACTTATTTAGTCCTGTAATGTTGGTGAATTTTTTTTAAGTTGTATCTACCAGCTACTGATGATACTTTAGGTGATGGTCGATTGGTCAATTTAGACTGCACCCGAGTATTATGCCCGCCGTAAATCCGATGTCGTAAAACGCGCTACGGAATACTAAACAAAATTATCTTTGAAGTAAAACTCAACATGCCTTTAAGGCAGGAGTATCGATACTTTAGTGGCTATTTTTCAGAATATTGACATAAATATGAACATTATTAATATTAAAAATATAGCCGACCACGATCAATTTAGCGTTTGAATTCCCGTATCCGGGGTACATTTAAGTATACTAATGCGTACCCGGGGTACAGTTAAGTAGTACCCGAGTCGCAAAGACGCACCTTGATTAAATTATATCCTTCATAACGAGTAAATAATAATTGTATAATTATAAACTACATTTGTACTAGCCACGGATCGTATATTGACAGGAGTTGAATCGAGTATTTGACCCTTAATGTAGTAAATTAAATTGTATGCAAAAACTAACCATCCGACTTTATTGGTTTAAACGTTTTCTCGTTGTTTATTAATTCCTCTTTTCCTAATTTCCGTTGTTATTAATGGATTTATAGCGCGTTAAACACAATACATAAACATTTTATGTTTTACCCCCGCGCGTTTAACCGTGTCGTAACTTAGTCACTTGACTGGTAGCTATCGATTAGCGCACATCGAAGCGCCGATGTTATACATTTGGATGTACCCATATATCATAAGAGAGCCTACGTTTCGTAGCTTTCAGATACATAAATATATATATAAAGTTTTTTTCTGATTTGGGCAGCGAGTTATAACTTTAACTTTTGCAAATAGCATACCGTTTTAGAATCTAGATTTACGGTTTACATGTTAGTACTTTTTACCGATTTGTAGCGTTTATAATTGGAGTTCGGTTTTTAAAACTACATCTTGATTAGAAGAAAAGAATTCTGTATTCGATAGAAAAAAAGGGTTTAAAAATGAAAGTAAATAAGGAATGAAGGCGTACGAAAGTAGCGCGCGATCCTAACGCTCCGAACGTTTGGAGTTTTATAATCTAGGTTTACATGTTCTTACTTTATACCGATTTGTAGCGTTTATATGTGGAGTTCAGTTTAAAAAATTTCATCTTGCGTAAGAGAATATAATTTTTTTTACGATAGAAATAACTGCAATAACCACTGTTGCTGCTGCTAGTATTACTTCTAATAATAATAATGAGGAAAATTAAATAAAGAATGCTTCTACTACAACACCCAGTATATCCAATAATACTACTATTACTGCGTCTACCGCTATTGCTGCTGTTGCTGCTATGACTACTACCCCTACTACAACCACTACTTATTAAATTAAATCACGAACAGGTGCAGTAACAAATACAGACTCAACGTTCCGGTGCGAAGTATCCAGTTCGATCCCCTCGATATCCGGTCATCGCGTCCAGGTGTCGAATCCCGCTGGGTCGTCAAATTTCGTACTACAGCGGATG
Source organism: Dreissena polymorpha (assembly GCF_020536995.1). NCBI lineage: Eukaryota > Metazoa > Mollusca > Bivalvia > Myida > Dreissenidae > Dreissena > Dreissena polymorpha. The sequence continues at coordinate 63,123,618 of NC_068361.1, forward strand.
TGTCAAAAGCTATACAGTCGGGACTTCTGGTAGACACGGACCGGCTGGTGTTTTACCAGCACGACGACGTCACTAGACGCGAAACCGAGGCCTATAGAAACTACATAGAGGTTGTTAACGCCGTTTTAGCGGCGTCTGCTGATAACGCAGTGTGCGGGAAACTTAAACGCGCAGTTTCCAGCGGTCGATGTCTGTCAAGACGTTTAAGATATTATGAAGATAACTAAATGGAAGTGACTTTTTGAAACTATGTGACTATGTCGTTATGTTAATTAAGGTTGTTTGGGATATGTACACTAGCATGTGCCAACGGTGACTCGATTAGTACACATGCAAGTGGAATACTTACATAAACGCCATTAAAATTCAGACATCCACATTCATTTATGATAAAAATACGCTTCCTTTTTGTTGTCGAAGTTTTTGTTTGTTTTGAATACTTACGAATAGAATACATGTATTGATAATACTAACTTTTAACATTTTGAATCATTTCAAACTTCAAACACAAAGTTAGATCATGTATACATTAAACATATTTAGAACAAATATTTATCAGCTTTGTTGTCAAGCCCTCCCCGTCAAAGTATCACTAAACAATACTAGTCCACATAAATGGTTATGTACTTTATTGAGTGCATCATCAATATTAGATTAGGAAATACATTATTACCAACATCGACATGTTAAATTATTTACATACAACAATTTGTATAGAAATGGTGGACAAAAACAACAGCATAAGTGTAGTGAGCTTTGTCTTAATTTGAAAACGACAATAAAAGTACGCACGATTATAGACAAACTTAAGCTCAGTAGGCCAGAAAATATAAACACGTAAAAATAAATGCAACAGATGCCCGTTACAGTTTATACACTATTTTAACTTTTAATATAAAAATCCTTTTTTCACAGTTATATAACAGATATTTACACAATTCAGACATAGGCATAAAAAATCATGCATGAATTTAGAAAGACCCTGATCAATATGAAGTACACAAACGATTGAAAAGTGCCTAAGTGTACTTTCCATAGATATTATTAATGTATTGATTTGCTTATTCAAAATGCTTATTTGGAGTCGACAAACATATTTAAACATTATATTTCAAAATGCATTTGATACTGTTTTACGAATATATCTTATATTTGTGTTTGGTAACATTTTTTGTTTAGCTAAACATAGAAATTAACGCATAATGAGTGTTGGTCTCTATGTATCAATTTGATCAACATGTCACACAATTTACAAACATCAAGCTATTTTCAGCTATTTTCAGCTATTCTACAACGTAACAAACATGTTTCATGCATTCAAAAAATGTTAAATATAAACAACTTCAAGTTTAAGGAAATCTGGTCTTAAAACATTTGCTGAACTTTAACAGTGGGAGATTTACAGAAAATGGCTCCATTGAAGGCACTGCACTGACATCAATTGTGGGAATGTTAACGTAAAAGGTAAAAAACACATTGTTACAAAACTAATAAAATGTCAAACTTTATTATCAGCTATACATCAATAGGTTCACGTTTAATATAAGAACAAACATAAGTGTTTATTTCACATACACTTTCAAAGCAGACATCTTTGCTTTTTTTTGTTTAAGCAAATAATATTGCTCTCTACTTTACCAATAGAGACAATCGCATTTTTTGACAATTGTTAGCATATGACAACACTCTTCCTTAATATGTAAATGACTGATTTCAAATAAAAATGTACTAAATTTTCTTTAGATAATGTAAAACAAAATTAAACTTATTTTAAGTAGCTGTTCTTAATATAAAGCAGTTAATATAACAAGGGGTTTATATTTCATTGAGTACAGTTTTCTCTTCAGAATCTGTTACTGTACATTATTTTAACAGTTTAATACAAATATGTGGATTCACACAATCAATATTTTTATGACTATGGTTTGCACAAATTAATGTAAACAGTGAGTTTATCTTATAAAAATTGCCACACAAAAAAAATAATGTACATTTAAAATACTATTGTTTCACAGTTGCTCTGTGTATAAATATCAAAATATACCTCTACAATGTATGCAGTGATCAAGAGATATTGATTAAGATACTCAGTGATTAAAGAGGATACATTCTGGTCGTCTTCATATGCATATACAAATATAAAGCATTATAAACTATTATATCCGAAAATAAATTTAAACACTTATGAGCATCTTAGTCTTTGATCTAACAACACAAATTAACATTTATAACTTTTCCCATTTTTCATAAAACTCTAAAAAAAATAATTTTTTAATTTTTAGTTTTCCTTTAAGTTTTCCCCCAAATCCAAGAGCCATTTCGAATATTTAACAAACAATATGCATTGAAATCAACAAAGTACTGGTAGTAAATACAGAATCGATACTTTTAGGTAGATTACATATTATTGCATATAATTTATTTAGATTCCCATGAATGCTATTAAACAAGATTCTTGTTCGAATACCGACCGGAATTAGCAGATTTACTAGTATTGTTTTTAGAAAGATTGATAAACAGAAAAAGCTGAAGCGTAAAACTTCTAAAACTTTCTTAACACTACTTTTATATAGCTTATCTATAATACGGGTAAAAAAACAGAAAACTGAAACATGTATTATAACATGAAAATACTCTAATATTTTTTTCATGTTGTCCAAGTTACCAGCCTCATTTAAACAGCTTTGTCACACTTTGAAAGTCTTTGATAAAAGTGTATTTCCCATTAATTTACCATTATCAGGATCAAAATATGTAGTGATATGATAATATAGACAAAGACATTGCATATGCATGCTTTTAAAATACTTGACATGCTATATTTAACAAAATATTTCAACATAAATACTGACAGCATAAACATTCCCATAAAACATAAACTATTGTTTTTGAATGAATATAACTTGGTTGGTCACATATAACGTAAAACGTAAGCTATTGTGTTTTTTAATACAACTTGGCTGGCAACATACAACATGTGGCTGTTGACATGACTTTGTGGCTTTCCACTTGAATTGTTGTGATGTGTCATTCTGCCATTTCGATCTGAACAAGGTCATTCATTTTCACCCTTCATAACATTCAAAGATTCAGAGTAAGTGTTGAACAAACCAGGAGGTATGTGAAGACTAGCACATTTAAAACAGTATGTAACTCTGAGCTTCTTAGGTATCACTGGGGTCAATATGTTAACAATAGCTGCAACAGGCTGTGTTTCTGATTGGATGGTTTGATTTCCTCCAATTGCATCTGAAAAAAGAAAGACTTGTTACTGTAGATGTCAGTTTTTTTTTATACCGATGACAAATCAAGAACAAGCACAGCACTTGGTGTTTCCGAATGTAACAACTAATCTGATTTGAATCCATTGAGGCAATGATGGTCCTGAGACTATTTATAAAATAATGATAGATAATAAATAGTTTAACTGGTTTGCCATCATGCATTAACATTTTGCTTTTGTCTCAAAATTCCGCTTATTTAAAAGACAAAGAACCACAATATAACTAGTAGGCAAGTTCACAGAATGGCAAATATCTTTGGTATAATCACACTAGAAGCAATACTTTTTGAGTTTAGACTTTACATACAAATCCAACAGCTGGATGTACGTATGGATGGACAAATGTACATCTATATGCACTCACACATCTCTGAACTTGGGAGCATGCAAAAAACATCCACTCGACAAGAACACCCACCTGAAATTCGTTCTGCAAGATTTGTACAGACTAAGGGTCCTGTACCATGGATATACCAGAATCTTGAGATGATGACTGCTGCTGGTTCATGTGCTGTTATGATGTTCTTAGATTGAGGGGTTCCGCACCATTGGCATGTCAGAAACTCGAATGATGACTGTTGCTGGTTCAAATGCTTCAAAAACAAACCAACGCTTTGCTATCCTGGTTTCTGCAATTAAGTTGGTCATGTGTTAATTAAGACAACAATTGTTATGACTTTACTAGCATTTCATAAAAATTGTCAAGTATCAAAATGCGGGTTCAACCCTGGCAACACACTTAATACCCTCTGAAAAAGCCATTAACTTAAAAAAAAAATAGAGCTTTGTCATAAACACCCCCGTATGAAGAGCTGATGATAAGAATTTGAAATGCTGAATGTGTAAAACGCAACCGTGACCCTGCGACCTAGTTTTTGGCAAGGCATGGCCCATGTTTGAACATTGCCTAGAGATCATCTAGATTAAACTTCTGACCAAGTTTGTTGAAGAGCGGATGATAAGTACTTTAAATAGAGAGCAGACACCAAACTGAATGTGTAGTTTTTGGCCCGGCATGGCCCATGTTCAACAATGGCCTACAGATCATCTATAAAAAAAAACTTCTGATTAAGTTTGGTGAAGAGCGGATGTTAAGTACTTGAAATTGAGAGCGGGCACCAACTGATTATGTAAAACGCACTAAGTGACCCTGTGACCTTGTTTTTGGTCCGGCATGGCCCATGTTCAAGTGTTTCCTATAGATCATCTAGATAAAACATCTGACCAAGTTTGGTGAAGATTGGATGAAAAGTACTTTAATAAGAGAGCAGACAACATGCTGAGTGTTTAAAACACACTAAGTGATACCATGCCCTAGGTTTTGATTCTGCATGACCCATATTCAAACTTGACCAAGACACCATCTAGATACAACTTCTGACAAAGTTTGGTGAAGATTGGATGAAAACAACCTGAATTCGAGAGCAAACACTTAATACGGATCGACTGTCAGACCAACCGACAGACAAGTTCACTCCTGTATACCCCCTAAACTAAAACATCACTGACCCCTCTTCATAAATCAATGTTATTTTAAGAACCACACTTACAGTTGATATGGAACATGATTTTGTAAAGAGTGAAAGAGTCAGATATGTCGGTACCTGCTGATAAATTGTTTGCTGTTGTTGTTGTTGTGGTTTTGAGTTTTAATATAACTCTATATGTTGAATTTAAAATGCAAATTTGAGGGTTTAACTTGAAACTTGTGCACTTTCTTCAAATTTCTTTATAAGATAAAGTAGTTTGTGGCTGAACCCTTAAACTTAGATTACATGTAGATAAACTGGTAAATTAATTGAAGAGCAGAAACCCCAGTTTGTATTGGGTTTTACCTATTGGGTATTTGTGAAAGATTTATGCCACAATGGCCCCTTTTGCAATGGCAAGGTGACTTACCTATTGAGATGCAGATTTTGATAATGTGAACATCGCTCACTGGGCTTGAACTTGTGAGTATAAGACCTCTGTGAACAGATAGAAAGACCTTAGGGCATCCCAGGAATGTGTTCCTGTAAACCAAATAATTCAATGCATTCTGAAATGGCATCAGTTATATAAGCAGTCAATCAATGTTGTTTGATTAAAAAAATATTTAAGAAATAAATTATGTTTGAAGGATCTTGATACAAATGGGATATAAACTAAACCCTTGATACAAACATAGCCTTCTTTATATTGTACACTTGATACAAACATTTTGTGTCCCTCTGGAACCAATATTTATTAAGTTACGTGCAACACTAAAAGGTGGGACGGACATGAGGAAGGGTTAAAAGAAGGGCGGGGAGAATTACAGACAAGGACACACATGTACGCCCCCCCCCCCCACTGAGCCCTTTCAAGGCAATACAAATGGTGGTTATTATAAATATTTAACACTTACATAAATGATTTGTTTAAGTTAGCAGCAAACTGTTCAAAATTGAAATTTGGAGTGAAACACTGTACATTATAAATGGTTAATTACATGACCAACCTACCTTATTGACGAGGTAATCTTGGCTCCTGACCAAGAAAGTATGGAGCCCCAGGTTCAGAGTGGCTCCACCCTGCAGGTAGGACTAGTTGAGCATTTGCCCCAAGGTCCTGGGCCAGGAAGTGTCACTGGGCGTCTGGGCCCAGCTGACCGGACATCCAGTTGTTCAGCTAGGTACTGATCTATGATTGCATGGTTTCCTGTAGAAACAGGCTCTTAAAACAAAATCCAAGAATTTAAATAAATATTGAAAATAAATGAAGAAAATAATTTTAAAATGAGCTGAATGCTTTAACATAATTATTTTACTAAAATTAAATATAGTTTGACGATTCTATTAAAGCAGATTTTTATGAAAGGATAAACTTTTGGTTCAGGGGCTAAATTTCGGTCGAAAATATACAAAACTTAATGCCCTGACCTTCTATGATTAAAATTGATATCAGATCAAGTGCTATTGGCATTTTATTTACTAAGTGTGATCAATTTAAAAGCACATGATTCCCATTTGATGCTAGGAACTTTTCAGTCACATAAAATACTGATGTTAAGTGTAGTATATGAGCCTCATTCTGGGAAAATAGGGCTTAATGTATGTGTAGTCTGCACAGGCTAATCTGGGATGACACTTTAATAGGACTTAATGTATGTGCAGTCTGCACAGGCTAATCTGGGATGACACTTTAATAGGACTTAATGTATGTGCAGTCTGCACAGGCTAATCTGGGATGACACTTAAATAGGACTTTATGTATGTGCAGTCTGCACAGGCTAATCTGGGATGACAATTTAATAGGACTTAATGTAGGTGCAGTCTGCACAGGCTCATCTGGGATGACAATTTAAGCACATACATGAAGCCCCATATCCCAGAACAACGCTAAGATACTACTTATTGTTCTTGTTGCTGCTGCTGCGACTGGGCCAAAGACAGAGATGGAGTGAGTCCCGCCGCCGAAGTCCCCACTTCAAACCCATGAATTGCCGACAACAACTGTTGTTGAAAGGTTTCAATCGCATACTGCTCTCCAGGCCTAAGGTTCACATAATTCGAGAACAACATTTCGAGGTCAGTCACATTAACGGACGTGTCATGCAACGCCTGCTCTACCTGTTGGATCAGATCGTTTCAGTTCGAGTGACTTGTCCGGCCTAATTTGTCGACGCCCATCATCCAATTGTTGCTAAGCGACATCGACGCTGAGACGGAAGTCGAACTCACAAAGGCTCTGCTGTTTTAAGTGTTGATGTAGCCAACATGGGAGGAGATATTGATAGGAGGCTTGGTAGTATTACGCAAGACGTCTTTGTGCTGAATTTCTTAAGCGAGTTGTAGTACTTGTGCAAGAAGGGGGTTGTCATCGACTTTCACTTCAATGACGTTTGTCATGTTTGCTAGTAAAGTTCACTGAAAAGGAAATGGAAAGTAAACTAAAACCGGATTGTTTAGTGACACATGAATAAGCCTTGCAACACCTTACCTTACAGACTTGTTTTTTAAATGCCAAACATTGTGCCTATAATTGATATTTAGAATATTGCAATTAATTTTTCACTAATTAGAACTCAGAATAACGTAGTATCAATGTTTTACATGCACCAACTTGAAATTGGAATTTTTGTGTTTGTAGCAAGGTGTAATATTTATTTTTTTTGTAAATCAAAAACAGGCATTACTTGAGCAATTTAGAATGTGAGACTGTACACCTTTAATTGTGTGACTATAGAACTTTCAATGTGAGACTTCATAATTTTAAATGTGATACTCAGCAACTTAAAATGTGAGACAACACAACTTTAAATGTTACAATCTACATATTTAAATGTGAGTCTGCACACCTCTAAATGTGACAGTTTATGACTTATAACTGAGAGTTAACAACTTTAAATGTGAGACAATATAACTGTATGGCATTTAATAAGAAACAATAGATGTGAGTTCAAAATAGTTATTAAACTTAGTGAAATAAGCAAACTAGAGCTTTGTCACAGACGTTACGAATACCCCCACATGCCGCATTGACACATAATATTTTGCATGTCATCTTCACAAAAACAGCGGACACCATGCTCAATTTTTAAAACGCACTAAGTGACCCCTTGACCTAGTTTTTGACCAAGAAAGGCACATGTTCTAACTTGGCCTTAAGATCATCTCCATAAAACTTCTGACCAAGTTTGGTGAATATCGAATGTAAACTACTTGCATTGGAGAGCGGACACCATGCTGAATGTTAAAAAATGCACAAAGTGACCCGGTGACCTAGTCTTAGGCCCGGAATGGCCCATGTTCTAACTTGGCCTAGAGATCATTAAGATAAAACTTGTGACCAAGTTTGGTGAGGATTGAATGAAAACTACTTTAATTAGAGAGCGGACAACATGTTGAGGTTTAAAACTCACTTAGATACCCCGTGACATAGTTTTTGACCCGGCATGACCCATGTTCGAACTTGGCCTTCAGATCATTTAGATAAAACTTCTAACCAAGTTTGGTGAAGATTGGATGAAAACTACTTGAATTATAGAGCAGAAAACATTGTGATGTTCAAAACGCAGTAACTGACCCACTGACCATGTTTTTGACCTGGCATGACCCATATTCAAACTTGACCTAGACATTATCAAGATACAACTTCTGACCAATTTTGGTGAAGATTGGGTAAAAACTATTTGAATTAGAGGGCGGACAACATGGTGAGGTTTAAAACACACTAAGTGACCCCGTGACCTAGTTTTTGACCGGGCATGGCCCATGTTCGAACTTGACCTACACATCATCTAGTTACAACTTCTGACCAAGTGTGGTGAAGATCTGATTTAAACTACTTGAAATAGAGAGCGGACACCATGTTCAATGTGTGAAACGTATAAAGTGACCCTGTGACCTAGCTTTTAATCTGGTATGGCCCATGTTCGAACTTGGCCTTCAGATCATTTAGATAAAACTTCTGACCAAGTTTGGTGAAGATCGGATGAAAACTACTTGAATAAGAGAGAGGACGCCATGCTGAATGTTAAAAAACGCACTAAGTGACCCCGTAACCTAGTTTTTGACCCGGCAAGGCCCATGTTTGAATTTGCCTTAAGATCATCTAGATACAACTTCTGACCAAGTTTGGTGAAGATCGGATGAAAACTACTTGAATAAGAGGACATCATGCTGAATGTTTAAAACGCACTTAGTGACACCGTGACCTAGTTTTTGACCCGGCAAGGCCCATGTTCGAACTTGGCCTAGGCATCATGTAGATGCAAGTTCTGACCAAGTTTGGTGAAGATCGGATTAAAACTACTTGAATTAGAGAGCGGACACTTAATACGGACCGACAGACAGACTGACAGACAAGTTCACTTCTATAAACCCCCTAAACTTCGTTTGTGGGGGTATAATTAAGCCAGTTATTCTGATAAAAAACTTTAACATGTGCTATAACTAGGGGCTAGCTCTGTGCAGAGTTTATTTTAACCATTTTTGGATTGGGACAATTCGTAAAAAATCATAGTGTTTTGAATTAAATTGGGAAAATGGTTGTAGTTTTTGCTAAACATAATTTAAACGAGTGGACTCTCCCATCCTTCTACATTGGATCAATGTATTTCCAAAATTAGGGATGTCTAGTATATTTATTTCTATATTTAGAATAGTTCTTACAGAAATTCCTTAAAGCAAACAGCGCAGACCCAAATGAGACACCACATCATGCGGTGTCTCATCTGGGTCTACGCTGTTTGCCAAGGCCTTTTTTCTAGACCCTAGGCATAAATGGGTTAAAAAGAAAATAAATCCAAAAGCAGAATGTGAAAAAGTATGGTTGCTGGAAATACATGGATTTTTAAAATAACCGTTAATTATAAAATTTGTAGTCACACATTTCAATGAGGTAATTGTTTAGAGATTGCATGTTAAAAAGTCATAAAACTACATACCTCACACGTAAATGAGTTTTTTCATCATTTTGTGAATGGGGCCTGACTGAGGAACAATCATGTCATTTTGACTAAAACTGGAAAATGTTCATGTCAGTAATTCAAAACTAAACAAAGGCTGTTTGTAAAACATGCATGCCCCATATATGGGCTGTCAGATGTAGTGGCAGCCATTGTGTGAATATGTTTTTTGTCATTGTGACCTTGACCTTTGACTTAGTGACCCAGACCTGTTTACCCTATCGATTGCTTCTCAGTAGTATGGAGGGCATCTTTCAGTAGTTTTGGGCTGTTGTCAGTAGTTTTAACCTTTTCAATCATTTTGAGCATTAAAACACCATGACTGGGTCACATATCAGTTTAACGGTACATAAAGCATTAGATTAATATACTTGCTAATAATTAAATCTGTTAAGTGATTTTATTTCCTTTTATTTGTTACAGCCTTTGCCATTTGGTTTGGGAAAAATGGCGCGATAAACCATGAAATTGGAAAAAAATAGCGCGATAAACCATGAAATTGGGAAACATTAAACATTATAAATATGATTATAAGTAACATAATTAAAATTGTTTTTAAGTGCATGTTTGACAGCATTTTTATATTATAAAGTGCTGCTTTAATGTCTTCTTACAATGAAGACAATATTTTATTAATATCCATCACCATCAAATAATTATATAAAACAGAGAAACAACTTCTTTGTTTAAAAAAAAATCTATTCACTCAACGTTTCAGTCAATTTAGACCTTCATCAGGAGTAAACATTTTGTTATTAAATAAAGGAAATGACGTCACAATCACATGACGTCAATTGCAACAACGTCAAAGTGTTACATACTATTTGGCGTTTAAATTAACATATAACCCAAATAATATACAACATCAATATAAAAAGCATACAGTTCATATATGTATATGTTATCTAATTAACTAGATTATTAAAGTAGGATCAGTTATGATACAAAATTACTGGAAAAATGCAGTTTGAATGGGAAAATGTTAAATGAACCAGTAAAAACTACCTTAAAACTAGAAAATTAGAAGAGAACTTTAGAATTCATACCTAGGGGAGCTATAGTACCTAGGTAATGCATCCAAGAACATTCTTTTAATAGGTGTTTAATATCCATCCACATGCATATTAAACTTACAATAATCTATAGATTCTTAAATACACCATTTGATCATAAGCTCTTTAAGAGTAGCTATTAATTTAATTCAGTATTTTTTTAAATTAAATATCATAAGGGGAACCTTTAGTGTTCTTGTTGTGTTAATAATGTATTAAATGGAGTTAAAATAATATATTTTATTTGTTTACCCTTCAATATCTTGCACTTGACAACCTCAGTTCAATGCTATAATTTCATTAAACTGTACAGCGTAACAAACATAATAAAGCAGAATATGCATATGAATCTGAGTATACACAGATCCACTAACATATAAATCAAATCATGTTTGTCTCTTTTATTTTGCGAACGATACTCATTATAATAAATGCTTTAACTTTGTGAAAAGACTGAACTACAATTTTCCAACACTTGTTTTCGTGACGCACATTCACGGTGCATATTTCTGATAAATATGTTATTTTTATTTTTATCTCAAACGTAGTATTTTGCGTGAATTGACACACACATTACATTATTCCCTAACGACCATATGATATCCGTTGTTAATTTGAATGGTATTTATTATTTTAGCCGTTAATCGCAATTTCTCTTCTGCTTGCTTCGACGTGTGATAAAACAGGTGTGCTCAATCCCGATACATCGACTATTTACGGTATTCTCCGCAAAAGAGAGAGATGTGTATATTGGATAGCAACGTAAAATCGTATATATTCGGCTAAATTTGCGAACCAATACACAAGTCCGTTGTTGTTCGTTGACGACTCGACAAGCTCGATCAGCACTTGTTCCCCCGGCGGCTTTAATTTTAACGTTTCTTACTACGCAAGCGCCAAAATGATTATGATTGATAAATAACCCGCAAAGACCGAAAATAAGCGAAAGAACGATTAAAAACTGAAATTTGACCATTTTGATCGATGGATCCGTAGTTTTTCAGTACAAATCCGTAGTTCGTAGTTTAGCAAAATAATCTGTAGTAACTACGGCGAATCCGTATAAGTAAACATGTCTGGTGACCTGAAAATCAATAGGGGTCATCTGCGAGTCATGATCAATGTACCTATGAAGTTTCATGATCCTAGGCCTAATTATTCTTGAGTTATCATCCAAAAACCATTGTACTATTTCGAGTCACTGTGACCTTGACCTTTGACCTAGTGACCTGAAAATCAATAGGGGTCATCTGCCAGTCTTTATCAATGTACCTATGAAGTTTCATGATCCTAGGCGTAAGCATTATTGAGTTATCATCCTGAAACCATTTTAATGTTTAGAATCACTGTGACCTTGACCTTTGACCTAGTGACCTGAAAATCAATAGGGCTTATCTGCCAGTCATGATCAATGTTCCTATGAAGTTTCATGATCCTAGGCGTAAGCATTCTTGAGTAATCATCCGGAAACCATTTTACTGTTTTGAGTCAATGTGACCTTGACCTTTGACCTAGTGACCTGAAAATAAATAGGGGTCATCTGCCAGTCATGATCAATGTACCTATAAAGTTTCATGATCCTAGATGGAGGCTTTCTTGAGTAATCCTCCGGAAACCGTTTTACTTTTACGAGTCACTGTGACTTTGACCTTTTGACCTGAAAATTGATAGGGGTCATTTACCAGTCATGATCAATGTACCTTTGAAGTTTCATTATCCTATGCGTAAGCATTCTTGAGTTATCATCTGGAAACCATTTTACTATTTCGAGTCACCGTGACCTTCACCTTTGACCTAGTGACCTCAAAATCAATAGGGGTCATCTGCGAGTCATGATCAATCTACCCATGAAGTTTCATGATCCTAGGCGTATGCGCTCTTGAGTTATCATCCTGAAACCATTTTACTATTTCGAGTCACTGTGACCTTGACTTTGACCTAGTGACCTCAAAATCAATAGGGGTCATCTGCAGGTCATGATCAATCTACCCATGAAGTTTCATGATCCTAGGCGTATGTGTTCTTGAGTTATCATTCAAAAACCATTTTACTATTTCGGGTCACCGTGACCTTGACCTTTGACCTAGTGACCACAAAATCAATAGGGGTCATCTGCGAGTCATGATCAATGTACCTATGAAGTTTCATGATCCTAGGCCCAAGCGTTCTTGAGTTATCGTCTGACAACCACCTGGTGGACGGACCGACAGACAGACCGACAGACCGACGGACCGACATGAGCAAAGCATAAAAATTGAGAATAAGTGCTATCAAGATAAATTGCACTAAGGTTCATCTTATAGAGCTGCATAAGGAAACAAACTCAATTTGTAACCTATTAAAACATTGTTTCGGGTCAAACCTTGAATTGAGAACTTAAGCCAGTAATTATGGAAAAATTAAACTGTTTAAGATCAGGTATGGGACTCAATTTTGGCCCTAATTTCGACAAATGAATAACACTGTATGATCTCACCTGAAGCTCAAGAAGCTGAGTTGATATGCTGGCCTAGCTGATATTGCCAAAGGCTGAATTTGAGTTCTGATTAACTCAATGTTGCAACCTATCAAAACATTCTTTTTCTTCCGGGAAACCATGAATTGAGAACTTTAGCCAGTAATCATGGATTTAGACTTTATGAGATAAGAATGGGGCTGAATTTCGGCCCCAATTTCAACAAAATAATTAACACTGTAAGGTCTCACCTGAAGTTCAAGAAGCTGAGATGACATGCTGGCCTTGCTGATATTGCTAAGAGACGAGTTTGAGTTTTGCTTTCTTCAGGTTGAAAGTCGAAGGGCGTATTGGACCACTCAACAAAACTGCTGTTATTTTTCAAAGCCTTCTCTTGCATCAATTCAATGCGAGGCCTTTTGGGCTTGGAGTGCTATGTGCTCATAACAAAACCAGACGTGTTCACTTTAAGAACCTTGTTCACAATAGTGGGCCTAATTTGCGGCTGTGGCACACCCCATGGATGTATGGATCTCTTAGTGTTTACAACAAAGTCTTTACTGCCTTTTTGTGTCAGCATGGATGTATTGTGCTCTGGGTGTTTACAACCAAGTCTTTACTGCCTTTCTGTGTCAGCATGGATGTATTGTGCTCTGGGTGTTTACAACCAAGTTATTACCGCCTTTCTGTGTCAGCATGGATGTATTGTGCTCTGGGTGTTTACAACCAAGTCATTACTGCCTTTCTGTGTCAGCATGCATGTAGGGCACTCAGGGTGTTCACAACCAAGTCATACAAGGATGTATTGTGCTCTGTGTTCACAACCAAGTCATTACTGCCTATCTGTGTCAGCATGGATGTATTGTGCTCTGTGTTTACAACCAAGTCATTACTGCCTTTCTGTGTCAGCATGGATGTATTGTGCTCTGGGTGTTTACATCCAAGTCTTTACTGCCTTTCTGTGTCAGCATGGATGTATTGTGCTCTGGGTGTTTACATCTAAGTCTTTACTGCCTTTCTGTGTCAGCATGGATGTATTGTGCTCTGTGTTTACAGCCAAGTCATAACTGCCTTTCTGTGTCAGCATGGATGTATTGTGCTCTGGGTGTTTACATCCAAGTCTTTACTGCCTTTCTGTGTCAGCATGGATGTATCGTGCTCTGAGTTCACAGCAAGGTCATTACTGCCTTTCTGTGTCAACAAGGATGTATTGTGCTCTGTGTTCACAACCAAGTCATAACTGCCTTTCTGTGTCAGCATGGATGTATTGTGCTCTGTGTTTACAGCCAAGTCATTACTGCCTTTCTGTGTCAGCATGGATGTATTGTGCTCTGTGTTTACAGCCAAGTCATAACTGCCTTTCTGTGTCAGCATGGATGTATTGTGCTCTGTGTTTACAGCCAAGTCATTACTGCCTTTCTGTGTCAGCATGGATGTATTAAGCTCTGTGTTCACAGCCAAGTCATTACTGCCTTTCTGTGTCAGCATGGGTGTAATGTGTTCTGTGTTCACAGACAAGTCATTACTGCCTTTCTGTGTCAGCATGGGTGTATTGTGCTCTGTGTTTACAGCCAAGTCATTACTGCCGTTCTGTGTCAGCATGGATATATCTTGCTCCTGGTGTTCACAACCAAGTCATTACTGCCTTTCTGTGTCAGCATGGATGTATTGTGTTTTGGGTGTTCACAGCATAGGCATTATTGCCTTTCTGTGTCAGCATGGATATATCTTGCTCTGTGTGTTCACAGCATAGTCATTACTGCCTTTCTGTGTCAGCATGGATATATCGTGCTCTGGGTGTTCACAGCATAGTCATGACTGCCTTTCTGTTTCAGCATGGATGTATTGTGTTCTGTGTTCACAGCCAAGTCATTACTGCCTTTCTGTGTCAGCATGGATGTATTGTGCTCTGGGTGTTCCCAACCAAGCCATTACTGCCTTTCTGTGTCAGCATGGATGTATTGTGCTCTGGGTTTTTCACAGCATAGTCATTACTGCCTTTCTGTGTCAGCATGGATATATCTTGCTCTGGGTGTTCACAACCAAGTCATTACTTATTTTCTGTGTCAGCATGGATGTATTGTGCTCTGGGTGTTCACAACCAAGTCATTACTTCCTTTCTGTGTCAGCATGGATGTATTGTGCTCTGGGTGTTCACAACTAAGTTATTACCACCTTTCTGTGTCAGAATGGATGTATCGCGCTCTGGGTGTTCACAACCAAGTCATTTTTGCCTTTTTTTGTCAGTAACATTGCTAAAAGTCTGTTCTTTTATGATATTTTGGCCGCTGAGAGGACAATCTGGGGCAGTCCCTAACCCTTCTGTTGTCCAAACTATCAACAGCAGATGTATACCACTAGGAAAGCTTACGCTTTTAGTGTTCCTTGATTCTCTTCTGTTTAATTTCTGTTTGTCCCATAAAGATTGGAACAAGTGATTGAACTTTTTATTCTTCATGATATTTGTTGTGATGTCCAACAGCAACAACTGACTGTTAGCGTTACCATAACTACTGCTATAAATTTTCATGTCTGTAACACTCGTCCCTTTCAGGCCCACGCGGAACTCTAGCTTAACAAAACTACCCAGGCTTTTGTTTGGAAAACGTAAAGTGGGCATTGCGTTTTGTCAGAACAGAATCATGCTCAGAATTTCCTGCAGAACAGAGTTGTTCAACGATGCTGACTTTTTGAGGCAGGAGGTCAAGGGGGAGGAATTAGAAGTCAATGGAGGGGGAGGGTCATTCTGGACTTGGGCTTCTGCAGGCGGGACTGGTGCGGTTGCTGGGCCAACTCGTTATCAATGCTGGTGCTCTGCTGAAAACAACAACAACACAGTGGGTGATAGGAACTTGTAACAAAGTATATTACAAGCTATAACAAACTATGCCTCTTGACTGGCTGTGAAGGTTTTCAAAAACATGAATTTCTATTCTGGCATTTTATTGGTTCCTTGTCCTTAATAGCATAAACATAAATACAATTAAGTCATTTTGTATTAAAACAAGAAAAGTGTTGGCTAATGCTATACTTATCTGTAAATTTATATCTATAATCTTTACTCCATTTCTAGAAATGTATTTTCATAAGCCAATATGCGGATCACTAATGTTAGACAGTGTCGTCTCAGATTAGCATGTGAAATTCACATAAGCTAATAAGGGAAGGTACTTTCTGACTAGTCTGGATTTTCATCAAGAGGATTATTTGTTCAACAAAAAATACCTTTAAGAGGAAAGTGTTGTCCATTATTAGCCTGTGCAAACTGCATAGGCTTATCTGTGACAACAATTTAAGCACATGCATAAGGCCCCATTTTTCCGGATATCAAGTATGATGAGTTAAGGGTCAGGGGAGTGGATGGGTCGTCCTGGACTGGGGCTCCTGCAGGCCTGACTGGTGCTGTTGCTAGGCCAACTCGATATCAATGGTGGTGCTGTCCTGAAAACAACAGCACAGTGGGTGATGTGAACTTGTAAAAAATGTTTATATTACAATCTATACGAAACTATGCCTCTTGATTGGTTGTGAAGGTGTTTAATAGGCAACATTTCCTTCTAATGAATTTCTAATCTGGCATTTCATTGGTTTATTGTCCTCAATAGCACGAAAATTAATATAATCAAACCATTTCGTATTAAAACATTGTTGGCTAATAAAACACTGTATACCAACCTGTATATTCATAATGATGTAATTTCATTAGCCAATATGCGGCTCCTAAATATTACAAATAGTTGTCACAGATTAACATGTGATGTCCACACAAGCTACCGGTAATCAGAATGGACACTTTTTGACTAGACTGGATTTTCATAAAGAGGATATTTCTTTTCAACAAAAATACTTCACATATGAAATTGTTGTCCCAAATATGCATGTGGGGATTGCACAAGCTAATCTAGGACAACGACAACAATTTAAGCACATGCATTATGCCCCATTTTCAAGAAGTTTTTTTCCTGTATAAAAACAAAAAATAATAGAAAATCATCTTCTTAACATTGTTTCTAAATTGTACTCATTATATGTATCACTTTACTTTTCCATATATTTTACTGCTCATATACATTGGATTTTAATTATGTTATAGGCCACTTGCCCTTAAAGACTACACGCTGACAACACTAGTTTGCCCGTTCTTTGGTGACGCCTAAACATCTACATTTTAGCAGTAACCAATACCAAGAAATTATTTTATTCCAAGTAAATTGCTTTTATAAACTTTGTTTGATATGTTGAGGGAAAACACAAGTTTCTGTAAGCATATTACCCAATTGCCCACAAACACAAATCTGATCACAGGACGTGTTTTGTGTCATGTTTTGTATCATCCTTTGACCCATTCATTTTGTGAAAGAAAAATGATTCTCGAATTTAAATTATAGTGAAGAAATTAGTAGCAAACTTCTTAAACTTGCGAAAATTCTAGTCACAAACTTCTTTAAATTGTGACCCAAAAAACTCTCAAATTTGAAAAAAAACCTGTGATTCCATAAAAAGGAAAAATAGCCCAGAAACATGCCCCTTCCAGAAAACTTACAACTTTAAAAAAGGCACTGACTGATGCCATACTATAATCATTAATAACAATTATTTCATGACCATTCAATTAACAAGTTATGTGGCTGACCATATCGCAAAGCAAAAAATATGTTGTTTTTTTAATTGTTAGAAGAAACTACATCTTCTAATCTGTATAAAAATACTATAAACTAAAAAGGTATCATTGCTTTCTAGTCAAACAAAAAGTTGTAACCATTGTAACGTAAACTATCATCCAATTCTGCAAGTCATAATATGTCGCATGATGTTATAGATTGTCTAAGTGTTGTAATTTTCAGTGAAATATGATACAAAATGTAGATGCACAATTCATATGAGAATGAAAATACCTGAAAGTTTGAATGCTGAACGTTAAATTTGTAAGTGAACACCCACAGGCCACAGACATTTACAAAGACCGACAGACATCCATCCAAGGTGATTCCTATATACCCTATATACCCCAATCATCACGGGGGTATAATGAATAAATATCTTCAGGGCATACAGAGTTTTTTTTACCTTATATAACAGACGCCGAACATCAGCGTCTTCCCCCACCAAACTAGGCTGGTTTTTTCCCCTTTCAGGACCAAAAATTCCCCCCCCTCCAAATTTTTTTAATAGAAAGATGTGTCTCATGATTATATTATCTCAATTCTATTTTAATTTAATCTTGCCAAACGTAATAAATTATGAAAAAAACAATGAATATAGTTCAAACATGTACACATGTATTGTAATAATGAGAAAGTAAACAAATCCCCCAAAAAGGGAAATGCCGCGAAAATTCCCACGCGCACATATTTTCCCCAAAGTGGAAAATCCCGCGTAGAATTTCCCCTACATAAGGGCTAAAGGCCCCTTCCCCCACAACCCAAAAAAAAACCCTGGCATATTCTTACTCCAGCGCGTATTTGTATACTTAAAACATGGACAGGTGGTTAATTTTAATTTATAGATATCCTTATTTAAAAATAAATGCAGATAATTATTTCATAGAATGTTGACTGCATTTCAATAATTGTTTAATTTAAAATAACCAGCATTTTCTTTAATTTATGCAAGGGGAATTTTGTAAATATACATGTGGAAAACAAAACAAAAACCTTTTGGTTTAGAGGCTTAATTTTTGCACAAAAATGTATGAAAATATGCCCTGACCCTTTATGATTAAAACTGATGTCAAATCAACTCTTATATGTATTTATTTAGTCAGTTTGACCAATTTAAAAACACAAAATTTCTGATCAGTAATAGGAACTTTTCTACAGAAAGGTCAGAAAAAAGCTGATGTTACGTGAACTAAATGTGCAACTCTAAACTCTTTAAAAACTGGGCTAAATGCATAAGCGTAAAAAGTTGTTCCAGATTTGCCTGTACAGTCTGCACAAAATTATCAGCCACGACACTTTAAGCTTTTATGGAATTCTTTGTTTTAAGGTTTATTCGGAAAGTGTGGTCACAAATTAGCTTGGGCAGACTTTACACACTTTTCTGGGACAACACTTTAGGCACATGCATTAAGCCCTGTTTTCCCAGAGTGCAGCTGAAATACTTCCTGTTTTTGTTGCTGCTGCGACAGGGCCAGAGATTGTGTGAGTCTTGACGCCAAAGTCACCACCCAGAACTGGGAATGTAGGACTATACTGCTCCTCAGGCGCCAGGTTCACATTATTAGAGAGCAACATATGGAGGTCAGTCACGTTAACAGACGAGTCACTCAGCGTCTGCTCTATCTGTGGAACTGATTGTTTCATCTTTAGTGACTCGTCATGATGAAAGTTTTACTCACCAAGGCTCAGCTGTTGGAAGTGTTGATTTAGCGCCTTGTGAGAAGATGTTAAAAGGTGGCGTGCTGAATTTCCTGAGCGAGTTGTAGTATAAGTGGATTGGGATTGCCTAAACATTCATGATGTTTGTCTTGTTTGCTTTTAATGTTTTCTGCAAAGGAAATGGAAAGTAAACTAAAAATAGTGTCTTTAGTGACAAATGAATATGCCTTGACAATGTATGTTGAAACACCTTACTAAACACACCTGCTTTTTAATGCAACACATTGAGTCTATATTTTATATTTAGGATTGCATAATGATTTATATTTCGCCAGTTAGCACTCACAATAGCATTGTAATATTGAATAACGCGCAGCAACATGTTAAATCAAAATATTGGGGTTTTAAACAGCGAGGAAAACATGGTAAAGTACATTATGTAGCAAGTTGCCATATTTATCTCTACATTAAAAAAACAGGAATAACTTCAGCACTTTTAGACGTGACACTATACCACTTTAAATATGACGCAATACAACATTTTGCTAACGAATACTTAAAAATTTAGAATCAGTGCTATAAATATAAATGTTCAACTTATAGAGCTGAATAAGGAAATGAACTCAATGTCACAACCCATTCAAAACAGTATTTGTTTTGGCAATCATTTAATTGGGAATTAAGCCAGTAATTATAAAAAGATATGGAATAGACTTTTTGAGATTTGATTCCTCAATTTATTTGACCAAATAAATAACACTGTAAGGTCTCACCTGAAGCTCAAAATGCAGAGATGACATTCTAGCCTCGCTGATATTGCTAAGGGCCCAGTTTGAGTTCTACCTAACATCAGGTTGAGAGCCAAAGGGCATACTGGACCACAAAACAAAACTGCTGTCATTTTTCAACGCCTTCTCAAGCGCCGACTCAATGCCAGGCTGTTAAGGATTGGAGTGGGAAGTTACAAACCCTGATGGGTTCACCTTTAGCATCTTGTTTCAGCTGTTGGTCGAACTTCCCGCCTGAGGCATGGCCATGGATGCTCTGAGTGTTCACAACAAAGTAGGTGCTGCCTTTCTAAGTTAGCAACTGCGTCAAAAGTGCGTTTCTTTGGACAGTTTGGACACCTGTGAGGACAAACCGGGACTGTCCGTAAAGTTACGACTGTCCAGGAGTATGCCAGTGGTAAGCATACGCTTCCGACAAAAACTCTACAAATATTCCTTGATTTTCTCTTGTTACTTTCCGTTGTATTGTTTGTCCCAAAAAGAATGGAACGAGTTATCCAACTTTGCATTTATCGTGATATTAGTTGTGAAGTCCAACATTGAGAACTGACTGTACATGTTGCCATAACTGCTGCAATAAGTCCTTGTGTCTGTAACGGTTGTCCCATCTCTGGCACTCGGGTCTAACAAACCAAACAGACTCAAGTGCGGATCACTCGACACGAAAATTGTGGTTGATGAGAACCATGTGTGAAAACTCTTTGTGCTCAAAATTTTTTATAGGAGGAATTTGTTCAACGATGCTGACCCTTTGAAGCTGGAAGTCAAATGGGAGAAGCTAGGGGTCAGGGGAGGGGTCGTGCTTGACTTGAGGCTTGTGCGGGCCCGACTGGTGCTGTTGCCGTATCAACTCAATATCAAAACCGGGGCTCTCCTGAAAACATGGCAAATATGAACTAATAAAAAAGGTTTATATTACAATCTATAACAAACTATGTCTCTTTATAAGAGTTGAAGTTTTTCAAAGGCAAAACTTCATTCTCATGAATTTTGAACTTGGCATTTCTCTGGTTCCTTATTCAAAATAACATGACAATTGATTCAATCAAACCATATCGTACTCAAACATCATTTAAAGTGTTTGTCAATACTTTATTAATCTGTCAATTCATAATTAATATTTTTAACTTTAATGCAATCCCCAGACATGGAAAGGCCGCGTTCCCCCCCACATCACTGGACTGTAAATGGCCAGCCTTTCACCAGACAGTTGTCTTCTTTGCTGAGCGAGTAGCTGTAACGTTGAGCGAACCAATATGGAATATGCATACTGCACAGGCTAATCTGGGACAACACTTTACACACATGCATTAAGTCCTGTTTTCCCATGCAACCTTACATTGTTGCCATTGCATGCATGAAAACTAACTCTAAAGCTTTTATTACACTGTGCTGGGAATGAGGCCGGGGTCCTTCTTATTGAGAACAAATGTATTCCAATGTAATCATATTTATAAGCTTTATTAAATATCTCACAACTTTATAAAACCTCAAGGCCTTATGAGGATGACAGAAATTCTCGGGGTGTTGTGTAACTGAGGTTCCTGTTTGATAAGTTGGAAAGCATCGAGCTGAAGAAGAGTTTGAGTTATTGATCCTTAAGTAAAACAAGTCCTGCTGTAAACATGATATACACACTAAAAGACGCCATTTTATGTTTTGTTAAATCATATCATTCTTGTCAATTTCATCTTTAACATTCTTTGTACACAGGTTACACTGTAAACCATTATTATTTGAGGGACATTATTTTTGTTGATTTTAAGGGTTCACTGATCCACAAATTTATCACACACAGAAAAGTAACTGACACAAATGCATCATTTATGTTTCTGCACTGAGAAATCCACAAAGTTAACTTATATGTCCGTAAAAGTCTTTTTGACCACGAAATTTTGGATGAATATATTATATGAGTTTACACTATACAAACAAGTAAAGAGGATATTTTATCTTAAGTTAATTCATACTTTTCTTTCCCACCTCATCTTTTTTGCAGTCTGAATACATAGGGAATACATAAGCAGGTCTTTTTCTGGCGTATTTATGGGTATCTGAAACGGACCCATAGGCAAAGCGTTTTTCTTTCTTTAACAAGGGCTGTTTGTAAAACATGCATGCCCCAAATATGGGCTGTCAGTTGTAGTGGCAGCCATGGTGTTGATACGTTTTTTGTCACTGTGACCTTGACCTTTGACCTAGTGACCTGAAAATCAATAGGGATCATCTGTCAGTCATGATCAAGGTATCTATGAAGTTTGATGATCCTAGGCCTAGGAGTATTCTTGAGACATCATTCGGAAACAATTTTACTGTGTTGAGTCACCGTGACCTTGACCTTTGACCTAGTGACCTGAAAATCAGAAGGGGTCATCTGCGAGTCATGATCAATGTACCTATGAAGTTTCATGATCCTAGGAGTAAGCAGTCTTGAGTTATCATCCGGAAACCATTTTACTTTGTCCAAGTCACCGTGACCTTGACCTTTAACCTAGTGACCTGAAAGTCAATAGATGTCATCTGTGAGTCATGATCAATGTACCTATGAAGTTTCATGATCCTAGGCATAAGCGTTCTTGAGTTATCATCCGGAAACCATTTTACTGTTTCGGGTCACCGTGACCTTGACCTTTGACCTTGTGACCTAAAAATAAGTAGGGGTCATCTGCAAGTCACCATCTATGTACCTATGAAGTTTCCTGATCCTATGCGTAAGTGATCTTGAGTTATCATCCAGAAACCATTTTACTGTTTAGGGTCACTGTGACCTTGACCTTTGATCTAGTGACCTGAAAATCAATAGGGGTCATCTGAGAGTCATGAACAATGTACCTATACAGTTTCATGATCCTAGGTCTTAGCGTTCTTGAGTAATCATCTGGAAACCATTTTACTATTTCGGGTCACTGTGACCTTGACCTTTGACCTAGTGACCTCAAAATCAATAGGGGTCATCTGCGAGTCATGATCAATGAACCTATGAAGTTTCATGATCCTTGGCTTAAGCGTTCTTGAGTTATCATCCGGAAACCATTTTTCTATTTCGGGTCACCGTGACCTTAACCTTTGACCTAGTGACCTCAAAATCATTAGGGGTCATCTGCGAGTCATGATCAATGTACCTACGAAGTCTCATGATCCTAACCTAAGCATTCTTGAGTTATCATCCGGAAACCATCTGGTGGACAGACCAGACATACAGACATACGGACGGACGGACCGACATGAGCAAAACAATATACCCCCTCTTCTTAGAAGGGGGGCATAAAAAGAGAATTGGGCATTCGATCTCCAAGTGTGGATTAAAAGCGTTCATTGGTGACACCACATGTCTGCACATGTGTAGATACAGTTATTAAGACAAGGGCTGTTTGTAAAACATGCATGATCCCCATATGGGCTGTCAGTTGTAGTGGCAGCCATTGTGTGAATATGTTTTTTGTCACTGTGACCTTGACCGTTGACCTAGTGACCTGAAAATCTGTAGTGGTCATCTGCCAGTCATGAGCAATATACCTCTAAAGCAGGGTTCAACATTAACTTTTTTTACAGCCAGACCATTGGACCAGCTCCTCTTAAAATGTACTAGCCCGAATCTGATGTCTACTAGACCATAAATGACATAGCAAATACCGGTAAACAGAATTGTGTCGTGTAACTGTTTAATCAGGTTTTATCAGAAAATAATTAGTGAACACAAGAAAGTTATTTTGATGCACAAAGTAAAAAATTAAATAAAACAAGGGCTGTTTGTAAAACATGCATGCCCCCCATATGGGCTCTAAGTTGTAGTGACAGCCATTTTGTAAAAATGTTTTTTTTCACTGTGTCCTTGACCTTTGACCTAGTGACCTGAAAATCTATAGGGGTCATCTGCGAGTCATGATCAATGTACCTATGAAGTTTCATGATCCTAGCCATAAGCTTTCCTGAGTTATCATCAGGAAACCATTTTACTATTTCCGGTCACTGTGACCTTGACCTTTGACCTAGTGACCTGAAAATCAATAGGGGTCATCTGCCAGTCATGATCAATGTACCTATCAAGTTTCATGATCCTAGGCATAAGCGTTCTTGAGTTATCATCCGGAAACCATTTTACTATTTCGGGTCACCGTGACCTTGACCTTTGACCTAGTGACCTGAAAATCAATAGGGGGCATCTGCTAGTCATGATCAATCTACCTATGAAGTTTCATGATCCTAGGCATAAGGGTTCTTGAATTATCATCCGGAAACCATTTTACCATTTCGGGTCACCGTGACCTTGACCTTTGACCTAGTGACCTGAAAATTAATAGGGGTCATCTGCTAGTCATGATCAATCTACCTATGAAGTTTCATGATCCTAGGCATAAGCGTTCTTGAATTATTATCTGGAAACCATTTTACTATTTCGGGTCACAGTGACCTTGACCTTTGACCTAGTGACCTCAAAATCAATAGGGGTCATCTATGAGTCATGATCAATGTACCTATGATGTTTCATGATCCTAGGCCTAAGCGTTCTTGAGTTATCGTCTGACAACCACCTGGTGGACGGACCGACCGACCGACCGACATGAGCAAAGCAATATACCCCCTCTTCTTTGAAGGGGGGCATAACTATTTAACAACATAAATTGTTTGTTGTAATTTCACTGTTTATCACCAGTTAAACAAATGATGTCCGTACAGCAGGTGACATTTATTTAACGTTATCAAATTCTGGCCTCCTTGACCGCTGTGCTCCATGCTACCACAGCTCCAAGGCCCTTTTCCATCATAATCTGTGTCAGTTTTACTGTAGGATTCTTCTTTATTAACTTATTTGTCAGACGAAAATCCAATCTTGAACAAAGCCATTCTTTAAAAACATTTTCTCGTTTGCTACGCCAAAATGTTTACATTGACGATACCGATTTTCGATAGAAGTCGTAAAAACATGATGTAAAGTTCTACGACACTGCAGAAAATCATTAACTCTTTCAATGCTGGAACCGAATTTTGAAGATCTTTGCAAACAGTTTGGATCCAGATGAGACGCCACAAAACGTGGCGTCTCATCTGGATCCAAACTGTTTGCTATTCTGATAGTATTCTTTGAAAAAAATTGAAGAAAATGCTAATTTTAGAAATTCAGCACACAACATTTTAGCAGACTACATATTTCCCAGCATGCAAAAGGTTAATATTCATGACAACTTTACCAATGGAAACAAGCTATTTCTGTGGGAAGCTCTCCTTCGCGTCTAAAAATAGCGATGAATCATGTGACTGCTCCGCGTTTATTTATATATGCTAGTTTTGTTCTGATGTAAATAATGGATACAATAGTTATTTTACACATTAAGAGAAAAAGGTTTTCGGTTAGTTATAGTTATATGAATCAGTATAGATTTTGTATGTACGACCAGTCGGACAAGCTAGCCCACAGTTTTACTAGCCCGACCACCGATCTTACAAGACAATGTCTGTCGGACATGCCTTAGTGTCGAACCCTGTAAAGTTTCATGATCCTAGGCCTAATTATTCTTGAGATAACATCAGGAAACCATTTTACTGTTTCAAGTCACCGTGACCTTGACCTTTGACCTAGTGACCTGAAAATTTAAAGGAGTCATCTGCCAGTCATGATCAATGTACCTATGAAGTTTCATAATCTTATGCTTAAGCATGCTTGAGTGATCATCCGGAAATCATTTGACTATTTCGAGTCACTGTGACCTTGACCTTTGACCTAGTGACCTGAAAATCTATAGGGGTCATCTGCCAGTCATGATCAATATACCTATGAAGTTTCATGATCCTAGGCCTAATTATTCTAAAGCTAACATCAGGAAACAATTTTACTGTTTTCGAGTCACTGTGACCTTGACCTTTCACCTAGTGACCTGAAAATTTAAAGGAGTCATCTGCCAGTCATGATCAATGTACCTATGAAGTTTCATAATCTTATGCGTAAGCATGCTTGAGTGATCATCCGGAAACCATTTTACTATTTCGAGTCACTGTGACCTTGACCTTTGACCTAGTGACCTGAAAATCAATAGGTGTCATCTGCCAGTCATGTTCATTGTTCCTATGAAGTTTCATGATCTTAGGCGTAAGCATTCTTGAGTTATCATCCGGAAATCATTTTACCATTTTGAGTCACTGTGACCTTGACCTTTGACCTAGTGACCTGAAAATCAATAGGGGGTCATCTGCCAGTCATGATCAATATACCTATGAAGTTTCATGATCCTAGACCTTACCGTTCTTTAGTTATCATCAGGACACTATCTGGTGGACGGACAGAAGGACCGACAGGCCGACATGTGCAAAACAATATACCCCCTCTTCTTCAAAAGGGGGGCATAATAAGTGCCTTATGATTAAAATGTTTCAATTATATTTCAATAAGATCTAAAAAAAGTATATTACTAGCATAATATGATTTTATTCTTTTAATTTTAAGTATTAGAAATAGTTATATTAAATTAGTTTTTCTGAAATCAATGGACTTTTCGCACGAAAAAATAAGAATCCCAAAATTGCATTTTTTCCCAAATTGGCCATGAAAAGGCCTGATAATTAAAACGTCTTTGTTACCTTCTGTGTATTCAGGTCATCCTTGTCCACCACATCCTCAGCATCCTTGTCCTGACTCAGCAGCGACTGTAGCAGCAAAATAGCTTGATGTTTTTCTTGTATGTATATTTAGGATTCACACAAATTTATATAAATGTAATGAAAATCAATAACAAATGTTCAACAGAATATGGCAAATCAATAAATCTCACATCAAGTGTTACCTTTCTGTAAACATTGCGTAAAATATCAATATATGCTCCTCCAAAGATTATTTAAACAATATTTTACTTAAAAAATATTCATCCATATACATTTTTTACATGGCATGGTGTTTATAGAAATGAAAGTCTAAAAATAGCCTCAGTTGCTATGTACATGTGCATATATGTACAAATATGAAATTTTCAGTTAAAATGCTTTGTTTTTTCATGCACAGTTTACAAGAACTAAATGTTAGGACCATAATGACACAAACGTTATGACAACATAACATAATATGCATTAGATCTAATGTTCTAACAAAAACCCTCACATTGTATAATCAGATAACAATATGTGCACATAAATTATTTGTATCTTTAACTACACATTTAATGTTGTATTGTAACATCACACACTACAATGTTCGTATGCTAAACAACACATTGTAATTAAAATACTAATCACTAATTACAACAACTAATACATACATGTACACACTATTCCACTCTGAACACCAGGATGTTGTCGTCCCGGTACAGTCCCACAATGATTGATGATGTGGTGCTGCTGTAGCAGACTGACTCTGGGAAGCTCACTCCATCCTCCTTAGTAGCAAGATTAGCCAGCTTACTCTCTCCCTCCCAGCCCACCTGTTGTACAGTGTCGGACAAGTATCCACAGACCAGCACCTGGCCTGCAGGGGTCACATGTAGACAACGTGGGAGCTGTATTGCTGGGTCTGTGTATGTAGCCAGGAGTGTGCCATCCCTGGCCAGGGTGAGAAGCTTGTGCTGCCAGTAGCTGATGATGTACAGCCTGTCTCCTGTGGGACTCACAGCACACCTTTCTACTGCAAAACAGAGTAACATCAAGATATTGAATTACTGTAAAAGTTAAATAATCTTATTAAACATACTGCAGTGATATTGTATTACGCATATGTTGTTATAAAGAGGCCTTTACACATCTAAAATATATGCATACATTTCAATGATTCAATAGTAAAACATGACAATAAACTTCAGTAGCAGAGCTATTGTGTTAACGTTTGACATGTTGAAATGCGACTGTTGAGTAAGATATGAATTGAAGCAAAACAAGTACACAGATGGAAACAATTACACATACTGAAACAATTGAACAGTTCTATCAACAGGTAAACATATTGTACATGTACAATCATTTTACAAACACAAAATTAAGACAGGGTCAGAAAGTGTCTCTTTCCCAGGAACTCAGTTTCTATTTATAGACATGCCATGTAGTGACAGTCAAAATACTTCATTACTCATGTTTATAAATCAATATTTCTGAAATCTGTTTTGGCTACAATGTACTTTAGCATTCAAAGGGCACATATGAATTATAGAACAATTTTTTTATAATACATCAGCAGGTTTTTTGCTATTACATCTGAATTTTATTTTATTATCATCTCACAAAGTATGTAACTATAATTTATATTATTTTTTCAAAATAACAAGATAAAGGCTTAATGGGTCAATATTTGTTGATTAAAAAAATAAATCCCAACTCGGTTCATTTAGTCAATAAAAATTCCCAAATTTGTCATTGTATGAATTTAAAATAACACAATTTGACTAGACTCCTTTTCCCACAATGGCTAGACAAATCCCTGTACATAATACACATGTTATCAGGATGGATTCACCATGATTCTTACCTGTCAAATCAGCTGATCTATCTTGGTAGAGACTGCAGATCAGTTTGCCACTCAATGTGTATTTGTACAATTCTTTACCAGAGGTGACAAAAAGGTCTCCTTGGTGATGGGTAATACATGTACATTCATGTTGTAACTGAAACTTCCTGCCAGAAACAAGCTTTCCCTGGTTGACAGTGATAAACTGGACCTCATGTATCTTGCTATCATGGTCATTCACAGCCACTGCAACCTCACTGGATGTGATCAAACATATGTCCCATGGCCCAGCAGTCACATCCCAGTGATTCACCACCTGGTACTGCTGGTTCAGCAGCTTGATCCTCTTATTCTTCCAGTCTGCGACCAGCAGCTGCCCATCAGTCAGAACACATATGCCTGCAATACTACATTCATATGAATCACTTGGTATTCTCACATTGTGCACAGACTTCCGCTGGACGTTAAACGCCTTGCCTGACTTTCCTAGCAGAGTCAATGCCTGCTGTATTATATGCTTACATTTTATGCTGGCTATAAGACAGAGCTCCTTATTATCTCCAATTTTCTGAACAAGTTCATGGAATTGTGACAAGTCATTGTGAAGAGTGGTGCATTTATGAATAGAACTTGTAACTGACTCTTTAATACTTATAACTTCATCTTTCATCTCGTTAAGTTCCTTCGCAGTAATATTATCAAATTCATTCACGATAGAGAGAACACTCCTACACATCTCTTCTTTTAAATATTGCTCATTTCCGCCTGATGTACCCACAGAACTATTATCACATTCATCTATATAAGTATTTAAATTGCCAAGCATTTGCTCTATCATAACTGCACTATGTTCCTTGTATGTTCTCTGCAATGACTGAATGCTGGCCTTCTGACTGATTTGCAGGGTTTTAATTTCCCCCAGGACAGTTTCCAGCTCCACTGACAGCCCCTCTAGGCCTGTGGGCTGCGAGTTGGTCAGCTCCGAAATCTGGGTCACTTTACTGCACTGGCTGAAATAAACAATTAATACATGTACATACTAAGGAATAGTAAGTGATATTATGTAATGCTTCAAACAAGTATAAAGTGTCAAATAAAAACATGCATGGACAATAAATTAACGCTTCTTGGGCTTAACCCTTAAAGCGCTGGAGCTGAATTTTAAAGGCCTTTGCAAACAGTTTGGATCCAGATGAGACGCCACAGAACGTAGCAGACGACAAATTTCCCAGCATTCAAAGGGTTAATATGGAGGTATATAGATTTGCACTTTTCCATCCATCTGCGTGACTTTTCTGGCTTATATAACTCAACATGTATTCCTGCAACTTTAAAGTACAGTAACCAGGCATGTGAGCTAATGCACACCTCTATATGTTGTTTCTGTTGTTTTCATCATAATTGTAGTAATGTCTCATATTTATACATAAATTACATTTTAAAATATGTGTAGAGTGTAAAATAATCAGTATTGCTTGCTACAAGAGGACTAACACTTTACATAAATATTTATCATTGTGTAATTTTACCCACATGCATAGTTTGATATATCTGTACAGCTGATAGAGGGATGAACTATTCTTAAAGCATTACCCACCATGTGAAATTATGCACCTTGATATTTTTTTTAAGTTTTTTTTTACATAAGAAGAGTTATGTGACAATCCCTTTAACCAAACGATAATATTTTTTTAATTGTGAGAAGCGTTACTCAAATAGAGGGATACTTCTACAGTAACATAGTAATTGTCAGGTTAACTTGTGCAACTCCATATGTTTGTTCATAATTTAAAGACATTTGTGCAGTTGTGGGACAAATTGGATTGTAGAGGTATCCATGTACTTAGAATACATTTCTAGTAGTAAATATTGTTTTCAGTTTTAGTATCATTGTACACCTTGACCACACTATCCATAATAACACATGCAAGAAAAGATCATTAATGCTCTTCCATCCCACAAAAAACAAGCATGACGTATATTAAATGTCTATTCCCAAACTCAGTATGTACAATCTAGCCTGTGATGAGCGACATATGACATACAACCTGGTCTACTATCTCCCAATATTAGTTGTTGTTATTTAACCTATTGTAATCAATTGCTTTTGTTGTTGTCACGTGATCTATTCGTGGACAAGTAAAGACGCCATTGTTAAATGTTTGAGTGGTCAGGTTAGCATGTGCAACTCCATATGTTTGTTCAAAATGTTCCTTATTATTCTAAAATTATCATACAGAAACCATTTTACTATTTCGAGTCACTGTGACCTTGACCTTTGACCTAATGACCTGAAAATCGATAGGGGTCATCTGCCAGTCATGATCAATGTACCTATGAAGTTTTATGATCTTAAGCGTAAGCTTTCTTGAGTTATCATAAGAAAAACATTTTTCTAAGTTGAGTCACTGTGACCTTGACCTTTGACCTAGTGACCTGAAAATCAATAGGGGTCATCTGCGAGTCATGATCAATGTACCTATGAAGTTTCATGATCCTAGGCATAAGTGTTCTTGATAATCATCTGGAAACCATTTTACAATTTCCAGGTTACTATGACCTTAACCTTTTACCTTGTTACCTGAAAATCAATAGGGGTCATCTGCCAGTCATGATCAGTGTACCTATGAAGTTAAATGATCCTAGGCCTAAGCGTTCTTGAGTTATCATTCGAAAACCATCTAGTGGATGGACAGACGGACCGACCTACCAACATGTGCAAAACAATATACCCCATCTTCTTCGAAGCGGGGGGGGGGGGGGGGGATAAAAATGTGCATGGCTGTAGGTCCAAGCATGCTCTAAGTAATATTTGGAAATGATTGGTCTACAAACCAATCAACAAACAAACCAAAGAAAAAATGCAAATTAAAAGAACCCCAAATCTTAGAGGAGGTCCTCTATTTCTAAATAAAGGGTCAGTATTAACAATCAAGTCTGCGTTGAGCAGCTTATGACATGCAACCTGGTCTACTATTTCCTAATAAGTTTATTTGTAATTTAACCAATTGTGATTTTTTTGCTTTTGATGTTGTCACTTGATCTATTCGTGGACAAGAAAAGATGCCATTGTAAAATATGTTAAAGGATCCAAGAGATTGGCCTATTGTATATTTATTTGTGATATTGACATTTCTTACAGTAGCAAGTCTAAAGTCAATGATTTTTTTAAAGTTGGGAAATACACATGTATGAATAATATTTTGCAATTAACTTTATACTACACACATTAAAAACAAGTGTTCTGCAGTCCGAGACATATGCCCACTTATTGTGACAGTGACCTTTACCTTTGACCTAGTGACCCTAATTTCGATAGGGGTCATGATGACATATATTACACCTTTGACTTGGCCTGTAGAGAAGATTTAAAAAATAATTCAACTATGTAGGTCTATATCAATTATGTGACAGTGGAGCATTTCCACTTTAGGAACTCAGGAAAATAACTAGAACAGTATTTTTAGTGGAACACATTTGGATTTCACATACGACATATCAAAGCTGTAGGTATTGTGGTTTAAAGCGGGTATATACGATTTTGTCAAATATTTATGAATTTATATAAACTGTGTAAAAAACTTATTATATATATATTTCAATATAAATTAAAATAAAAGTTAAGTGTCGAAAAATGTGAAATAAGCCAGATATTTAATTCTGAAATTGAAAACGGCTGTACAGCTGAATTTGCCAGCATATATACCATACATGTACGATGTGCATCTTAA